>NC_143553.1:62536979-62847500 GCF_054136105.1 Typopeltis vanoorti
ACTAGCAGGTGGCAAGGAATGGCCCGACACGGAATAAGTATTAATGGTAATACTTATTCCGTATTAAGTATTAATAAGTAAAATGCTTGACGTTTGGTGTCTAGAGCAGAGTTTTCGGATTATATATAAAAAGTAACAAAAAATCCTTACCCTATCTACGGCGCGAATATACTTTAGGTTTACACCCTTCTTTTGTGGGCGTTACATAGAAAAAAAAAGATGAACAGTTTCATCTTCCTCAAGCTGTACAACCTTGCCGATGTTCATATACAAATGACGAATTATGAAGACCAGATTAACCAACTTATCAAAGTAAACTGATTAGGGAAAGCCGAGTTCATGACCACCGTTATAATGCAATATAAGTCATCAATAACATGAACAAAAATACTTTTTTTTATTGGAGTCAGGTCAGATGAGTTCGATTTTTAAAATGGTATTGTAAGATGTAATTCAGGATAAGGGATGTGTATCACGGATTAAACGTGTATCGTGGGACAGATGCAATAGTAAAAGTTATTTTGTTTCCTGTTTTTTGTATGTGGCGCGTAACAATGCATTTTCGGATATTGATTGTTTGCATTGTTAGCATAGCGCTTTGACCATGTAATAACAATAGCGATGTTGTCGCGATTTATAACATGGCTCACCCAATTGTAAAATATGTAATTCGTGAAATTTTCCTGAAAAACAAATCCGTTGGAAAAAAAAGCAGTGAATAAGGATTCTGATACAGTAAGATTATGGAAAAATAGATGAACATTCTGCTGCGAGAAAGAGAGAGAGAGAGAGAGAGAGAGAGAGAGAGAGAGAGAGAGAGAGAGAGAGAGAGAGAGAGACTTGAAAGTTCCTACTGACATATCCTTCATACGATACGTTTTAAAGGAAATGTTTCTCTGAACTCAGAAGCATAATTTGTTAAACGTAAATCGTGCTCTGTTGACACCCACTGATCTTTCCTTAACCTTATGGCCGCTTTGACTAGTTCGGATATAAGGATGATGCGGATCTTACCAGTTGTGATTTCCCTCGAGAACCAAGAACGGAAATATATTGCTGACTGCTTTTGACCTAAAATGGTCCTTGGAGGGGAATTTTACTTTAATTCCGTGTGTGGTAGTAAACGATAAAGGAGTGTTGGGTTATCGGGTCATTTTTCTCCGTATTACAACTACAGGTAGCAAACAAGCCATTCGGAAGGGCAAAGGGGATGTTAGTGAAGAAGTAACATCATCATAGCTCTGATGTGTGTGATCAGCTTCCATCATTCTGGTAAATTTCTGAAGCTGCGTTATTTTCTTAAGTATTCAAAGGGTAATCATTACTTTGGATTACATCGCAACAGACAAATATTATCGGAAAACAACCATATTTCTGGCATCTGACGTACTTGTGAAGTATTCTTTGCTTCCTGTAAATTTCGTGTTTTCATTTGCTGGTTGGCATTGTTTGCTAAGTTGCAGATGTAATCCATTGTTAGCTCAAATCATAATAATCCATAAGTTTGCCATATTTGCCTTTCTTTTATTTGGCCATTATTTAATCTAAATTGTCAAAATATATAAAATAAAATCCATAAATTGTTACTTCATGTTCTGTTCATTGTTGATTTCAATAAAACTCAAATAAATTATAATAGCAAAATGTTTTACAATATTTTATGACAGAATCTACACAGAGTGGCCAATTTATTAGAAACATCTTCTAATTTACGAAAGACGTCGATAACTATGACTTTCCAGAAGCAGGTGCTAGTCAGCGCCCTCCCGCCAGAGAGGATGTCATTGCGGAAGATTACGGAGGAGGAGCTTGCACAGTAATTACTTCCGTAATTGAGATGAAAATGGAGCACCCATTCTTACTTAGTATCCCTAATTACTAATTTAATAATAACGGGAAGGCGCTCATAAGGTGAACCGGATAACGCTCTGGCTTCCTCATTTCAAACCACGCGATTACCTGACTGGGGGAAACCTAATGGGGCTTACAAGAAGGTTTCCCTCAGTGCCTCAATTACGAAGCAATTTAAAGGCATCCATTCTCTACTTTGCATCGGCTTCTGTGGTTTTCGCACCTGGTTTTTCTGGATGAATTCGGACTGTGGTTTCGCGATTGTTAATTGCAAGACGCAAAGTCTCCTTCGTGAAGTAGATTGACCGTTAAAAGGTGTATTTTGTGTCTTAACTTGCGGAGCTCTGCCATTTCATGCGTTTTGATTACAGCAAAGAACTTCGTGTAAAATGGTCCAACGCCCGTTTCCATGGTAACCGAATGAATGGAGTTCGTATGTCAAGTGTGGCAGTTGGTGGTGCTAACTCCTGTTGTCAGATATATTCGCTAAAGCCCTTAAAGAATATAATATCAGGACCTTATTCACCACACTTCCTAAAATCCGTTCTCTAATCAGCCATCCAAAACCTACTCATCACAACCTTAAGTACCCTGGAGTATATAAATTGTGGTGCGATTGCAATATCCCATACTTTGGTCAAACAAATAAATCTATTGAACAACGCATAGAAGAGCATAAGAGAGACATCTCATACAAAAGATCTCATGCAACGGCGTTATCCAGTCATAATCTTTTTTCAAATAATCCTAATGATAACCAACAAAGCGACTCCGTTTGCTGGAATAGATCAGAAAATATCTTTCGCTGTGATGATGAGTTTGAGAGGAAAATTGTAGAATCAAGGGAAATCCTGCTGAACCCGGTCCACTTAAACAACAATTTAAGTTATAACATCCCAGATAGCCATGCTGCAGTTGTTCAATATTGGCGTTCACGTGAACCTGCACGCACAATTGCAATAAACAATGGCACGCCAGTTGGAACAACTTGAAAAAATACAACGTTTTTATGTATCGATTATGTGAGGCAATTTGTACCTGTAATTTCCAGTTTGTTTATTTAAATAATTCAATGTTTATTAGTATTCCTTTATAAATACCGAAGAAGGCTGCCATATGCCGAAACTAGTAGTATTTATCATTAAAATCTTTATATGTTTTCTCGGTTTTATAGTCATTAAATCTATATTTTTTTCAAATGTACAACAACCGAGTAAAAGCTGATCACCACACACACACACACACACACACATATATATACATATTTTTTTTTACGAAAGTACGAAAACTTTCTTCAATTAAAAAAAATATACTAAATTATTAAAATTCACTTTTATTGCAAAAAAAAATTGTTTAAACGCCCCGAAATTCCAAAACATAAGTTATAAACGTCTGTTATATACTCCGTGGATGCATCCTCTTGACTGAGTCATGTGACCATAGATTTATATATATATATATATATATATATATATATATATATATATATAATAACGAAATGTCAGTACAAAGTTATTATATATATATATATATATATATATATATATATATATATATATATATATATATATATATATAACTTTGTACTGACATTTCGTTATTATATATACTAATCATGTTTAATATAGTAACATATTATTAATAATAAAAAGGTGTTTTATAAAATTACTAAAATTTTGTAAATTTTATGAAATAAAAAAAAATATGTATGTATATATATATATATATATATATATATATATAGTTCTTAAAAGAACTGGACGATGGACTGAGTTCTTGACTCTTTATCCCGTCATCTGAATGAAGAAAATCTGTGTAGATGGAGTGTTATTTAGCTAAAAAGCTCTAGTTATGGCTGGGTAACGGCAATAGCCGAGCCTCAGTTAAAACTTCATTGGCTACAGCATTGCCATTTGTTACCCTGGAAGTCCTAAAAAGGACTTTTTTCAAAAACCTAATAATCGCAAACCGCCATATATATATATATATATATATATATATATATGTATATATATATATATACAAAAAGGACTTTTTTCAAAAACCTAATAATCGCAAACCGCCATATATATATATATATATATATATACTGTATGTATATATATATATATATAAACATGTAGAAAGTATTTTTACCTTGGGTATAAATATGTTAAAGATACCAAGTAATTTTAAACCTGGTTTTACTCCATTTCCCAAGTAAGCAAACAGACTAAAAGTCAAGTTTGCGCCTGCAATTGATGCAAGTCTAACTGATCCCACAGGTAGTGCAGGACCAGGGCAACTCGTGGCAAAGGTGGAACAAGCTCCGATCACTAATCTTAATATTTACCCTTAATGCCAAAACACATCTCCAAGAAGGGGATGTATGATGTTTTGTATTAAAGGCAAGGGGCCACTACCCAGACCGGTTTCGACCTTTATTGAGGTCTCGTCAGTGGGAGCTAGGCTAGAATTAGAAATACCAAGATTTAGTAGTACAGAGCTTGTAAGTATTTCGCCAAAACAAGTTACCATAAGGTGTTTTAACCTTATTAAATAAAAATCTCTGGAGGAGATATAAATGTAGAAAGTATTTTTACCTTGGGTATAAATATGTTAAAGATACCAAGTAATTTTAAACCTGGTTTTACTCCATTTCCCAAGTAAGCAGCCTTGTTTTGGCGAAATACTTACAAGCTCTGTACTACTAAATCTTGGTATTTCTAATTCTAGCCTAGCTCCCACTGACGAGACCTCAATAAAGGTCGAAACCGGTCTGTGTAGTGGCCCCTTGCCTTTAATACAAAACATCATACATCCCCTTCTTGGAGATGTGTTTTGGCATTAAGGGTAAATATTAAGATTAGTGATCGGAGCTTGTTCCACCTTTGCCACGAGTTGCCCTGGTCCTGCACTACCTGTGGGATCAGTTAGACTTGCATCAATTGCAGGCGCAAACTTGACTTTTAGTCTGTTTGCTTACTTGGGAAATGGAGTAAAACCAGGTTTAAAATTACTTGGTATCTTTAACATATATAAACATATATGTATATACTAATCATGTTTAATATAGTAGCATATTTTTAATAATAAAAAGGTGTTTTATAAAATTACTAAACTTTTCTAAATTTTATGAAATAAAAATAATTTTTATTTTACAGTTATATAAGTTATTTGTTATTTTAATTTTATGTAGCAAATATCACATATTTTTATTTTTAAAAAGTCAATAATAACATTTTTAAGTCAAAATAGAAATTAGAAGGTAAGAGTAAATAGGAGGTTCTTCAGCGCCCTCTAATAATATTATGCGAATTACAACCTGATCTTAACAAAGGTGTCTTCACGGAGATATTTTCATCAATATGAATACTTGTTAGTCTATTTTTGGGTGATTGGTAGGTTACGAATTGCGTTTTCCTAAATCAATAAAAGCACGAAATGAGTGGAAACACCAAAATAACCCGCAGTCATCGCCCCGCTTCAGACACCGAAGCAGGCAAAAGAATGCAGAAAAGCAATTAAGATAGCAAGAGGATGATTTAAATGCTTCGCATTTCCGAAGAAATGCATGTTATCAGGTGTGTGCGAGATAAATTATTTCTTGGTCACTCGCATCCCCACCGCTAGTCAAGTAACACGCTCCATTACAACTACATAAACCTAACTTTAGCTGGCCCGCACGTTTCCACAAGCCATTTACGGTCTTATTTACGTGCAATGCTCGTTCGTCTAGAAAACAATGTCTAGTGCCTTAAATATCTTGAAAGTGATGAGTTTTTTCCTTTACTCTTAAGCAAACTAAGGTTTGAGGACTACTGCAGAGATATTTTGCCGCTGTTATTAACTATCGCGTCATAATAAACTGCCACCAGTTAATGCTCTTTAAGCATTGGTGATGTGCGATAGCTTGTGACTGTCTCTTTTGACTCCCCCCCCCCCATTTTCAGAGCATCTGATATGTAGCGATATGATGGATAGAAATGACTATAAAAAATCACTTCCTTATTTTAATGGCAAAGAAATGACTAAACCTTTTATTTCGAATACATAGCTTTTATAAAAAGTAATTGAAAAAATTCAAAAGACTGATTTCAGATAAGATAACATTATTTTCATAATACTTTTATAAGTATCACAGCAAGCAAACCCGTATTGCTTACACTCTCGGTTGAAATAATGGTCTTTAACAATGGATCGCATGAGCCCATTGTTAAATCTCAGATTATTCACTTAGTCCATTGTTATCAGTGAAACTATTGTTACATCTCACTCTGTAGTTAATTAAGTGGCAGCAGGTGTCTGCAATAGAATATGAGAATTTCTAACGTGTTGGAAATTGTGGAATGACTCCAGGCTTTAACACTTCCATGTCTGTTATATTCATCAACAGAAATCTCCTTAATTAACGGAAGAAATGGGAGCGAATGTGTGAAAAAGAGGAAATGTCTTATATAAAAGCGAATGTTTGATTATATAATTGAATTATAAGTGATTATAATATAATATAACCTCTACCTAATTTAGCAAATTTCCCTATTTGAATGAGTTCTATTTACACTTTAAACATTGAATGCAGTGGGGATAGCATGCTTAAGGATTCATTTTTACTTCCAGTTTTATGCCGTTCTTGACTTATATCCACGAAATCCATTCGCCATTAGAAATTTTTTCTTTTTCATTTTTTCCAGATTTATTTTCTCCTTTTCTTTTAATTCACAAGCATTAGCCAGTTGATCAGAAATGCTTACTGTAGAGTAATAACTGCTCTCATTTTGAAAATCTTATTCTGAAAATAATATAAAAGCATACTTAACATTTTACTTAAAAAAAAAATACTTGTTAGATTTCGTTTAAGCTAAGGAAGAAGGAGAGGCGACTCCATTTACTACTGGCACTAATTTGTCACTTTATTGGCAATAGAGAACTTTGTTCTTATTGCTAATCGTTTGATTGAAAGAGCTGCTCAACTCGAAAACCGTGTTTAAAACACACTAATTATTAAAATAACTTTTACATAAAGGGCATTCTAAGAGAAAGAGAAATCTAGAACTTCGATATAAAAATCTGGCTAAACATCTTCTCATTTTCCAAATTCAATACTTATTGTGTTTACGTAGCGCAGTCAGTGAATAGAAAAAACATTCATTATTTGAAATATCGATTATTCTATTAAGCATCCAATTAGATTGTTGCGTGACGTCATAATGGAGTTCCTGAACAAGTTATTAGCATTGTACGGTATTTGCAGACCTCATTGCTCCTTGTATTGTCTCCTCTACTATACCAAATCGGAGCACACACACACACACTCTCTCTCTCAGGTAATGTAGTAAACCTTTCTCCGAGGCTGAATGACGTGTCCTTTGTGTCCCATAATGACTGTACGCATTAAATATCTTGAGTGCGAGTTCTGTCTCGCACAACAAATATTTTACAGGTGTTTGGTATCAGAGGGGAGGGGACTGTAAAGTAGCTTTTTCTGAAAGAGTGTCGACGACTGCAAAACTGAAAAATGATAAATGGAACGTTAGAACGCAGCTATGGAAAAGATCCATTAACGGGTTTCACTCCAAGAGGCTTAAATCTAAGTGTTTAGATTTGTGAAAGTGTGCCATACACGCACGGTGTTGCGGTCTTTTTTTTACATCTCTTAAGAAATATTGGCCCTCCGATGCTCGCTGCAAAGTTTTCTATTTGGTTGCATTTTATTTTTCCCGCAAGTGGATGCGTCATACTTTCTCTTGCTCAAGACCGAGAAGTTTCATATCTCATTCCCCCCCCCCCCCATACCTTACGCTACCACAGAGAGGTGGCGCTGTATGATACGTATCAGACATGCCTGAAAATTAATTTCAAGCATGTCTGAACAATGCGAAGTTAGTCAGCAGTTAAAATAAATCTTTGTTTTCTTCTTAATTAATCTATAACAATCCTTTCTGGCATAGAGATACGTGCATTAAGATATCGCTTATTTTACAATTTTTTTTTCCAATTCACAAAGAATATTTGTGATGTTAGCTGAACTCAAGCATAGATTGTTTAAAAGTGGTAGCCCACTATTATCTTACCCTCCGCTATGACACCTCGCATATTTCATTCTTGACAAGGAAAGTTACATCGACTATTCTAGTAGGTAATCATAATCTATTGCTACATGGGAACAATACGATCCGTTGTGAAGAAATATTGCTACGTGTATTCATTGTATTCATTGCAGAGTTTGTTATAATAGTATGTTAAAAGAAAATAACTTATTCTTCACAAAAACAAAGGAACCTAACGCCATCTATGCACGAGATAGTGAATCATCACACATTCTCCTATTAAGAGAACTGTAAAAAAATATTCTAGATTTATGAGTTGGATATTGATGTATAAAGAGCTTAACTGTGTTAATAGATATACAAAATTTCCATAATGCATGTAAAGGACTCTCTTTATGTTAAAATGGTTTCTGATTTCATTTATAATAAAAAAGAAGCGACAAGAACAATTTTCTGCATGATTAACTGAAAGAAAAAACAGAGATCGAATTCAGATTTAGTTCTTAAACTGTTTTGTACGAGAGTTTCGCTATTTTGTAGAGAGAAAAAAAAAGTGTACTAATTAGAATGGCGTCCTTTGGACGAAGAGCAACGTAAACATAGTTAAGTAAAAGAAAAGCCTGACAAAAGCTTTTTCTTTGATTCTTGAAAAAGACCGATTTTTTTTGGCCTGAACTCTCTTTCATTACTTAAAAGCGCAACGAGGAAAATTTAAAATTTACATTAACTGATGTAAAGAAAAGGAAAATACGGATTTGTGCAGAGGAAAAAGAGCATCAAGAAGTGATAAGTGCTTTAAATTCTTCAGACAACTGTTATAAACAAGAACTTTAAATCTAGCAAACGCTGTTCACATAATTTTTTCATTTCGTTGAATGGGATTTATTTCTTATGGTGACTTCGGTGCTTTGTTCTTAAATAATAAAATACGGTAAGCTGTTATAATTAAACTTTTTCTTACGCTAGAAGGTTTGTTGAGTGTTAAGAATAGGTTTCTGATTGAAATTAAGATCACGTATAACGTAATTTAACTTCCAAAGCTCTCCACGAGGAATTTATAGTTCGAGTGAGGTCGACAACTATTTTGAATCGCATTGAAACTGCTGTAATACGGAATTTGAAGGAAGGAAACCTTCGGAAATACGATAACATTGCGTTTGTTTCCGGATTGTGCTAATTCCTCTGTTCGCGTAACAAATGCGTCATTCGCCACTGAGACAACAGGACATCCGATTAGGTTCAGTAAAGTTTTCATGCACTTCTACCGCTCATTCACTGTACAAGGACACTTCATGTCTTTAGTCTTATTCAATCCTAACATTATTAGGATTACTATTAAAATAAATAAATATTAGCTAAGGAATATCAGTGTTATTTCTACATTATTCCACCTTTCCGCATGAGTTACCATGCCGACAAATGAAACATCACTGCGTTCAATTTCTGACATGAATTAGATAGTTCTGGATAGTAATTGGAATTGGACGAATAGGAATAATAACTTATAAAGTACTTGACGGATTACTAACCCTTCCTCTGCTGAATAGTAAAAGTAGCTTGCAAATGCGCACAAGTAGCGTGCAAAATGTTAATACCTCACAGGACAGGCCATAACCTGTTATGTTCATATCCAATGAACAGCAGTTATTAGTCAAACTGTTGTAGAAGATGTGATCTCAAGACGCTTTTCTTTTTCTTTTTTTTTGTCCACTTCTTTCACTTATTAATAATCTGTTATGGTCAGATAATTGGATTTCACCGAGTTAATTTTATTTTTGGTGCTTGTGTTTCCTTGTTGCAACGATTCTTGTACCAGCGTGCCTCAAAGTCTCTAAAATCAAAGGTATCTGAAGTCAGACATCGATAAGGATGCCTTAATTCCATGCTGCCGGCTAAGAATGGAGCTTTACTACTTATCGATTTCCACTTCGTATTACTAAAAGAGTTTTACCTACTGCTTCTGGCGAATAAAAGGGATTAAAAGAGTTATGTGAACTAAATTTTGGATAAGATATATTATTAGACTTTTCTAGAGAGATGGAGGAGAAGAGCAATTAATATTTCTTCAAAAAAATAAAAAAAATAATAAAAACTTTTATTTTACGTATAAGCATGTGAATGCCAATACTGATCCTCTTCAATTCCCTGCGCATGGTTCGGTGAAATGTGGGTCGCGAACAGCCTTCATTAAATGCTTTTAAATTGCTGTGCACAGGAAGTTCTGTGTGTCCGTACAAGCCTTCTCAGACAATGGCTAAGACTGTCTTAGGGCCACAGTTGCACCTCTTAGACAAGCGATGTGGGTTATTTTTGTACTGATTAAACACCCGGGATATCTCGCTTTTTGAGAAAGCAGTCAGTTTTGCTGTTTTTAAAATCATTGTTGATTACTAACCACCAGTATTCTTAAATAGTGGCCTGGAACACGTGATGACGAACGTGACCAAGTATTTGTACTTGCGCAAAAGTGACGTTTACGTACGTCTGCATAATTGTTTCTAATTCAGTGTCTGGTGTGTGTGTATAACGAACAGCAACAACGCAGTTGTATAGTATACTTTCGTCAGATATTTGATTATTATCTTTAATTTTTTGGCGGACACACAGACGGAACATGTACTCGTAGACACGTTATTATGATTTGCAATAGTTATTAATTTCCTCGTAACTCGTTCCCATGTTCACTTGATTTGTTTTGCAATAATTTCAACAGGAAACGAGATTATTCGATGTTAAAATTGAAACTATATTCAAACGTTTTATATCAAATCATTATATTATATAATGATTTGATAATTCATACAATTATATGCATTTTAAAACACATACGAAATCAATTAGCATATTTAGAGTGAAAAGTCTAATAACAGAACTGAACAAAGTGATTTAATGTGAAATTAAAAACCAAAAAGAAATGAAACATAATGGAATGTTATTTTTAATATCGGTAAAGATATCACACCAATAAGCACTCGATAAGTAACTATTTTTCAAAAGAGAAAACAATAATACCCTAGAGGAAAATCTTTATTCAATATTGTCGACAAAAAATGCAAATTTCCTCAAAAAAATAAAGCAAGTTGTAGATATTACATTGTTAGAAATATTCCCATCAAACAATGCAAAAATCTGCAATAACATAAAAAATCAGTTGATAGTTCAGGCATTGTTAGAAGCACAAATTTTTCACAAACAATGGGTTATCGATTGCGCGTTTTAATAAAGAAAAAATTATCCTAGTTCATTTTCAGGTGTCTTTCTTTGCTTGTATTTGTTCGAGAACAAGATTTTCACAAATAGAAAAACCGAATTGTTTTGCATTTTTCCGTTTTAATAACCAATAAAAATAGCTCATTCAGATCATAAAACAGAATAAAAATTAATAAATCAATTTCCCATTAGAAGAACATAACAACACAGAATGCCCTCAAAATCTAGAGAGCAATGGATTGATTCTTTTCAATCAGCATTGAGCAGTAATTTAGATTTACACCAATAAAATATACGAATAACTTTAAAGAGCATATTCGGAAGAATGACAAAGAAAATATTGATGGTATATATATATATATATATATAACAAAGCAAACATAAATATTAAGTCAAGTATCAACTTCTGAACTGATGTGAATGCCTAAAAACGCACAACATTCTGAACACTTAGAAATATTTTAAAATAACATCAGTCTCCTCTATAACTATACAATAGTTGTCGCCTTTGTTAAATTTTAAGACAACAGGACATCTGATTAGGTTGCAAATTCACAAAAGTTTTCGTGCACCTCCACCACTCATTCATTGTACACGGACACTTCAGGTGTTTAACCTTATTATTTTTTATATTTTGTCTACTAGTTTGTATTTACACTTGAAGAAATTCCGTGCAATTAGGATGTAGCGTCGTATTTTCAATTAAAATAAATATTATCAATATTAGCTCTTATCAATGAATAATAATCTGCAAAATCACTATTAATTTAAGTTCTTAAAAGAACTGGGCGATGGACTGAGTCCTTGACTCTTTATCCCGTCATCTGAATGAAGAAAATCTGTGTTGATGGAGTGTTATTGAGCTAAAAGCTCTAGTCATGGCTGGGTAATGTCAATAGCCGAGCCTCAGTTAAAACTTCTTTGGCTACAGCATTGCCATTTGTTACCCTGGAAGTCCTATAAAGGACTTTCTCTGCGCCGTATATAGATATATACTACTATTAATTTCTGCGGTCATTATTAGAATGTAATTTCTTGATGTAGTAAAGCGAAAGGTGTATTCTTTTTTTTGTAATTAAATTCAAAATTTTAAAAATTCCAAGAAATAATTGATGTAATTTAGATAAAATATAGGGTACATTATTATTTCAGAGGAAAAATAATTTATTAAGATATCTTAAAAAACAAACCGGATAAATATAACATCTTTGGTTTTTTTTAAAAACTATCAGATAAAAACTTTTAGGGTAACGTTATTAATTAACGATTGTGATAGTTTACAGCTCCACTTTTAGTGAATATTAGTATATTTTTCGGATTGTTTTGGAATACCAAGTTCAAGCTTCCATTAAAAATCATATAGCCAAAAATAAATATAATTTTACTCGTAACTTTCCACATTTTATTGGAGAAAAAATAATTCTGATCAACGAGGTGACGACTTTAATTAACTGCAGGAGATTCAACTGATGTGTACTCTCTTGAAATGAAATTAAATGTTGCGCTAATGTTAAACTGCCATCTGAAGTAAAGCCGCTTAAATGTTATGAAAGAAAGCGTAAGAGAGAGAAGAAAAAAAATTCTACATAAAATATTGGAATCCATTAACGCGAAAAAGTCTAAAGAAGTTTACAAAAATCAAAAATTAATTTCATATTGGAGAGCAACAGATTAGAGGGGAGAGATATGAAGATGCAGAATGGAAAGAAACAAAATTTTAATGTAAAGTAAGGAAAATATAGTTAATGTACAGAGAAGTTTAAAGAGGTTTTTAAAAAAGATGCATATATTGTGAAAGAGGATCGAAACTCCATAGACTTTATTTATTATTCATTATTACTATTATTATTATTATTATTATTATTATTATTAGTAGTAGTAGTAGTAGTAGTAGTGCCCATCCCAGGAACTACAGTTCCGTAATATATATGCTAATAATACGAAAATGACTTCGTACATCAAATGCATTCATTTCCACAAACTTCCCAGAAAGGGAATTAAAGCATGCAAAAACAGGAAACGTATTTAGTCAGAACCTATTGTTGCCATAGAAACAGTAGCCACACTTGTTTTCATCATCGACAAACGAATAAAGTTCATCATATATCGATGGTAACCACTGCATTTAAAATAAAAATAAGAAAAAGATTAACTTCGGAACTGGGAAGTGGTTCGCTGCAAATATTTTTAAAACCATAAATTTAGCATCCAAGAAGAAGAAAAAGAGGAAGAAATAAAAAAAAAGAAACATTGACAATACTCGTGGGAAAAAATAGATATCTCCCGAAATAAAAAAAAAGTATTAAGCTTGTTTGCATTTTTCTTTAGCATACGTCTTGAGAAGAACCTCCAAACGAAAACAAGGATTTTAAAGAAGGGTCTCTCATAAAAACTACTGCATCGTGCAGCGTTAGTTAGTAAACACGAATTAAAAAAAATTCACTAATTGTTACAAACCATTTGGAAGTGGAAGTGGATAAAATGTGGGTTTTCTTTAGCTGTTAAATTTATTTATCCTGTTAGATGGCGGCAAGAATTCGCGCAACACGGGATGTAAGTGCGCTGTTTCCCTTCGAAAGAACTCATTCAGACTCAAGAAACGCGCCATTAGTTAAGATGTTCATTACAGTTTCTTCTACTGTCTTAAGACTGCTCGCAATCCTCTTGAGAGCAGCGTGCTTTGAGTGGAAATAACTGGGCCATTTGCTTCAAGAGGACTTGTTTCTCTGTTGATGTCTGTAAGAAAGGGAAAAAAAAAACTTTCAGAATTACTTAACTTACCAAAAACAGGTGTGCTTTAGTTCGCTGTATGTAGAAGTAAATAAGATAATGAAAACATCCCATTCAGGTGAGGATTCTCATATAAAAGGAACCAAAAATGCACAAGAAAGACAATAAAAACACAAATGGAGAATATTTATTGACATTTGAAAACAGTGAAGTTGCAATACACACAGAAATCGCCGAATTTACGCACCAACACTGGTTATCTGTAAATGAAATAATAATTCCACGCTCAAGATTTTTAAACAGAATCTTTCTTCTTCTTTCACTACGCGTTATTCCCGCTTCCTATGCAGAGTCCGCGTGTTACTTAGATGCGACTACTTGTTAGTACCACTCCCAACCGACCTGTCGCCTAGTCAGCCGCTGGGGGGTGGGGATATATTTTTGGCTGTAGACGCTTATGTTCACGCGGCCGGTTTGCCTGCTTGCGGGATGAAAAACGCCAGATAAACTGGCTGAAAAAACCCTACTGCTCGCGCCCAAGACCGGCTAACTTCGCTATGCTTGAAGAAGATCCTCAAGTTTTCGACAGGAATCGAACCTGGAACACTCCTTCCCCAGGCATATGGTTACGAAGCGCAAGGCTACTAGGTTAACCGCGCGGACTAAACAGAATCTTTCTAATCCTGAATTTATTAGTAAATCAAAATCAAATATAAACTACTAACTAGTGCCAGATATAAGTCAAGTGCAGAATGGTTAATTTTTAATGGTTATAAGTGCATGGCTACACAATTATGAATATTGACGTAAATGTTTTGAATAACACGATTTTTTTAATTCCTCCGTCAGATGCAAACACAACTTTTCTTTAGTTTTCATACAATGAGTAAAATTTACCATTTACTAACACATTTTGTACTCGATGTTTATACGCCCGCTTTTTTTTTTTTTTTTTCTTTTCGAAAATTTCGGCTTGCTTGTTCTTGTAGATGTTTCACACATATGTAAATACTGTACATGCAACGTAATACGTAAAATATCTCTGATATAACACAGTGTCATTCTTTATCACCAATGGGATACTCACGCAATTATGATAAAAGACATTTTCAACACCAGCAGTCGAATTCCTTGGAAGGAATGAGATTAAAAAATCGTTTCTGGTTTATAAATATAAATATAAATATTCAGTCAACAATCATTTAATTAAATTTAAGGATAGAAAATTATTTTTGGTATATATGATGGAGAGCGCAAGTTATTTCAATAACATGGAGAAATATTAATAAAATTATGTCGTTATTTAGAATCGATATTTTAAATTTGTTTAAAAATGTATTATAGAAATAATTAGAATATGTCTCGTTTTGATGGAAACAATGGTGTCCAAAGCTTGATTGAGTCATGAGAATTACGTTTCATGTAAGTTGCTAACAATTAATGATGGAAGTGAATGCCTTTAGCACTCAGAATATTCACGATTCATAGTTTTGCTTTTGATCAGCCGCATCAACCTAGGAGACAGAATGCTATTTTTATTTTTTTAAATTTTTTCAGTAGTATAAAACAGGGGCAGGTAACGATATCTTATCCTGCCATTTGGACAAACGATAGATCATTTTGGACACTTCAGTAAATATTTAAGAGGTTTTTCATAACGTTTGCGTGTTTAGTTTCACCACCTAAATAGGAAAATATTTCATTTAATCTAAAGACGTTTCGAGTAAAGGGTTCGAGGAAACCGAGTAAGCGTACATTGAACTCACTAATTATAAATAAAAATGTGTATACCTAAGTAGACGAATCAAGCATCGTACAGAAAGAAAATACACATGAATAGTTAAAATTTTTTTTCTTCTTTTTCCGCAAGACAATATAAAAACCTCTCTTGAGGTGGCAAGGATTAGTTAATGGGTATATATTTTCATTTATACATACTTTCAAAAATAATGCATCCATTATCAATGTGCTTGCGTGTGTAATCCGAGATTATACGAGTTAATAAACAGAAGAAACGGAAAAATGTGTCTTTGTAAATTTATAACACAAAATACTTATTTTATATTTAAACCAGTTTTCAGTAGTTATAGATGACAATTATTTATAACTTATGCATAATTTATTAGGATTGTTATTATAAACAGCGTATTGATAACTATCAATATTTAAAGCTATCATTTATAAATCCATTCTAATAAACTAAGAATCCATATTTAATTTATGACATTTTTCATCTACGGCTCATTGCTCCTTTATCATTCAAATCCATTGAACTGATTAACCGAGGTCACGAACTTGACTGGAGCAAATAAAATAAGATGGGGCTTTTAAGAATCACCGTCATTCCTCCGATTAAGCGGTGATCTTCTTTTCCCACTGGCTATATAAGCGTAGGAAATCAATTTCTTTGTGCCAGTAATCTTTGCTCGATCTCTGGGATTCGTAAAGCCATCTAATATTTACCTTCCCCACAGAAAGAGAGTGCACATGAAAGGGTCGGTTTCCTCTCGTGCAGTTTCCATGGACACGATGAGTCCGTGAAAGATCCACCTTCCCTTCGTAGTTAGTAGAGATATCGTAACAAGATCGACAAGATTAAATTCCAGGCTTCTTCTATCGCATAAGCAAAGCTCTTTTCTCCCCACACAACGACACATGAATAATAGAATGTGCCACAACCCGTAAGTTGATTAGCAAGCCAAGGAATACATTGAGCGTTAATCCTTTTAGCTTCCACTTGTTGCTGCCTCTTTATATTTATTTTCCATAAAGTACTTCTTCCCCATAGAAATTGATAGTTTTTAAAAGAGAGAAAGGAGTAGTAAACATTTAGAGGATGATAGTAGTATGGGTCCCACTAGTGACAAGATCAAAATCAAGATAAGATAAGGAATCGTGTCGTGGGTATGTGTTGTTATCAGATAAAGATACGTGACGTCATTTGTTAGTTGTAAATAAGTGACGTCATTTGTTAGTTGTAAATAAGTGACGTTGTTGCTTTGAATGGAAAAGTAAGATATATTAGTGGATAAGGAATCGTGTCGTGATTGGTGGGACACTTCTGACAAGATCAAGATCAAAATAAGATAAGGAATCGTGACGTGAATGTTTGTTGTTATGAGATGTAGATAAGTGACATCATTTGTTAGTTGTAAATAAGTGACGTCATTGTTTTGAATGGAAATGGGAGATATATTAGTGTATAAGGAATCGTGTTGTGATTGGCGGGACACTTTTGACAAGATCAAGATCAAGATAAGATAAGAATCGTGACGTGAATGTTTGTTGTTATAGAGTTTGGAATGTTTGGAATTTCGCTGGGGCCCCCTTCTGTCAGTAACATCACGTGGTGTTTTTGGTTCGTTTATTGCCTTGTGGGTGATATTTACAGATAAGAATCGTGACGTTATGTGTTTGGAAATTTCTGGGGAACATATGTCTCTCTGTAATATTACATGGTGTTTTGGTTTGGCTATGGAATTGTGGGCGATGTTTTTGAGATAAGATATCTTGGAATTTTCCCAGGGTGACACACATCCGTCATTGTTGTCATGGTTTGTTTGGTTGTGTGTACTAATTTCCAATATATTATGGGGTATTTCTTTCTTTCCTGTGAAAGGGTGGGAATTCTTAGAGTAGAGTCGTGATGGCGGCAGTGATTTCGCTTTTCTGTATAATTTAATTATATGCTGGTGTTCCACAAACACACACATATTAGACATGAAAACTCGCTAATGTATCCATGTTGATACTCTAATATATACCTTATGATTATTCTTATGAAAAAAAAACTATTCAGTGTTAGATTTATGCTTACCAAAACATACGAGCAGTGATTATTGAAATTACAATTATCAATTGTTATGTTTGAGTTAAAAAATTAACTTACATTTCTTTCCAGAATGGGAACATATTGATAACTCAAACATACACTTTTTTTTTTCGCTCCGAAATTTTCATTATCAGTTGGAGGTGACATTACTAAAAGATTATTGCCAAATGATGACATCTTTTTCGAATTAACGTTATCTTGTTTACAAATGTTTGGATAATGGTTTTTTTTTTTTAGTTTACATGAAGAGAAAAAACCAAACGGTATTTTAAAAATAAATGGAGACTTAAAAGGTTACAATAACTTTTTTGTATGTAGTCTAGAAATTCTAATGATAATTTAAATTTACTTAGTTTTCCAGAATGATTCTTCTTAATGCAAATAGATATTCCAAAATAGTTCAATTTTTATCCACACCACAACATACAAAAACACAAGGTTGAAAGAACGAAATTTCTGTAATAACCTGAAAAGCTATTTGACTTTTGTTCCTTAGATTTCTGTCTGTTTGGTACACTGTTAATTCTTAGTAGGGTCATACGATGTTTCTAATGTGATTATATGTTTTTAGCATTCACATGATTCGTTCATTGTGACACACATATCCTAAGTCGTGTGTTTTCATGAGTAATAATCCGGAACCAAGCGGTAACTTCAAATCGCGGTATTCACCTTTTTTATGATTCATATTCTTCCTTTGATGTTTTGCACGGTATTATCAGTTTGGGGAAGTACGACTGTTTTTCTATAGTTGACTATTTAATTTAGATTACTATCCGATTGGTTCTCTGTTTAATTCCTTCCCACTGTTGCTCATGCTATGATTTCCCAAGCTTGGTGGGAAAGTCTATGCGCCGTTTAGTTTAGGGTAAGTGTTATTTCCGGTTTCAAATTCCGAATGCTGTTAGAGTATGGAATTCTGACAAGTGAAATTATTATTTTTTTTTTTCAAATTGATTGGTTATTTTCTATATTTTACTTTTAAAATTCATATTCTAACAGAATAACTGAGCAAAATTAATGAATAAATAAAATGTATGTGAATTTATTTTCCAACACTGTAGATTTCTGATTAAGTCTTATCGTAAAGATATCTCTCTTATCCGGTCGCCAATTTGTTGTACATAGGTGAGAAATTGTGTGTTTAGTTTTGCACCAGTCCGTAGAAAGGTTGTATCAGAAGGGTCGTCATCTTTATAAAACATTTCACAAACCATGGACTGCGTTCTCTTTGCTTCAGATCCATGGTTCAATAAACTTTCCAAAAAGGCATGATATCCATAACAGTTATTAGTAGAACTTATTAGTGTGTCTCCTAAAAATAAATCCACTTGTGAAAATAAAGAGTGTATAAATAAGTTTGCAGGAGCGATTTTGGCATTCCTCGACAGAGATGAACCATTAGCACTCACAATCTTAAAGCGTAAACACAAAACTGATTTTGACAAATCCAGGTAATGCTGTCTACCACTTACAAAGAATTCTAACGGGATGGTTTCGAAACTCAAAGGGGGGTGATATGCTGCATACAAACTCTTCTCATGTGAATAGTCAGTTGGCGGTATGCAAAAGATATCGAGGTCTGAACCCACACACCCTGAAGACATGTTTTAATAGAATATATCGCGGGTCGTGTTCTCTCGACGTTCTCTTCGACAAAGACACTTCTTTCTGCAAGGTCGCTTTACACCGGATCCCAGTTGTTTTTCCAAAAATTCCTTTGACTGGTTAAGTAAATCTACATCCGCCTCCTGTGCTCGTCGTTTGGCTGACTCACAAATGTTCTGACCAGACACTATATCTCCTACTATTTGTTTTCCTGTTTTCATTGCTTCTTTTGAAAAAGCAAGTGCTGCTGGTTTAATGAAAGGGGTCATAAACCTGAACACACTTTTAAACAACCCCCCCCCCTCCATTGGAATGTAGGATCCTTGAACACGTTCGGGTTTATTCGTAATCCTTCTTGTGTCCTATAGTATTCTAAGTAGCTCATTCTCATTTCTTGAAGTGGAGTTTAATAACCGATTTCCCGGAACGAAATAAGCGAGGTTCCCCACTATCTGATCTTAAATTAATTTCTACAATTTGAAAAGTTTTCATAGACACCAGAAAGTAATCTATCTTGCATATTTTAGAAATAATATCACTTCCGTTATAAATAGCAAGGAATTATTCTGAGCAGAGGTGCATACACATCACCTACGACATGCTGAGACACCAGATTGCAATAACAATAAACTCTGTAAACTCCCTTCCTTATGTCAGTTATGTACTTTTCTTTGACTTCTCCAGAAAGTGGCACGAATTTAACACTCTTGTATACTCGCTTCTGTTTAGGTTGAGGATCGATTTATACTCATCAAGGTTTCAACTATATCACTAAACGAAGCGTTATCGTATCTTACAAATGCACATATGTCTATTACCGAACAATGCACGCTCTTACCTGTAACGACTCGATTTGAAATTATACAGTTATTACCCTCAGGGAGAACGACCTTGTTTACAGGAGACAAAACATAAAGAATCATAATAATACCCCAGCGCATTGTTATAAACAGAATACTTCGCTTGCACGAACCCAAATAGGGTCTGGATAAGATCGCATTTCACTAACTCTTCGTTTCAACACTTTGTCAACAACGTAAATTCAGGTCTAGCTACCTTTTGCATTTCATCGGCATAAAAACGAGCAGAAATTTATTTCCCGCTTGTGTCTTTGTTGTTGGCTGCTCATTATTGGGAATTTTTCCATGCAAATGATGCAACGATTCATCGTCAAGGACAAAAGGATACAAATTAATTATTTAATTACGAATAGAAGGTTACAGACATTTAGGGATATCAAGTTATCAAATCGTTTTCGCCCATTTTTGATCTTGACAAACTCGTTGCATAATTACTACAGCTCTACATGCAGAAGGTCTGATATTGTTATGTTCTCACTGCTTCTCTATAAACTGGGTTAGTCTTATCATTATATCGACTTTTCATACTGTTGTTTAATAGCTTTTGTTTTCTATCTCCATCGTCAAATTCTTATCTTGATTCTGAATAAAACGACCTCCCCGCTTGTACGACAAAAAAGTCTTTGCAAACAATAAATGCAATCTTTGTATAAGCAGACAATCTAATAAACTAATTTTTTTTAATTGCAGCACTGTTTTATTTATCTTTTCATCGCTTTCGTGTTATTTACTTTCAGCTCAATCTCTTCTCTTCTCGCTCTGTTGTTTTTAAATCGTTTAAATGCCTACAGGATGTGCAATCAATAAAACGACACTCGGAGATTCTTCCACATAAATCAAATTCATGTCACCAATTCGTGGAGGTGGATTAGTTTTCGTTTTACGAATATTGGATTTTAACTTCTTCGCATAAAAAATTATTTCCTCATAATATAGAATCAACATCAGTGTTAGGAACGGCAGCCTCACGTGGTACTTACGAAATAAATTTCATTGAATTTAAAAATGTGGATGGGTGGAGTAATTGAACTCGAATATCTAATAAAAGATTTTTTTTTTCACAAATGAAAACTCGATCGCATGTGTTTAACATTCTGTTTCTTCCTTTAACTAGGATGGCCGATATTAAAAAATATTGCTTTAAATGTAGCCATTAAGTAGATTATCGGGTTTTCCTCAATTTATTTCAAAGTCAATAATTCACGGATGTTTACTTGACGATATTGGTTATCTTGTTTTCAACGCAATCAAAGCATTCTAGATTAAAAAAAATAGAAAGCGAGTAAGGATAGCATTTTTAAAGGTATTTAGAAGTAGACATGATTCTAGGCTTCCAAAGATTATATTTACCGATCACACTTAGGTATTTAAGGAGAGTAGCACTGGATGTTTGAGCCCATGCGAGTTCTTGCTTGCGTCAAATATTTCAACTGTTGATAGAATTGAATCGATCATTCGTTACAGTTTAAAAAGTTTAAAAAGCAATCAAAATATTAGCATCTCCGAGTATTCTTATGACACCGCCAGTATTTCCTAAGGGAGCTTAAACTACATTAATGTGAAAAACAATTAGGTCATTGATGAGGTAAAACAAGTTGATATGCAGATGGCATAAACTAATTTTAGAGAAGGAGACGATATAGTTGATTTTAATTGACGCATTCATTTCTTAATTTGATAATTCTAAAATTCGTTTGTAATAGTGGAACACAACTTAAATGGGCAAAATTTATGAAAAATATAAGAGAAATTGTCATGAAGGAAAACAAGAGAACACATCATCACGTGATATGGAAACTAATAAGATTGTACCATCTGGTTAATAACAGAATCAACTTTGAAAATGCAGATTACTTCCACCACAGTAAGCCGTATTTTCTAGCGGAGTCTGCATCAGATCAAAGAGGATGCTAATAACGTACTGAAATGTTTGTTCTCATTTAGTTCTTCCCACTTACGTTTACCGCATAAAGTGCGAGTTTACAAAACTGTTAAGGGAAAATTTGTGTGAATCTAATGTGAACTATTTTTCAAGACCCAATTACCGGCATGAAACGATCTAATAGCGGTGTTCTCATTTACGAACAATCCCAGAGTTGTGAAAAGTATTCGATTTAGTTAAAAATGTAATAAAATCTATCCCGAACAAGTCTGTTCATGATTGCAAACTGATTTATTTCAATTTTCTCGGTCTTTTTAAAAAGTTCCAGATGGAATTACTTGAACGCGTTTCTCTCACGTTTTCTCCGGGCTCCTAGTTATTGACGGTTAATGGGCCGTGACGGGAAATAAATGAAAGTTTCCTTCTCTTTCCGCTCCTCTTCAGGCGTGCCATCTGTGTCTCGCATACAATGACTAGGCGTCTTAATGAAGCACGCCAGACTAGCTGTATTTCTTGGAGTTGCTTTTTAATTAGCTCTACCCCTTTTAATCAACCTCACTATAAAACATCTAAGAAAGTTTCTAATGTTAAAACTTGACAAATTATAATCGAATTAAACCTCTATTCAGTTTTAAAATGAAAAGTCATATAAACTCTCTCTCTCTCTCTCTCTCTGGCTAAAACTGAATCCTTAATTTCTCCACTTTCACAATATGCTACGAAAAATACATCCGCTTTCGAGTTATTGGAAAGTAATTTCCAATCTTTCATTTATAAATTAAGACAGTAACGGGGGATAACGCAGAAAGTTCGGAAAAAAAGTTCGCTACTTATGTCTAACAGATGTAACTAACATGATACATTATTTTTTTTTCCTGTCAATTGTTGCATATGTCTTGCAAATGATATTAAATTTCCTGTTGGATAAACATCTCATTTTTATTATCATCATAAATTATAGTTATTTGTAGTAATTTTTTTAAATATACAGCACAACAATGATACCACATAGTTTGTAATCTGGTATCATCAATTCTTCATTTAGAAGCGGAGTTTGGAATTTTAAAAGGACGAATATTCATAAGATTGGCGAACTAATTTGCCATATTCTACTTCTTCATGTCGAACTACCACTTGCTTAACTAAAAATGAAATTTATCTACAGAAATCACTGCGAGTGATTTCTGTAAGGGAATAGGAGAAATTTTAAGATCCATTAAGAAATTAACAGTAGCGGCTCCTGTGCCAGAGATGCATAGTAGATAAGTGAATGATCATTTTTATAACATTTGATCATCAACAGCGCAGCAGGGAACTGTGCAGTAACCTCTCTGGCACGCCAAAAGCAATTTACTGGACACCGAGTGATTAACAGTCGATGTGTCAAAGAAAACATTTCCTGGAGTTTTATGCCAACCAAGTCTTATTAAATACGAACAGGAAAAATGTGTTGGCCAAAGAGAAACTGTGGAGGTGCTTTTCTCTTTTGGTTCGACGAAGCACGAGATAATAAAAACTGATTGATGGGGTACGGTGAAGAAACCTTATGAATCAAATCAAATAATGAACCCTTCTTTCTTCTTTTATTCAATACAGTGTCATTCCCGAGTCCATGACTACAGGAACAGGTCAAAAATTTAGGAACACGTGCAACTTCGCACATTAGTATATTTTAATTAATTTTTTTCTATCTTATAATTATATATATGGGCATTAGAACACACGAAATAAAAATTTATTTGCAGTAGCCTTATTAGCTCAGCTGCTTTGGCCGTCAATTTGAATCAAACCAGCAACTAGAAGACCACAGGCAACACTGTATACATAAAACAATTTCGGTATCATTTAGGTGAGATATTTGATCTTTTCTAGTCATTTTTAATTGCTGAATTATCCAAGTAAATGTGGCCAACCATTCTACTAACTACGAGGATCAAAGAAGTAAAGTGTGTAGCGATTCGATTTGTAGAGCTCCAACGTGTAGGAGATGCAGAAATTAGTTTTTTTTTGATGCAGCGAAACGTACACGCGTGTGTTCAGAAGGATCAAACTTTTAAACATTAGCAGGAAAATAATCCACCACAGCGTGCAATGTTGACGATTATGTTTACGATTGTAAACACTGTTAATGGCAGGTAATAATCTTAAATCAGTGTTTCCGAGTAAATGATAAGGTTTGCTTTCATAAGATTGCGATGTTCTATGATAACTCTCGGCACAATATGGGCTAAACTATGAAAAGCGGTGTAAAGTTTTACAGTATGAGATTCTTGCTATATCTTCCATATCTTGCTTCTTCAGATCACCTTCTTTTGCGGGCACTCTCAGATAACTTCGAAAAGTAGCAATTTTATTGATTTCATTCAACTAATTTCATGGAAAATGAAGAGTTTGTACAATTACATATTATGGTTGTGCCAATGTTAATAAATGCATTGCAATATTTTCAGATTTACTCCTGTACGGTAGGGGGGGGGGGGAGCTGAAAGATCTGATAAACACACCGGAACAAAAATGATATTAAATCAATTGATTTTTATTTATTTCGTATGATGATACAACGGCCGTGATCCCCTTTTACGGGAAAGTGCGGCACCATCTCAATTCCCCCGTATTTTATCCGGGCTCGGGACCGGCATAGCTGATGAATCAGACCAATGGCTGGAGGGATCGTCTTAAGTATTTCTGACTGTAATCAGTGTGTTCAACAGGACTGGTTTGCCTGTTATGGAGGACGAAAAACCCAAGTTTCCAGGAGAAAAACTTTTCGTAGAAAGAGACCAGATAAACGTTTCTCACGTCTTAGACGGGAATCGAATTCAGGTCTTTCCGACCAAAGGGCTTCGTCTATACCGAATGAGCTACGAAGGCTCAAAGCAATTGATATAACGTCAAGAAAGAACATGTCTTAAAACCCTTCAACACCCATGTTTCATCGAATTGTAATAATTTGTTCTTTTTCGTTTAAGATATATAAGAAGACATGCAGAGGTTTTGAAGAAATTCGAAGACGCCAAGGTGCAGGAAGTCATCAAGTTTGTTGTTCTGCAACAAAATAAAGAGGTCTAATAAAGAGAATAAAGGGTCTCCACGGCCAAAGAAGTTTCGATCCAAAAATGTCAGCAGAGAAGATTCTTGCTATTGTCTTTCGGGATACGGATGGTGTAATCCTTACTAAGTACTTAAAAAAAGGTGAAACTGAGAAGAGGCGTACTCTTTTCGCAGGACAACGCATCTGTACACACTGCTCATGAAAATCAACAGAGAATACACAACTTGGGCTTTCAATGTCTGCCTCACATACACCCTTATTCGCCAGATCTGGCCGCATCTGACTATTTGCTATTCCAAAATTTAAAGACAGTCTTGAAAAGAACAAAATTTATCACAGATAATGAAGTCATATCTGGAGCTCTGAGAACTGGTTTGGGCAACAAGGGAAAGACTTTTTGCAGAGGATTGCAAATGATGCAACAGCCTTGTAACAAGTGTACAACACTCCGTGGGGGAATATGTAGAATAATGTGTAAGTTACTTGGTTCGACCTCAGTTCCTTCATGGTGATTATCTCAACTTTTCAGCACACCGTTGTATACTACTCGTTATTTTTTTCCCTTTGAAATAGTACAGTCCTTCACCTGATTTCTGCTAGTCGATCTGTGAAGGACAAAAAATAACTGACTGCAAGCTATGATTTAAAAAGTGTTGCCTTAGTTTAAGATTAAATGTGCGCATGATAAACAGTAACGATGATTAGGAGGTTACCAGACAAGCTTTGCATATTTCAAAGCGCTACTACCATGTTTAGATGCACATTGCTGTGTGTATGTGTGTGTGTGTATGCGCGTGTGTTCCATGACAGATTTTCCTTTATTAGTATGACAAATCCTGGTTTCAGTGAGAGACATTTCCACTACCTCCTTATGAGATCGGTTATAATTCGCTTTGTTTAAAAAGATTCTTCTCGTCATGAAGACCATCAGCTCCAGTATTTTCCAGTCGGATGATGCAAGTTTCATCGTTCTTCTAATTGCGTTACGGAGGCGCTGTGATTTCAGAAATACCATGAAATAATAAATGCCTACTATACAATTTATCAAGCTAAGGCATGCATTTTATTGGAGATAATCCTTAAAACCTGACAATTCTTGCAATTTGATGAAGACATGATGTTTGCTTTGTATTGTTTTCGTTTGAAAAGAAATCGCACTTCAATCTTATTTTCGATTTCAATGTCTTTCATCAGGCCCAATCCGTTCAAAGTTCTCTGAGGATTAAGAAAAATCATCATTTGTCTTCTTTTCATCCTTTCATTTTAAGTGATGTATTTCACTTCAAGTAAGCCATTTTGGGGCAGGATTACTGATGCTCATATGAATGGCTAGATTATCAGACACGTTGCATAGATTTCTTTGTGACAGACTGACACCTTTTAATATTCGCCAGATTACACAGACTTAAAATTATAAATAAGGGTAACACGGAAAAAAGAGATAAGAATTCGGTGTGTCTTTTCTTATTACTCTCTTAGGATGTAACAAATGATGACATGAGGGAAAAGTTAATCACACGTCAGAGAAATGTGTGTGTGTGTGTGTGTGTGTGTGTGTGTGAGAGAGAGAGAGAGAGAGAGAGAGAGAGAGAGAGAGAGAGAGATTATGGTTTTTCTCTTGGACTGTCGACTTTTAAACACAAACAGAAGCAAGCACTGCAGCATTTAAACTGCACGTTCCCATTCAGCTTTATCTAATTAATGTCTTTTTTCTTTCCTTCATGCAAAATTCACGTGTGGATGAACTGACATAACGAGAACGAAGCGATTTGCAAAGTGTAAAAGTCTCCATTTTGTTTTAGTTCTGTTGACTCTCCTCATGATTAAAAGTAATAAAATCGAATGGCACGGATTCCAGCCTCTCACCAACCTTTTAGCATCATTAACGTCTGTTAATGATGCTAAAAGTCAGTTATCCAGAGGCGAACTGTAAATGATTATTTCTATTCGTATCCTGTGTAGCTCAGTGGAAGTAGTGTTTGTGCGCCTCAGCGCTGGACCGCCCAAAGGAAGAGTGTCGCGATTTCGATTCTAGTCGCCATTTAGAAGGACTTCTTCTAAGATTTTTTTTCTACCTGTTCCCAAGTTAGTCAATCTCTGGCACTGACAAGTGGATTTTTTCTCGGAAACTCGGACTTTTCGTTCCGTAAACTCAAGGAAATCGACCGTAGAACCCACACTATTTTCAGACATTAAAAATATTGTGTTAAGGTTAGGTACTACGAGATGGAAGCACTTATTAGTGATAGCCTTGGGCCAGCTATCTCTGATTAGGTACTAGTGGAGATTGAACTGCTCACTCAATCTCCAAAAGTTAGATAGGGCTAAAACAGTCTCGTCAGCTCCCTATATGGGAATAAAAGGAGTTAGCTGATAACTGATATATTCGGCGATATTTACAAGATGCATAAGGGAAGGATGAAAACTAGCGCAGTTGAGACTGGATTTCCACAACAAGATTTTCCCCACCTCCCCTCACTCCATTTTTTCTATGGAGGAATTTCGTTACGATTCCTGTTCAAGTCGAACAGGAAAATCACACAGAATAAAATATCAAATACTTTTTTTGTAATCTTAGGGATAAATACAGTCAATAAGCTATTTAATCGTGTCTCTTATATGACATACGTAGAGAATACTTTTTAGTATATAATTAGTTTCTATCTTTCAGTTTATTACTAGTACTTTCTTTCTTATAATGTGTAGCCGATACATATTACACATACATAGTAATATTCAGTATATTTTTATTTCTGCAAAGGGATTTTTTTTGTCTCCCATTCCAAGAAAGGTTGAAAACAAACTGCACATTAGTAACTGTGATATGCGGAGGATTTTATTATTATTTTTATTTGTTTACTGTAGGTTTCATTTACGTATATTTTATGTTTAGGATACCCTGATCTAGAAAGTAAACATTAAACGCTTTTGTGTTACAGATTTCTTATAAATGAGAGAATAAGAACACATCTGGTAAGGACATTCATCTTATTAATACATATATTGAAATATTTCGTATTTTTTATCATTTAATTTAAATTACACTAACCTAAAGGAAAGGACAGGATGTTATGACAATTATCAGTTGATTCCATCAATTTTACTTTCCTTTAGCAATTAATAACTGTTTCGTATTAACTGTGCACTCAAACGGGCTTAACTGTGATGGTTACAACTCACCCAACCGGAAGTCCTATAATCCCTTGGGTAACTGCAATAACAAAAAAAGATTCAGAAGACATCCTGTGCAAAGATTAAGAAACCGTGATGTTTCAAGCTTCTGAAGGAGCCAAAGAGATTAATGACGTAACCTGAACGGAACCTGAGGTGATGAAATGAAGAATGGCCCAAGTTGGTGTAGTAATAACGAGCATTATTGATTACACCGTACCGCTACCACCTTGGTATCAACAAGGGGGAAATCGTTAGGGCTGACAGCGGAGGTTGATTGAGAAAGGGAGACTGCGGCTTATCGTTTGTCCAGAAAATTCTGCTCACGTACCAGCTAAGAAATCCTTGTGGGATTTTAAATAGTTCACGAGAGGTCTGATGCCACTTTGTTTATTTTCAGTTTTTCGGTGTGTGTGTGTGTTTGTGTGTGTGCGCGCGCGCTATAATAAGGAAAATAATTACTGTTTTAACATGGAAATTGACAGTATTTAATTTATAAGTAAGTTTATTAAATATAGAACTCCAGTTAGAGTTAATATTATTAAGAAACATCTCATATGTTTAATTATTAAAATAGATGGAAGAGAGCAGTTAAAAGAGGCATATTCTTTGCTAAACTAATTTTTATTCTGAACTCGTAACATTTGCAACGACACAAAGCTGACATAAATCAAAATATTCTCAATTAAACAACAGTAGTGATCACCGAGATCTAAAAATGAGATCTAAATCTAATTTTTACTTTCCGAATTTCCGCTAAACGAACCTTTTGTTAAACGAGGAATTTTTACGAACTGAAGAGAAGGTTACTACGAGATTTATCATTCTAATCATATTTTCTCTCTTTGCATAAAAAGAATAGAGCACCATTTAAGATTAATTCTTTTTCTCTTCTCTAACTACGTGCTGAGTTTTTATTTCTTAATTAAACTTATTAAATAATAAGTGGGTATATTTTTTTCTTTTTTTCTTTTTTTAAAGGAAGGGAATTCGCTAATTTTTCTTCTCCTCTGGTAGTGTTTCACTTTTAGTTGGAAAAAATGTTTTTTCTTGAAACGTTGACAGAGCTATTATATTACAAGAAAACTATTTCTTATTCAAATATAATATATTTCGTAAAAAAAAAATCATTTCAAGTGTGTAATTTTAGTAACATACTGTTTCATTAATTCAAGTCGCTAACTCATCAAGGAGGTGCAGAGAAATAAACAAACAAACATTTATTTGATTAAATAAACTGCTTAGCAACAATCTTGAAGTAATCGAGAATACGAGAAACTAGTGGCAAAAAAAATCCCTAAATGTAATAACTTCTCCAAATTTTCAAATCTTCCAAATTTAAATGTAATAACTTAGCCAAATTCTCTTTACGATTCAGTAAGTCATGACCACACTTAAAAATAATGAGGAAATCGATCAGCTCAATAAATTATCTTCTATTAGATATAACAAAAATAATAATTTAGTTTCGAATTAAGCGTAATTACAAAGGAATTCTAAATAGATAATGAAGTATATAGCATATAATTTAGAACTAACCCTTAGATAGGCATGAGACTCTCCAGTAATGTTCATCAATAATTAATAACTGATTCTAAATCTTATTTTTTGTGCTTAATTTAATTATAATGTCACCCTATAAGAGATTCGAAATCTATCTAAATAAATAAAGTAAGAATAAGGAATACCACTGTTTCTCGCTTATAGAGTCTCTCTCTCTCTCTCTCTCGTATATCTATCTATCTATATACAGTATATATATATATATACGAGCGATATCTTGTAACGATTACATATACAGAAATATTGGAAAAAAGTGTGTGCTCAATGTTTATGTAATTAATGCACTCATTTAGAATAAATTGCAAATAAATAGTATAATATATATATATATATATATATATATATATATATATATTCACAAATATATATTTGTGAATAATAACTTTAATAATAATTTAATTCCTTGATTTAAAAAGTAAAAATTAACGTAAAAAGCAACAAATATCTTGATAAACACAAATGCACCATTTCAATTTTTACAGTTGGAACTTGAAGAAAAATGCAGCGAGTTTTAGTACATCGATGCATGATGCATAGATGTTATAAATGCAATAAAATAAAATTCTATTTGTTGTGTCCACTGGGAAATGAATGGTTTACTATCTTTCAGCACAGACATTGATTTCAGCAAAAATGGACGTGCAGCCGTCAGGAGAACACATGTTCTGACATTAAACGGATATTTCGTCGCTTGTTCCGCTGTCGTACACAAACAATAATCACGTGGGAATAGTGCGCACAACGTAGCCAGTGATAACAAAGGGGGGTGGTTCATCCTTTATTTATTACAAAGCGAGTCTTTCTGTGCTTTATGTTTTTATTTTGTTGTCGAAGTGTGGCTATGGTAATAGTGCGCGTGAATTGAATATGCCAGTACGCCATGCAGAAACCACGTTCCCTGTTAGGAACCCTATTACCAATTCACAAGGAATATTTGGCCATTTCTCCGTCCCTAACTGCCTAGATGGGGCCGGCGAACGAGGCTGTGCCATGCTGGGTCAGTAACCGTATCACAACTGGTCGGTTCAAGCAACACACCGGTAATAATCGCATTAAATATTCACGCTGCATGCTTAAACAAGAAAGAAAGAAAGAGACAGGTGTCTGCAAGAGATGTAATACGACATCTTCCATACTCAGGACCTATAAATAAATGACCACCTACTTCCTTCAGTGAGATTGTTTTATTACTATTGTTATGTTTTCATTCTTTCCTCCTCATTTCCCAGAGCTCGTTTCTAATCTTCCAAGGCTAGTTTGCCATATAATTATATATTTATGGTAACGAACCTTGAAACTGTGCTTAAATTATGCGAACGTTCTATGAACATTGCGTGCTGGCTTACAGGAATGAGGAATGGAAACAAGAAGTATAAGGAGTGTGCTGCTTCTTAATTATTCTTTCTTAAATTTACGACAGACAGAATCAGGTAACTTTAAGAGTTTCTACATTTTCGTAGCAGTTTCTTGTCCGTGAAAGGTTGTTAATATTTTAAATGAGACAACATATGACAAAGATATAAACTGAGTATAATTAATAAGAAAAATAAAGATAAATAAATTGAGAAAAAATGACGAAAAACATTTAAAGTGGGATCTAGTAACAAGAAAAATAAGATATGGCTTAAATGCAAACGCGATGTTAGAAATTAGGTAAATTAATTATAAATAAAGAAAAATTATTTAAAATGCGGCTTTGTTTTGTTTTCTTTCTGTTTTTTAACTTGATCTAGATGTAATTTACCAATGCTTTATGATATGCTTGATTAAAGGTCTCATTATTATCATTGACATATGTCGATGTTGAATGTAAGATACTTAGTGGGGTTCGTTGATATACAGCTGTGACTCGCGCATGAATATTTTGACTTCATCTCAAGATTAGCAAATTGTCGAATAGCAAATCACCAGAGGTCATGATACTGTGTAAGGATGAGAGCTTTCTCTATTTTCCTTCCAATACAAACTATTGTTTACATCAGCGCGAACGTGAAATTTTATTAATTCTTGTATTCCACGCACATTAAAATTGTTATTCAATGTATTTCTCAATAAACAGGAGAAATATATATTTTTAAATATTTTAAATGCTAACAAGAGTTTCAAGTGAATAGAACTGTTCTTTTTTTTAGAGAAAATTGTAAACTTAGATAATCTCGTATTAGGGTTATTTTTTTCTCTCTTAAACTGTATCAATGCAATTACTTAAGGACTTGCTTTATTTTCATTATAAAATAAATCTCATGAGTTAGAATAACCTCACAAAAATTTACAAAATCCCAAGGCTGAAACTTTCTTTCCGATTTTTTTTTCTAGGAAATATTTAACGTTTTATAGACATAAATTATTTAGGAGAACTTAAACCTAAACCCAACTTAAAACCACCTTAATTTCACAAGATGAAACGCATTTAACTTATACACTAAAACGTTAAAACATTTAGTATTCGGTAAACAATTAAAGCGCCCTCTCAGAACAAAGAAAATGTAAATAATTCAACAAAATACCAAGCATGATTGCTTTGCATAGTTTATTATTTATTAGACAATAAATTTTTGATGACTGCCGCCTCGCCAGTAAGCACCACCGATTAGAAATACCATTTAAATTGAACTAAATTACTCAAAATAAAACATTTCTGGAAGTCTTTACATCGCCTGACTGTTTACTGTTCTCCAGAGATACTACTTGTCATTCAGGTGAACTCTTTTTTTTTTTTTTTTTTTTTTAAGATTTATCTGTGAGACGTTTAAAAACTGAAGAAACTCCTTAACGTTAAACAAGCGAAATCTCAGGGCTGAAATTTTCTTTCAGATTTCTTCATAGGAAAATGCGCTCTTTTTCTTCGTTCTTCTTTTTTCTCTTCTTATTTGAAACACCCTCACCACTCATCTTCCACTCCTTTATGGCTTGTGGGTTGCCTCGGGTAATGGAAATCACAGCACGCTCGCGACACTTTCACACACACGCACAAATAGTTTCTTTGCAGCCTTTTTAATCGAGATTTATTGTTATGTCCGCTAAGGAGCTGCAAATATAACTTGCTGAAGGTCAAAATCAACAACGCGAACTACAGAGTCGTGGCAGAAACCACGTAGACGATACTTGAACCCTCGACTGCTGGCGTCAAGAAGAGCCGTCATCTTTCCGGAGAGGAAATAAAATGAGAAAAAGCAATCAGTACCTGCGGCAAGAAGATCCGGGACTTCCCCTCTCCCCCCATCCATCATGGAACGGCACTATCACGATTACTTAATCCGCCCAACAGGCGGCGGTAAGATTACGGGGATGTTCTCCGACATTTCTTCAGCATTCACGGAGGAAGTGCTGAGAACGCCGAGATGCTAAAGGAGGGGAGGAGGTGGACGGAGAAAGGCGATAGCTGACTCATCGCCGTCGATGAGGCGAGTAAAATGCAGCTAGTGCCGGTGGGAATCGGTTATATGCGTAAAGACCAACCGACAGGTGTGCTGTTCGTTCACCGCCTAGAAGGAATTGCACGTGATGAATACGAGGAAAGTTTATACTCTTAATACTTTATTTGCTTAGTGGCTTCCTGTTAAGTGAACGTAGGTGCCCAAGAATTTCCACTTCTGGTTGTGTTAATGAAGTGCGTACATCTTAATGCGGATGAAACCGTGTATCAATAATGCATGATTTCTGTTGTAGTTTGAAATGAATTTAATAAGATAATTTGAGCTTTAATACAGAATTAAGGCGTCAAATTAAACAAACAAATGTTCTTCTTTATCAAGACCCACGGCAATGACTCTTAAGCGAGTCGCTGATTATTCTTTATTGCGAGAATGATTAGGGCTCAAATTCGGTTTACTGCAATTCAGGTTCCAATTAGAATGCTATAACACATTTATTCCACAAGATGTATCCATGGAGACATAGGTCGCTAAATTGAAACTTCAAATTGAATTGACGTAAAAGCTATAAAATATTTGTACATTAAAGTGTTGCCACTTCCTTCTTCTTCGTCGTGATTATGGACATCTTACGTTGCTTCAAGTTCTGTGTAACCAGTTTATTTTGACGAAAATGAAGGAGGAATTGTTGAAGAAGAAGGCAGAAAGTAAAATGTTCCAAAAATCTCTGAAGGTGGAGACTCAATCGATTTGGTCTGCTTTACTGTTTCCTATTGATGACGTAATAACAGTAAAGACAGTTATATCTTTAATAAAAATACAAATGAAATTTTATTTTTATTAAATCAAATTAACAAAATATTTTATAGTTAGCTAATAGCAATAACCCACAATACTAATTAAATATTACCAGAATATTATAATAAATTGAGCTTTCATATCTCAATCGGTTTCGATGATGTCCTTTAGGAGACACTTGGGGTAGGATCCTGTCAAGGTCACAAAGAACCTTAATTAGCGTAGCAAGTGTTCGTTTTTTTTTTCTATGATTAGTGTTATCTGTGCAACTCTGACCTCAGAAGAAGATTTTTAATTTCTCACTATCAGTTAAAAATACTTCACAGAACACCTCTTACAGGATCAGAAGTGTCAGATCCAATTAATGAAAGAAGTAGAACTGACTTTGACTAACATATGATTCGGAAACAACTGTTATTGTTTCAGATTCAGATGTTCAGAGAATTTCCGTACAATCGCGCAAAGAGTGTCAATGTTTAAAGAGGTGCTTCTTCCTCTAATGTCTCCACTATAGGCTACACTACTGATCAGATTTCTATCAAATTTTGAACGTATTTGTTCTTTAAGTTGCTTAAACTCTACTGAACATTTCAGCACAATGGAAGCAAAAAGCAAAAAGAATTGATTCAGAGAAGGAGGAAACATCCCCCTGCAACCGATACTGATTGATTTGCGTACTTCGTCTAAAATAAAATATGTCGCCTAACAACATTTTCTATGCAAATAATATGTAAAGAAAATAGCAACTAAGTATCTACTTTAAAATTTCGGCCAACCTCTTGCCTACCTCACCTCATCTCTTTTTCCTTTCCCCTTCTTTTACCTTGCGGTGTCGAGGGTTTATTAATCATCGGACCTCAACCGTTCACCGGATAAGGTGGTCAGCCCTACTCCCAAGTGTATCCTATGTCCGCAGTGGTGTTGAGTTCTCAAGACCGGTTTGCCTGCTTTGCGGGATGAAAAACCCCAGATAAACTGGGGAGAAAAACTCCACTATCCACGCCCAAGACTGGTTAACTTGGCTATGGCTGAGAAAGATCCTTCAGCTCCTCACGTCTCCGACGAGAATCCAACCCAGGACACGCCTTCCCCAAGGCATATGGTTGCGAAGGGCACCGCTACTAGGCTAACCGCGCGGATCTTGCCTATTTTAATTAATTTTTTTTTTACTTATGACAATTTTTTAAATACAAGACTCCTCTTTTACTGAAAAATACGATAAAAATTTTAAAATATAATTATTCTTTTCATTAAAAGATTATTCATTCTTAAAAAGCCTTCAAATTGTCACCTTATAATACACACTCTTATTTCTCCACGAGCGACAAGTTCTATTAGAAAGGTTCTTCACGTGACGGTAGCGTGGAGGTATGGCTATCTGAGGTAATGATAATTGGGTGCATGAACGGCAAGCAGTTATCGCCATTTCTCTTCCGTGTCATTGCACTTTTACCTGAGGTTGTTGTGACAGCAAAGTCCACCCTTATTTATGGCTTCTTTGCGTGTAACATCTTATGCGGATAGTTTTTGTTTTGTTTACCTTTTTGTACCTTTACACCATCCCCCGTGTTTTTTGTTCTTTCGTTCACTTATTTCATCTGTTTTTCATTCTCTCTCTCTCTCCATTGTGGATAAAAGTTTCTTAGAATAAATCAATTAGCTTTTGTGTCTCCCATCCATTAAACACACTTCCAATTTTCTCCACGGCACTACATGTATTTTCCACCTGCAACCACTCTCTCCGAGATTCTTACAGTAATGGACATCCACGAATGTGACCCACATGAACGTGGACAAAACGAAAACATTTGACGCTTCTCCGTTGCTATCGATTCATAGGAAAATGTCTTTACGCCTCTGGGGGCATCCACCACTGATCTCGTGTGTGTCGGAATGCAGTCATTTCATGACACTTGTTAGAGGCTCGGAAAACAGCCCTGTTCAAAGTAATTATATCTTAAATCACCTTCATTTAAAGGTATAATAACCCAGCTGGATGAATTATGACAGCGTATTGTTTAGTAGAACATCACAAAACTTATAAATTAAAAGAAACACACGTATTAACCACAGTGAAAATTATTTAATTGTAAATATTTCATCCTAAGTATCTTAGGACATCATCAGTACAGTAGTTTAAAACAATAATAGGAATAACATACAGTTAGGGCGCATGATTACAATAGAATCTCATTAAACGTGCGTAACGTGTTACAGAAGTAAAATAATAATAATAATAATAAATAAATAAATAAAAAAAATAATAATTATTATTATTTAACACAATTTTGTATGACAATTTCTCATACTTTAGGAATAGTAAGAATGTCGTGTTGCCGTTTAAGTTTGGTCTGTGTAGTAGGGCTTCAGAACTTTCTTTGTATAAACGTTCATGTTTATATAAAGATCTATGTAAAAGTTTAGACTTTTCCCAATGGATCCTATGGTTTGGATTTTCAATTCCGTGTTGAGAGAGGCCAGATTTCTGCCGTTTAAAAAGACCAATATGGTCTTGATGTCCCAAGATGCGTTTCTGAACAGACCTAAAGTAAGACAATTTGCATGAGCATGGAATCTCATAAACGCCAGGCAACATCAAAGGTGAGAGTTTGTCCTTAGGAGAAGGTAACAAGTTGTAAATTTGGTTGATAGGTTTGCAAGTAGTGGCAAAATTGTATTTCTTCATAATTTTAGAAAGACGTTCGGAGATACCTTCGACGTAAGGTATGGGAATCCTATTGACTTCTTCCTGTCTGGTTTGATGTGGAGAAGTGACTGATGATTACTATTCCTAAAGTATGGGAAATTGTCATACAAAATTGTGTTAAATAATAATAATTATTATTATTTTATTTTATTTTATTTTTATTTATTTATTTTATTTATTATTTTTTATTTATTTATTTATTTTATTTTATTTTATTATTTTATTTATTTTTACTTCTGTAACACGTTACACACATTTAATGAGATTCTATTGTAATCATGCGCCCTAACTGTATGTTATTCCTATTATTGTTTTAAACTACTGTACTGATGATGTCCTAAGATACTTAGGAAGAAATATTTACAATTAAATAATTTTCACTGTGGTTAATACGTGTGTTTTTGATTTTTTTGTGTTGTATTCTCCTCTTTCAATCACTCATTTATTTTAAAATTTGTTTTTATAAGTTTCATACTTTGCCTCAATTTCAACAGTTCCTTTTTCCTTTTGGTACTGCCATCCTCGATTATGGATCTATCCTACAGTATCCTATAGAAAACGCTGAAAATAGAAAAAAACTGTACCAACATTTACTATTTAATTTCACGAAATTAACACTGATTAGTAACATATGCAGCGTTATACTATAAAACGTATGCTAACAATAAAAAAGTGCATTACCAATATTTATTATATTATTTATTTTTAAAGAAAATTAAAACGTTTTTAAAAATTTGATTAATATATAATAGTTTTCTATATTCTGTATGAAGGATATTATTGTTATTTAAGAATTCAATAAGATTTTACTTATTTTCTGTTCCTTTTTTACAATCTGCCGAATGAATTGCAGGAATTGCAGGTCTACAGGTAAGTCTATATAATGCATATCTATTTCTCTTGCAGTATTAAAAAAATAAAAAGTGAATTTTCAAACCTTATCAGGCATGTTTAAATGCGTAAATGTATAAAATAAATAATTATATATGTACAGATTTCTACTACTTTATAAGTTTCTACTACTTTATAAGTTTCTACTACTTTAATCGATTAGACTCAAATACAAACTAATAGAGATAAGTTATGCAATTTCGTTTTATGGTTGTAAAACTTTTACACATTTTACATTCAGGTTAATTTTCGTTTTTTTTTAACCACTTTGATCTATGACCGAAAGAAGTCGCGATATGAGCCCCTAGTGCTGTAAAGTTCTTTCCAATGGGTTTGTTTTCAACACTGATAGCACATATTGCACCCGTTATCACAACTTTCCTTTAACTGCCTAGTTAGCTCACTATCGCATTTCGAGAGCCAGCTGATATCCAATGAAATACGCTGATAAAGTAGAAAGGACATCATGAACAATGATTATCACATCAGTAACGGCAGTGACGTGGGAAACAATGAAAAAGAATTCATCATTACAGAAAAATCAGGAGAATAACAAATACGTATTGATCCTGACCTCGTTTTTGCAAGGAAGATGTCAAACTTATGCCAAAACAACAACTTCACTGAGAATAAACAGAAGATATTTATGGAACATGCTTATAAGACGGGATCCGAGTTTTATTAAAGTTTCTTTTACGATAACATGACAATAAACAAAATAGGAATATTGAATATTTCCGTAAGTGTACCTGCCAATGTTGACAGAACTTCGGATTACATAAGAGGTGCTACCCAAAAGTTCCGGGAGTTTGACCATAAAAAATTATTTTAACTCCTAGGTTGCATCGCCTCCAGCGAAGTAGTTCCCTTGTTCATGTATACAGCGATATCGGCAGTTTCTTCATAACTTTATGCATCCTTGGAAGTCCTCAGGTGTGAGTGTGTTGAGCACCTCCTGCGATTTTTCCTGAAACTCCTCATTCGTGTTAAAACGGCGCTCCTTTAGGTGGAATTTGATATTGAGGAAGAAAAAGTCGCAGAGAGACAAGGCGAACAGGGGATGGGGATGGAGAATCACTGCTGTATTTTTTGGAAGCCAATAAATGTCGAAAGACGAGTCATGGCGGAGACTCCAGTTCGGTGAGAATCCGTTTGCACCGAAAATGCTCTCCATTAGCTGCTTAAAACCTTACAGTAAAACTTGTCGTTGATAATTTGACCCAAGTGGAGGAATTCCTTGTGAAAATCAACATTGACTTGACATTGCTGCGTGCTTGACTCATTTTTTTCTGCTAGGGTGAATTTGACGATTTCCAAACTCCATCTTATGCATTCGGTCGATTTTTGCAGCACTTTATTATTATTTTTTAGGTTTAATTGAAGCAAAATTTGATACAAATTCTTTGCTTCTTAAAATTCGCCATTTCAGTTGAAGAAGAAAATCGCAGAACCACTAAAACATACAAAGACGCACGTCACCTAAGAATGCAACCTCTCGCCTTGTTAGATGTTGGCATACTGATTCACAAAGAGTACTGATCGCCTGTACATATTCGTGGGAGCTATTTAAATCCACGAAAGTTTGAGTAACACCTCGTAAATCCTGATTTTTTTATTTTTAAATTCTTAACTATCTAAAATAAACGAATGCACACTGTAAAACATTGTACAGCAAGAATAATACAAAATGTGACCAAAGTGATACCAATGCACTCATTATTATTTCGACTTACCTCATGTTTTTAAGGAAATGTAATATATAATTAATAAAATAAAGTGTATAATTTTTTAAGAAAAGTAGCACATATATAAAAGTCGTATTTATATTTATTTCTATTATTAATAAAATCTCATTGTTTTAAGAATCATAGAAATGTTATAAATTCGGATGACATTTCTATATCATCTCATCTATATATCACCTCATCTTTCTAAGAAACGTAGCAGGACTACAACAGTCAGGTTGTCATTTGGAATAGCAATGCTATATTTTATAGCTAAGATGAAAAGCCAAACGGCTAGTTTTCTGGCAACTTAATAGATATTAAAGGGATAAAAATCCTATGTTGTTATATAGCCAGTAAGTGAAACTCAAGATCGATAACTACGATCTATGAGTTTCAATGCCGAAAAACTATCGGCGAAGGCAATTCGAAGCAAAGGTGGAGCAAGATCCCTCACTATTCTTTATATTCTCTCATAATGTAAAACACAGCTCCAAATACACCTTTATGACATTCGTATAGTGAAGGTATGTAAGTTCTTTTCACTAAGCTTTGATATCTTCCAGGTCTACCTACTCACTGATGAGACCTCAAAAAAGGTTGAAACCGGTCTGGGTAGTGACCTCTCCTCATAATGTAATGACAGTATTACATCTCCTAGGAGCTGTGTTTTACATTATGAGAGAATATCAAGAATAGTGAGGGATCTTGCTCCACCTTTGCTTCGAATTGCCTTCGAATTCGCGAAAAATATCGGCGAATTCGCCGATATTTTTCGGCATTGAAACTCATAGATCGTAGTTATCAATCTTGAGTTTCACTTACTGGCTATATAACAACATAGGATTTTTATCCCTTTAATAGCAATGCTATATGTTTTATCATCTTTTAAGAAACGTAGCATTTAAAGAAGCATACCAAAGTTACTCTTTTCAACAAGTACTTCGTTCCCTATTTTGGATGAATTTTTGTATTCCCTACTGCAGTAATGCTGTCACATGCATCGTACATATGCAAGAAACTGATATGAAATTACAATTCTTACAATTTTCCACAGTTGGTCTACTACGCTTGTTATATTAATAATAAAATAAAGTGTCCTTATAACACTCTTTATATTTCTAGAATATATCAATACGTTTTATATACAGTATGTGATTAATTCAGAAATTTTAAACTAATTTTATAATAATTTCAAACTCGGTAGGGATGTCTTACTGCCACGTAACTTTAGTATAAAAGTATGGCGAAAGAGATATAAAAAAACACTGTATATTATCGTATGATATTAGTATGGAGAATTAAATAAGGGGACACACAGATATCTGAATGATGTTGTCAATATTCCATCAACTAAGGAGTTGGAGAAAGTGCAATTTTCCTCTTTTCTTCTTCGAGTTATTCTGGGAGACTAAAGAGTCCCTTATCGGAAAAAAGTCATATTCTCGCAAAAGTAGGCATACTTCACTGTCAACGAATGAAATATGTTCTTTTTTTATTAAAAAAAATTTTTTTTTGCTGTATCCTGGAGGATAACGTCCTATTAATGAATCTTTATTTTGGAATTAAAGGAAGCGCTATTTCTATAATGCCATGCTAATTATGATTAGGCATTCTTCCTTCACGTGCATAAACATAGCGAAGTTTAGAAATTATTTCTTCGGTTTCGCTAATGTTCTTCTTATTTATCGTTGGCAATTTTGCATTAGTATCATTATCGTCCACCTATCGTCAGTTTCCTATAATTAGGATGTATTTAACTGATAAGAAAAAAACTGATAGCCAATTAAATATCTTCATTAGAAAAACGGATTTTAATAGAAAACAAATCCGCGTTTCATTCTTGAAATCATTACCTTAAATATACAATCTACTTTTAATTTAAAATTTTATCTTCAACAACTTTGTGGTCTCATTTCAAATTACTTCTTCTCATTAAGGTACTCTGAGCAGTTTTTCCTCTAATTAATAAAAAACTTTAAGATTTGAAAAGGATTTTTTTTTTGTAAGTGATCATAGCTTTTGCTAAACTAATCAAAGACCCCTTAACCGTGGAGCAACGGTATAGAAAACGCACTCTTGTATATGCTACCAGAATTAAGGATCACCTGCTGGATTAACTTTATTGTTTTCCCTCTGCAGGCATTTGTTTAATTGGAGCCACTATATATTCACATTGTGCATTGCGAAAATGCTAATTAAAAATAATTATCAAAAATCTTTTATGGATGAAATTAGATAACTGTCAAGGAAAAAAAAATAAAAGTATCTTTAAAAAAAAACTAAGTCCTTTCATGTTTAATTCAAAGTCAAAATTGGTCAAATTCAGTTATTTCGGATTTAAATTCTCCAAAATAAATTAACTTTGGTAGAGATTCAGTTATGGTTGCTATTTTCACTTGGAGTTAAATTGTTAGAGGATGGCTTTGTGTAGTTCTTTCTGTTGTTCTGTTTTGGTTTTCAGAAGGTGTTTGCATCCTTTGTAGTTTTCTGGGTAGGGAGCGCTACAGTCTGCGCCTTTTGTAGTGTGCAGTTGTTTGGAAGTACCGTCAAACAGTTGTCGCTATTCGAAGGAATAGCGACAAATATTCGAAGAATGAGACTGTCACTCTTTGCGCCCATGAGGCTTCTTCATTGGGGTGGTTTTCTTTGTCTTTTTTTCCCACTGCTTCCTCCTTGGATTGTCGAAGGACGTTGAATGGCGAGTCTTTTTCATCTTCTAGGAATCTGTCGTCAGCATCCGACGTGAGTGCTGAGTCTACAGATTGGATTCAACCCGGACATTTTTGTTTCCAGTAGTTTCTCAAGTCTTCTAAACAGGTTTTATGCGTAATCGAAATCGAGATCATCCTAAGATGCATTCCATACTGTGTATGAAGCGATGATGTAGGTTAACGCAATATATTATAAGGTGCGGATATTTGAACAGTGGTGTTATGCTGAACTCGGACTATCAATCACCTTATTAAGTCAGCTGCCACTTATCCCGGTTAATCACTGATTAATAAATAAAACCGTTCTCAATTCGATGATCGCACTGGTCCCCGCAAAATATAACTTCCTAATGACTAGCTCCCATTGTCTAAAGACGGGTTTAACTCTAAGCCGATAATTGAATAGCTGCCTATGCATAAATTTCTTTTTCTTTCTATATTTGGTTTTTCATCTTTTGTTTACTCTTAAGCACAAATGCTTGTAGTCCTCCTTTTCCAAAGTCATTCCGCCATATTTTTCTTCGATTTCCTCAATTTCTTTCTCCCTTTGGTATCCAGTTGTTCTTTACTTTTTTGCCCATCTGCTATGCTTCATTCTTTCTATATGATTGTTCCATTCGTCTTTCTATTTTTGGATCCGTTCATTTGTTGTCAGTATTTTACAATTTTTTCTGATAGTTCCACATTTTGTTTAGTATTTTTACATTTTCATTTTTTTAAATGTTTTCATCTCAGTAGTTTCATTAATTTGTGTGATTTTTTGTAGTTGCTGTACGTGTTTCTGCTGCGTATGTTAGTACTAGTATGATTACGTCTTCCTTTATAGATTCTTTTGTTTCTTCACTTATATTCTTTTCCTTCCAGATGGAGAACCATTCAGACATCCAGATATTCTGTAGCAATTTCATTACTTTTTCTTGTACTTCATTTTGCGTGATTCCATACTTGTTTCTTTCTATTCCTAAATATTTAATCTTACTAACTTGTTCAATTATTCCGAACCCTTTAATGTCTAATTTGCATATTTTGAATTCCTGGTAACTGTTACTGTTTCTTGTATATATATTTTATTAAATTCAAAATGGTATTTTAATATTTTTAAGATTAAAAAACAAACAAACTGAAACTTGAACAAGAAATTAATAAATAGAAATAGAAATTAATTATTGTAATCATGTATTTTATAACAATAAATAACAATCTTATATATAAGAAATATTTTTGGTTGATTGATTAAAATGGATGTAACGCCTCCTTCATTCGTTTCCATGGAAACACTCTTTGCACGTAAACAAAGGAAAATTATGTCATATTCATATTGGTTCAATCAAACGAAACTGCAGTATTTCTTTATATGCAAAGATGGAGATCGAAAGGAGTTTCATATTCACTCCCCTCTAAGGAGAAGAGTAAAATCCTAAAGATTATTCATTAACATAATCGGTATAAATTCAATCTCATTATTTAAATCTTCTCATTAAACATCATTGTGATTTGCACTTTACTAACTGATAAGGTTAGTAAATAAGGTTACTTACTGATAAGTTACAGCGACGTTTACAGATTGAGAGAGTATACATGATGAGTAAACTGTTTGATTGAACTAAATAGATCATTCTTAATTGTCGTGCATCAAAAAACCGCTTGCGTATGAATATTTCTTTATATGGAAAACCTACGTAGTTAATTAGCAAATGCAGGATGTCTTCTTCAATAGGAACGTGTTTTTGAAAGATACGTTCCTGTTTGCGACCGTAGTTCACCCTTCCACAATCGAATTATGATTTTCACTACATCGTGTTTTTCAACAATACAGCTGATGTTTATATAATAAAGCAGTTCGATTGAATTTTTTGAGCTTCACAAACGTGCAGCAGCTCAATTGAAATATTGGAAGTGTAGCGGCTTTTTGCATATCTGAATGTATTATATCGGCAGTTTCCATACGGTTCTGTGATGCATTCTAACGTGTTTTCATCCAAACGGTTCATAGCTCTTCGTGCATCAATGCAAATAGCAGCAAAAATATTGGCGACTAAATTCTGCGAATTGAAGAAATAAAAAAAAAATGTTCAGAAAACTTATTTGAAATTTTCCTGTCGTTAGAATACTCATTTATTTATCTGTCTGTTTCTCCAAAGAAAAACTTAATGAGGTCATGGAAGTCTCGCTAAAAACAAACGCATCGTTTTGGTTTCCTGTAGAAAATATGCAACACTTGCAGGCAGTAACTTTGAACGATATTTTTCATTACAAATATTCGATTTCGACGTAGTATTTCCTGCCATGCTTGTTAATGTTTGCGTATCTTGCTTGAACTCTTCACCCTCCTCAAATTGATGGGAAATTTGAAAGCATTACGATGTTTATACTTCCCGTTCGTCTGAAAAATCTTCTGCTGGATGAAAATTATTGGAGGTAAGAAAGTGCATCAAGTTTGAAGTTTCGCGTGGCGTTTTTGTTATAAGGACAAAGAAGCCAAATTTTCTGAGAAGTGGCTGGCTTCTTCAGTAGAGAAACATTAAGGAATATATCACGGCTTTTCTAAACAAATCTCTTTACCCCCCCCCCTCTCTCTCTCTCTCACTCTCTCTCTCTCTCTCTCTCTCTCTCTCACTCTATCTCTCTTGGTGACATATGACCTTCGTCGGTGTTCCCTGACTACAATCTCCCTCATCTTCTTCATACATTATTCAACAAATACTCCAAAATCTTTCCAAGAAGCCTCTCTGAAGACACGAACTAACACGTTTCTATGGTTACCAGAGTGACAGTGATAGGACAATAAATAACCATTAGTCAACTAGCAGAAAAAGAAAAAAAAAACGGCCTTTTCACTAATAAAACCACGTGAGACTTCAATCTTGAACAGCTTGACGGGCAACGCATTGTTTGTAAGGAAAATTATACGGCTTCGGAGATCGAGAGAAAGAGAGAGTAGAAAAGAAGAAACAAAGGAATGGGTGAAGAAAGGAAAAAAAAATAAAGAAAGAGAAGGAGGGAGGGAAGAGAAAGAAAGCGTGGTGTAAGAAAAAACAGCGATAAGAGGTAGTAAGAAAAAAGAAATAGAGTAAAAAACAGAGAAAAAGAGAGAATAAGGGGGGAAGAGAGAAACGGACTAAAAGTACAAGAGAAAAAAGAGAGGATTGAAGAGGAAGAAAAATTGGAGAGAAAAAACAATGAAAGATGAATAAGAAAGAAAGAGACAGTGAGTGAAAATCATCAAGAGGGAGATAGAAAGAGCAAGAGAGACTAAGCGAGAGCAAGAAAAAAAGAGAAGCACTGAAGAGGGAGGGAGAAAGGGGAACAGGAGAGAGAGAGAGAGAGAGAGAGAAATAGAGAATAGGCGAAAGAGAAAAAGCGAGAGAGAAATTAGGGCAAGAAAGAAGGGAAGAGAAAGGAGAAAGATAAATGGACGAAGAAGAAAAGGAGAGAGAGAGAGAGAGAGAGAGAGAGAGAGAGAGAGAGAGAGAGAGAGAGAGAGAGCGAATATAAGACGGAATTTTATTTCGTTTTTCAAGTAACGATATTTTTTTTTCAATAATGTAAGTTCTCCCTTTGGCATGTTTTCTGAGATAACCTCCTGCGGGTCTTCAGCAATCTCAGTTATCCTTTGAAGTTTCAGGAGATTCAACCGGGAGGTTGCTTCTAATTCAATCCACTCTGGATTGTAAGAATGTTTTCCGATTATAATTGAGCTTTTCTATTTATTTTCTTATCTTATCGCCTGCAGTCTAAAAAGTTTTCGATTTTCCTGCAAATATTACAGAAATCTAGTGCATGATTACGAGGGTGGTCTGAAAAGTTTTTCTAAGAATGAAAAATCGAATTTAAGATTACAAAATGATTTTTTTATTTTTCAACGTCATTTCCCTTAAGACTAATACATTTATTCCAGCAATGCTCCAGCGCATTTATCCCGTCCCTGTAGTGGTTCTCAGTAAGATCTACAAAATACCCCTCTACAGCTGCAATCACCTCTTGATTCGAAGAAAAACGGTGACCAGCAAGGAAGAGTTTTAGTTTGGGGAATAGGGTGGATGTTCCAACAATTCATAGTGCAGATCCCTTAATTTTCCCATTGCCAAAACACCTTTGTGGACAGGTGCATTGTCCCGAATGAAAGATGCTTTTTTTTTCCTTCTGAAAACCGGGTATTTTCTCACGAATATTTTCGTCTAGTCTGGTTAAAAAACCTATAGCCTCAGCAATTTCACGCACTTTGACTCGCTAGTCATCCAATACCATATCGTGCACTTGATCAATGATTTTTGGTGTTGTTACACTTTTTGGACGTCCTTCACGTGGATCATCTTCAAGTCTGGTACGGCCACGTTTAAACTCGGTAGCTCATTTCTTAATTGTCGAAAACGAAGGAGAAGAGTGCCCATAAACTCGTATGAACTTCGAATGAATTTCTTTTGGAGTTAAACCTTCTTTTACAAAGAATTTTATAACCGCACGATATTCAATTTTATCCATTTCAAGAGACAACACTTTTGCTTCAGACAGCTGAATAAAACAAACTACTTGATAGAATGACTTGTAATTTCACATGGATGCTTATGACAGACGTACCAACTTAGAAAAAGAAATTTTTTGCCGATAGTATTGCCATCTATGGTCGAAGCCAAGAACTTTTCAGACCATCCTCGCACTTCGAACTCCTTCTTTTATTTTTACCCTTCACCTTTCTTTCAGAGGGTTAAGAAATCAATTTAGCATTCAGCTAAGCAAGTTCGTTCAAAGCTTTTAAAAGGAACGTCTTTGGCTTCGCAACGTTGCTTAATGCCAGCGGCGATGTTTCCAACTAAATCTAATACAATATCGACTGCAATATGTCCTGAAGATTTGCCATTTTTTTAATCTTACACACACAGCTTTTCTTTTCTTCATTAGTGAATTATGAAATGATTTCTTACAAATCTAAGAAGTGGGTTACAGGAAATGGCATTTAGTTTTACTACTTTCAAACAAGTATATTTTTACACTAACAATGCATTAATTAAGGCCGACAATAAAGAAGAGATGAATGTATAACAATAAGAGATTTTTTTTTCTTGTAAAGAATAGAAATGAAGAGGAATAAAAGTTAATTTTTTGATATTGATGTTGGTGTTTAAAGAAGCACTTACTGGCAGTCAAACGTGCTCTAACAGAAACGCTGTAAAAGCTTTAAAAAACAAAACTTCATATTTGAGATTGAATAATCGTCGGTACTCTTCGTTTAAATAAAAAGCAGGTATGCGAAGAGGATCAATTTTTTCATTACAAACCATCCATTTTAAGATTTTATTTTTAAAAATACCAAAACTCTTTAGTTTCATCTTCATCACATTCTCTACTAAGTTTTTATTGATTTTTACAATGGCAGAGTGAATGATTGAGAGATGGTCAATCAAATTAGACAATTACACTAGGAAGAAGGGTTCGCAACCATTTAAAGAATAAAAATTAGCTTCAAAAATTATGAGATTAAATAATTACAAAATCAATTAAAAATAAATAAAATAAAAATTTGAAAGTTGTTTTATGGGAGGGTAAGTGCAGGATCGCATATTCATTACAATGATGGATTTTATATGAAAATATCTAATATCGCTTTACGTTCCTTTTTTATTTTATTTTATTCTAAAAGTTTGAATCAATTTAGAAAGTAACAGTTTATTACATGATATATTATACTTTTAATATGTGATTAATGAAGACATTTCATCTATTCAATGAAAGCTTTGTCATATTAATAATTTTTTTACCATTATTTATTCATCTTCCTTTAATTTTTTTTCTTCTTTCTTCCGAAACCTAACTGGTATTCTTCTTTCGAAACAGTTTGCACAATTCGGTGAGCTTCTGTGCTGGGGGGGGGGGGGGGGGTTAAAACTTGATATTGATTGGCGTTCAGTTATATACATACACCTACAGAGAGAGATCATGGATTTCGCATTTCCTTTCCAAACCACACTGCACACATTCAGCATTAAACAGCTCTGCCCAACACGGCCACAAAAGGATGGAAAGGAGGAAGTAAAAAGCCATAGTACTGATACAGGGGGATAAAAAAAAGGAAGGTAAATTATTGGACACATGTCATTAGACGCCAGCTGTCAGGAAGCCTACGTCGAAAGGATGGTACGAAAACACATGAGGAAGTGTATTACGGCATAATATTCATCTCCTACGTCGACATCTGCTATGAGCATCATTAAACTATGCACATTTTTGCTGCTTTTTATCCAAAAGAGCTACGGATGTCGACTGGGTGGTATTATTACTCATCACTAGAGTCATACTAGTCTTCCATTGATCGTAAGCAGTGGAATGTATCCGAGAGAGGGTTACCTAATAGTGCAATTAGCCCTCACTTTGAGAATAATTCAAGTTAGAAACGTACTTCACACTGATCCTTTCTGAGCTGCTCATCTCTAAAGATAGAGAAAATATATGCCGTGTGAAACTGATTTTTTTTATGAGAAGTTTTGAAAAAAAGTTTTCTTTCTTTATGTAAATCGTTCATTAAAGATAACAAAAAGATTTTTTAAAATCAGAATTCTAACGAGAAAACATACTTTCGCTCCTGGTCATTTGTTATAGAACGTGACAAGCCTTAGAGAAGAAATTGTCGTATGTTGCATTTTAGCTGGGATAAATATTTTTTGAATTGGCGTAAATTTCGTTTTTTTTTTTTCTGCTTGATATAAGATTATTGCAGAACCCCACACAAGAAAGGATGGAAAACCTATAACACAACATTGCTGTGATAAGCATAAGATTTAGGATAATGAAGGAATTCGACATGTTTCTGGAACGGCTAAAGGCGGTGGTGGTGTTTAAGAAGATACAGTGAGAGAAAGTCTTCTAATATCCATTTACTGTCCAGCTCTAGAGATTTTGGAACTGCTCAACTCACTTTGATCTGGGTATTTTTATGATCCCTCAGATTGCGGTTGAGATCTGGATATTATGCAAGGTAAGTGAAGTGGAGTGAGACCTTGCTTAATCAACAAATGATCAGTACTACGAAACGTTGTACTGATCATTTGTTGAACCTTAAAGTTTACAAAGCTATCTTCACCCCGTTGAAAAATAGCGAGGAGAACAGAGTTTAAACCACTAATTGTGAAAAGTTTTGAAGATTCCCCATTTTATAGAAAATCTTCATTTGACGGAGTGTCCAAGTCATCATGGGCACTATAAAGTATTATTATTATTTCTTTTAAGAGGGACCTCCAGAGAGATGATTCATCGAGAGAGGCCAATTAAACACACACCAGCTATCATACTTATTCTTGAATTAATTCACACTTACTGCTTGCACTCATAACATCCAATGGCAATCCATTCCAATCATGCACCACCCTATGAGAAAAAAATCTATTGTAGTTCTCTACAATAGATCCCTTTCTTAGTGGCATTCATTCTCAGCTCCCAAGGATGTCCCTCTTGTCCTTTCCCAGCCGTCCATAAATTGAAACATTCATTCCATCAACTGAAATCCTGTAGGACCTTTTTTAGAAGTTTGTAAGTCTCAATCATATCACTCCTATTTCTCCTGTTTGCTATTGTCTGCAGCCTACAAATTCTCAATCCGTCTTCATAATCAGGATTCCATAGTCCGGATATCATTTTTAACACTCTCCTTTGCACTTTCTCCATTATATCAGAATCGCAACGGAATCCAGAAGACCAGACCTGAGCACAATAGTCCAAGTGAGGTCTTATCAAGGTCTTGTAAAGAGGGCAAAATGAACATCCTTATTTTTACATATTAACGTACGTTTGAGCATTGTAATTATGTTTTAAGTTGTATTTGCAATCTTTGCTACGTGGTCCCTGAAGTTCAACTTCTTACCTACTAACACTCCAAGATCCCTGGCCTCATCAGTTTCTTCTAGCATAATCCCTCCAATATAATATGACATTGGATATCTAATCACGCCGAAGTGAATTACTTTACATTGAATTGACACTCATTTTCCCATGCCCACAATTCCAGCCTATTCAAATCATTATGCAAGTACAGCATATCACAAGCATTCCTGATTACCCTACCTATATTTTCATCATCAGCAAATAACTGTATGTCGCTTGTCAAATCCTTCCCAACATCATTAATGTACAGATTGAATAACAGTGGACCAAGCATGGATCGTTATGGTACACCACTAGTTACCTTAAATCTTGAAGATTCACATCCCCCGTATACCACTTTTTGTTATCCTTCACTTAGCCATTTTCTTACCCACACTAATATTTTCTAATCCGAATCCATTATCTCTAATTTATGCAACAGTCTACCATGCTGTATTCTGTCAAAAGCCTTAGCAAAATCCAAAAGTATTATGGTGTACCCATTCCCCCCTGTCTAGTTCAACGATAATAACATTATTATAGAATGTTGAGCAAATTAATAAAATATGCCCCTCCCTTAGTAAACCCATGTTGTTCATTGCAAAGTAAAGATTAAATGTCAACCCATTTCTGAATGCGAGCTCTAACCAATTTTTCCAAAGTCTTCACTCCAACTCCTGAGATACTGATTTGCCGATAGTTGGATACATCGGTCTTTACACCACCCTCGTACAGTCATTAGTTGCACTACCTCTTCTGCTTCTATTAACCTCACGCCATCTGCATTTAGAAGAGTTATTCTTTCATATTCATTCTTTCTTTCTTTCACTTGCAGCATATCGAAAGAATTCTTGTGGCTTGAGACTGAGTATGAAAAGAAACTGGCACGCAGAGCTAGTTTCTTTTCATACTCAGATTTTGTTTTCCGTACAATAGTTGTGACTATTCTAGCCTGATGCTTTTAATTTTCATAACGGACAACATCCTTATGGATGCGCTTAAAGTATTTATTATGAATATCATCAGCATGATCGCGTTGTATTTATTCAGTCAAATATGCAAATTGAGGTTTATAAGGCGCTATCCTTACGGCATCACTTCTATTGTAAATGATGTGATCTATTGGGAAAGTAATCAAATATAATACTATCAGCCATTCAATGCATTTGGCTTTTTGATATGAGATATGAGACCAGTTAGCTCCTCTGCGGTTGAAAAGCTCTTATGAAGGTTAGCGTCCTATACGGGATTCGAAATTAGGTCATTAAGTATTTACAAACATTTGTTGTTTCCGGCTGAGTACAGAAGCTCGTAGCATTACTTGACGAAAAACCAGATTTTATAACAGGGCAAGAAACAATATTTTATAACAGGGGTAAAAACATCAATCAAAACAAAAATTATATATATATTAGGATTACCAAGTAATTTTATAACCTTGGTTATTTTACTCCTAATCTCAAGTAAGCAAACAGTTAAGTTTGCACCTAAAACGTAGTTCAAGTCTAAAGGTGGTGCAACACTAAGGCAACTCATTGTAAAGGTGAGTAAAGCTCTGGTCACTATTCTTAGTATTTTCCATAATGTAAAGCACATCTCACTAAGAGATGTATGCTGCAATACATTGTGGGCGAGGTCACTACCCAGACCGGTTTCAACCTTTTTTGAATGTAAGAGTGAAACGGGCTCTAAAAATAAGACGATCCCGAAAGATCGCCCAACTTTGCGTTGTTCCACTCAATGACAGGCTCACCCCCGTCACCGAGAAGAACTTCTCAGTATTGGCTCTACCCAGTGGCAGGCTCACCCCACCACCAAGCAGAGCCATAATCTCAACGGTGGCCCCACTCAGAAACAAGCAAAAACCTATCCGCAAGCAGACCCTCCCGGAGCCCCCAGCGGTTTCAATCTTATGAATAAGTAAAGCCGTCTCTAAAAATTCGGACGATCCCTGACCACTCAATAGTGGGCGAAAGACCGTCCATTTCAGCGTTGGCCCCACTCAGTGATGGCCTTCCACCCTCCACCACCACCGAGCAGAGCCGCTCATATTCCGAAGAAAAGCATTCACCGACAAGGCCCCTCACCGGCGGGGCCGGAAAACACTCTCCCCAAAGACTCAAATTGCTCCCTTAAGGCAAAAACCTTAAGAGAGCGAAGTCATATTATTAGCAATCATACCGGTTTCAACCTTTTTTGAGGTCTCCTCAGTGAGTAGCTAGACTCTAAATATAAATACCGCGGTTTTAGTAATACAGAGCCTTACCAACTTTACCTATACAAGTTGCTTCAAGGTGTTTTTATTTTGAATAAGAATATCTGGAGGAGATATAGATGTAAATAAGTTTTTTACCTTGGGAATAATGTATTAGACTTACCGAGTAATTTCATACGTTCAGGCGCAAACTTAACTATTTGCTTACTTGGGATTAGGAGTAAAATAACCAAGTTTATAAAATTACCTAGTAACCCTAATACATTATTTCCAAGGTAAAAAGAACTTATTTATATCTATATCTCCTCCAGAGATTCTTATTCAAAATAGAAACACTTTGTAGCAACTTGTATAGGTAAAGTTGATAAGGCTCTGTATTACTAAAACCTTGGTATTTATATTTATTTAGTGTCTAGCTACTCACTGAAGAAAGGTTGAAACCAGTGGGGGGGGGGTCCATGAGGCTCTGCTTGGGGATAGGTTTTTGCCTGTCTCTGAGTAGGGCCACCGTTGAGACGTTGAGATTATGGCTCTGCTTGGTGGTGGAGTAAGCCTGCCACTGGGTAGAGCCAATATTGAGAAGTCCTTCTCGGTGACAGGGTGAGCCTGTCATTGAGTAGAACAACGCAGAGTTGTGCGATATTTCGGGATCGTCTTATTTTTAGAGCCCGTTTCACTTTTACATTCAAAAAAGGTTGAAACCGGTGAGATTGCTAATATGAGTTCGCTCTCTTAAGGGAGCAATTTGAGTCTCCGGGGAAAGTGTTTTCCGTCACGGCCCGGTGATGGGCTTTGCCAGTGAATGCTTTTCTTCGGAATATGAGCGGTTCTGCTCGGTGGTTTATTTAAAAGGTTGAAACCGGTCTGGGTAGTGATCCCACCCATAATGTATTGCAGTATACATCTCTTAGTGAGATGTGCTTTACATTATGGAAAATACCAAGAATAGTGATCAGAGCTTTACCCACCTTTACAATGAGTTTCCCTGGTGTTGCACCACATTTAGACTTGAACTAAAGGCGCAAACTTAACTGTTTGCTTACTTGAGATTAGGAGTAAAATAACCAAGTTTATAAAATTACTTGGTAACCCTCATTCATTATTCCTAAGGTAAAAAAACTTATTTACACACACACACACACACACACACACACACACACACACACACACACACACACACACACACACACACACACACACACACCAAATTGAGGTATTACTTAAATAGCACTTACATGCACTGGCTCGGTTGTAATTAGCTAAACACAGTTTCTCCAACTGAGTCAACCTCCTCTTGTCGGCGTCGTGCGCGGAACATTGTCGTGTAACACTGTCGACAGAACACGCACGTGAGCGTTGTCATCGTGTCATTCTCAGTGCACAACACGTGCGACTGATTATCATCCATCACGGTTTAAACCTGCAACACGCTACTGTTCCGCCCGGGAAGTTCTCTGTGGACTTTGAGATCTTTCTGGAAAGTTTGACTCGCGTGCTCTTCAGCTTCTTAAGATCCCACAACATCCGATATTAGAGAAACAATAAATGTACTTTTACAATAGCTCCAGAGGAGAAAGTTTTCCTTTCTCTCAAAGGATGTTGTTGACATCAATGCTGGACTTAGAAGTCGATCTTTACTCAAAGTACTCAAAGGAGGAAGGTGGGACAGGAAGATGCTTAGGTCATATCAAGAGTTTCCCGATTACAGATCGACAAGATAGTAGGATTCAAGTCATCCTTATTTATATTTCCATAGAAGTCTTACTTGCAAGTGCAAAGCATTTTGATGCTGTCATGATATGCTTTCTATCGCTTCTCAATTTTCTTTTCTTTTCTTTCTAATATTAGAATTTAATGACAATTATTAGAATCGATTCCCTTCAGCAAATGGATGAAAAAATCTCTTAGTCGTTTAGACATTCGTCCGACGATAATGAAATTAGACAAAAATGGATGGCCTACAGTTGTAAAAAATAGCAAAGTCTAGTATAACAGGTGTTTTTCGAAAATTTCTAGATAATAATAATAATAATGATATTTGCTTTCTACATTTTCTCTCTATTGCAAGCTCTCTCTTTTATCTCCAAGTGAGACAGCATTCTGCAACTTACGTTTTGATCTCGACAAATACAGTATCTACAATCAAAACTTTTAATTAATATGATCGTTATGAACTTTCCCTTTATTTATAAATTTATGTTTATGCATTGGCATGCTGTCTTAATCTTCTACTCTTCGCTGTTGCTCCAATTTTTAAAAAAAAATAACAAAAAAAATTTTGGACTGACAGACAAGATCTGGAAAATATGCTAAACGCACGATCACTGTTATCGTTATTATCATTATTATTATTATTAGCACTCGTTTTCCCCAGTTATACATCAATTTAATGTATAAATGGGACAGACATGTGTGCCAAATATGAGGGATATTTGGTAATTTCATGGCAGTTGTTATAGAAAATATTATTTCGTCTCCAAAAATTATTAGCATATTTTAGCATAATTTAGAGAAAATAAAGTAGACCTTATAATTAAGAACATCATTTTTATGTTACAAGATACAACTTGTACTTATCACCTAATAGTGAAACAAGAAGTTTATCAACGAAATAAGAAATTATACAAATTATTATGTTATTGATGAAGTGTTCCAATATTACTGAAGTTATCACGAAAAACGCATTTCCTAAGTTGATTCAATACATTTTATACAAATACCGAATCTGAAGGAAAGTATTGCTCAGAATTTATCATAAGCGTTAGAAAGAGGTCAAGTCATCGGACACTGTAGTGTGAGGAACAAACAGCCATCACACCCACCTTAATAAGATGTAGAACCTCATTTCGCAGCGATGACTGCAGTAATCCCACGTAGCATACGTTCCACAACCGTAAGAAAGAAATCAATGGGAATTTTGGAACGTTCTTCTTGTAGGCAGGTAATGAAGTCCTGAACTGTTGTGGGAGACGTCCCTTGATCTTATCCGACGCTGCAATTCATCCCACAGATGTTCAATAGGTTTGAGTTCAGGTCTCTGTGGAGGACAGTCAAGAATTGTGAGGTTGTGTCCACAAACAACGCAGTTACAGCCAGCTACAGCAGCCTTAAAACACAGTATATTGTCTTGCTGAAAGAGACAATGGTCAGTTCCGTAGAAACACCACAAATTAGGAAGCATTGGATTGTCCAGAATGGTCAGATACCTCTCGGAGTTCAATGTTCGTAGTACAACAAACAGAAGTCCGAGGCCAAAGCAGGAAAAAACAGGACCGTACCGTCACACCGCCGCCTCCTAATTTCATATTTGGTGTTACGCACTCTGGTGAGAGACGTTCATCCGCAACGCCGATACCCGTCCATTTGCTTGGTACAGAGTGTTGATTCGTCGCTCCATAACACAACTTTTCAAACTTCCACGTCCCACTGTACACGCTCTTTGCATCCCTGAAGACGACGCTGTATGTTGGGTCAGATAATATTGAGGAACCCATGGAGACTCATAATGGAGGCCTCGTTTCTGAATGCTTTTGTGTAGAGTTGTCTTCCAGTCGATGTTCGGAACTCCGCATTCAACGTGTCAGCCGACGAATTGAGGGTTTTACATACTATCCAACGTAGTACTCTACGGGCACGTTCGGTGAGTGCGGTGGTAGTGGTGGTGGTGGGGGGGGGGGCACTACACAGCGGGTAACACTTGGAGTTGACTTCCTGCGCTTCCATGTCCGTACGAGTATTACTGATTGTTGACTTGAAATGGCCCAATTTGTTAACAAATTATCGAATAAAGGTCCACCACAGCTAAGGTGAGGTCCACCACAGCTAAGACAAACAGTTCATTCTAATCTTTAAGGTCTCACGTTCGCTCACGGATACTGAAACGCTGACACAACCCAAACACTGCGTTCTGCTCTCCTATAAATAGACTTTTGTGGATGACAGTTTATCGAGTGTAATGTGTTTTATAACGACAGGCCATGTAATGACTCCAGGATGGTCATGAAGGGAGACTGAAATGCACATCTTCGACGCTAGTGACTTTCAAGTTACCGCTCTATACCGACAGTCGTTGCCATCTCTGCTATGTGAGAAGGGTGTGAGAATGACACCTCATCTGTCACCGATTCATCACGAAGCGCCAAGACACACACACACACACATACTAATCATAAATAATCATACAATATTTTTATGTTTGGGTTTTATTTTGCAATAATTATTTTAAATAATTAAGTATTTTATAGTTAATTATTAGTGTTTACTGTTTAATTATTATCTATCACTAAGTAAATGTGATCCAATTATCGGAACCACCCATCTCTGTAATACTTTAATCTAACTTCTGCTTTAATGTTTCCAGTTTAAATTCAGTATATTTAAAATAGGATAAAAAGCGTAGGTAAGTTTCAAATAAAACATTTCTATTTTATCTGCAATAAGATTTATTTATTTTACGTGCATTTTATTCTAAATGAATTATCCTCTGCGTAGCCGTTCAGTCTAACTTCTTTTTTTCCTCTTGAATTCAATTACGATATCCACCAAAATTCTCGCTAATTACTCAGTACCTGTTTGTACAATTCACATTAAGATAAAGAAGGTCATTTATTACAGATATATTGGAAACGCAAGACTAACTAAATCTACGATAACTTCTAGTAATTTTACAGAACGTTTTTCATACGACACAGGATGATTGAACCCACTAGTAGGTTGTTACTGTGCGTCAATTAATTTGAGCGTCTGTCAAATGAGAAAAAAAAACACCTCAAAATGGACCAGACATTTTTTTTGTAAAATTCTAAAAAAGGTATTTCCTTTTCTCTTAGAGCGGGGATGTTTTAGATTTCTGTTTGCTAATTGAACGAAGGCGAGTTAAAGAGACTCACGTCATACGCTAAGATAATAAGGTGGAAAATTAATTTCACTGAACACCGAAAGCTATTAACGGATCGTGCGTCGTCGACGGATGCACGGAAGTTGGATGAAATACGGCTCTTCAAAAACTTAGATTTTCCTGTTTAAGTGCAAACATTGTTTCTCCCCACCCCTCTATTTCCGACTACTCACAGTGCATGTTGTGGGTTAATGACAGAAATGTTTAGCAACCCACTTTGGTCATCACCCTCCCTCCCTTGGATTGTTCTGAAAGGGCTTCGTCATCAAATGTGCCGCATGCCCTTTCGTTAAACGCTACAGGCAAAAGGCACGCCTCGCCTGGCAAATTCTGTTTACTAAGACGTCTTCGTCTCTCTCTCTCTCGGTTTGTTTGTTTTGTTGAAAAAGACAAAAGGGAGTGTTGCGTTTCGTCATTCTCATTATGAACTCGTTTTCCTTCACACCACAAGTAATTTGAGCTGCTAAGAATAACATGAATATGCATAACTAAATTAAACTCTTTTTGTTTTGTTTTTGTAATTCGTGGAAATTTATAATAACAAGTGAAGAGTAACAAAAAAAAGACAAGTTATTCTAATTATAGAAATGTGTAATTCCAAACCCACAGTGAAAACAGATGGAAATAAGAAAGTTTAATTAATTTCACTGCTAGAGGGCATTTGCTATGTTAGTCCTTGGATTTTGTAGTACTTGACGTTTTTTTTTTTAGTTTGTTTATAAAACAAAACGTGTCTACCGTTAGTTCTTTCTTGTTTTTCAAATAATTATTTAATATTTTTATATATCTTAGTTCATTTATAAACATTATAATATTAATACTATACTAAATCATAATAAAACAGGAAAAGATTTACTAAAGGAAAATAAAGATTAAAAGTTGCCCTTGAGCTAACTGAGTTAACGATTTCTTGAAACTACGTATGGAAATAGAAATGAGAAATCCTTTATCGACCACGATTAGCATACTTAGCAAATGTGTGTATACTTTAATTCTCCAATCATCCTTCTTTTGATGAATTACAAATTAAATCGATCGCTCGTAGACCACAGTCTTGCATTAAAATGACAGACTTTTTTTAAGCTGCTAAAGGTATGCTTGGCGAGTAAGCTAATTGTAGTTTAGGTACATCGAAATCCTTTTCCACTCAAAGTAAAGGCAAATAAATTTATCACAAAGTTATGAGATAGAAATAAAATAATATATGCTATTGCGTTACTAAGACTACTCGTTGTAGGACGAAATTTAGCAAGAAAACTCATCAATGATGTTGGAAGAATCCTTCTACTTCCATCTAATAGTTAATGCAGCTTCTGGTGAAAAGCTCAAAAAACGTTTTTTTTGTTCTTTTCATCGTTTGTATGCATTTAGCTGGTGTAGAGAATACAGGCATTTTATCACCATAAAGCATACTTGAATTCGGCTTCCGTCCAGATTACACATAGTTTCGCTAACAGACAAGTATTGATAACGTTTTTTTTAACCAATTTGAAATTAAAGATAGCATTCTAAACATTCGGACTGCGATCCCATTTCTTAGTTGTTGAAGTATCACAAAGTATGTTTTAGGGACACAAATAAACCTCTTCCATCCATCCATCACGCCACTCCACTCGGTCCTCACCCATACCTATGATTTGAATTTACATCCTGTCTGTTGGAGAGTGGAGACACTTCTGCCAACTAGACCGGCTGATGCACGAATGAAAATCTGTAGACAGTAATAGTGGTGTGTTATTCTCATGCCACAATCGTGTACGAAAGTGGCGACTGTCGCAAGATTTACCTATACACTACAGCAAAAGGATGCTAAAAATAAACAAATTATTTAAATGCACTCCACAGAAATTTTTTAAATGCACTCCACAGTAATATGCACAGTGGTGATGTCAAAGTGTAGACCAAGGATTTTTGAGCCATGATTTAGCAGCAGCCAGAGAGATGTGTGGCGCTGTATGAAGAACTTTGATGCGTAGATGTTCTTCTATATTACTAAAGCAAATTTACAGGAATGAGGATTCAACCTTTTTTTTTTGGAGCAACTAGCACATCTACAACTAGTAGCTAGCCTAATTAGCATTCCACTATTTGGAAAAGAGAAAAAAAAAGAAATTGTCACCGAGATAAAACAGTTTGACGAAGTACACTTGTATTTAAATAACAAGTGTTCTTTTATACTTGACCCTTAGTAGAGACCGTGTCATATTAATAAAATGAATTAATCAGAGACTGGAACGTGTAGTAAATGAAAAGAAAAAGTAGCCAGGAAAAAATCAATATGCGTTGTATCTACCAAAAGAAAAATAATCACGTACAAGTCATCATTGATAGAAACATTTGATTTCCTCAGTCAGACTAAAAGTAAAAATTTCTTTTCATTATTTAGAATATATTAGAGTATCGGACTTTACATCAAAATAAAAAAATGTCCGCGTTTGAATAGGTTTTCCCCTTCTTACCGTTACCTTATCTGTTGTTTTTAAATGCACCTGCAGAGATGTAATCCTTAGGTGAGCCTGGTTTTTGGCATATGGAATGTATGTTCGTTTCTCAATTTATTACAGACGTAAATTCGAATGATATATAGGTGATGTATTTATGACATGGGGGGGGGTAAATAAACCTCTGTAGGAATGGATTAGAAAGGAGAAAAATATACTGATTATGAACAGAATTTCCCAACATTACCTCATTCAGGGTCACCCTGAAGTCATTAAATTCTCTTGGTGTGGTCCAAACGTATTTTGTTTTTTAACTTTTAACTCCCTAAGTGTTTCTTTAATCAGAGTACTGATTGCGTGTCAGCAGAAATGGTTTGAGTGCTTCGAGACACGCATTTTACAGATTGGCACCGGAACCAAAGGAAACTCCTTCGTTGCATTGAAATCTTCCTTGCTGTGTAATGGAAATTTAATTTAGCAAGGAACGATGGGTTTTATACTCTAACAGACGTCTATTTAAATCAATGTTAAGTTTCAACAGGAAGGGCTTTTTTGTTTTTATTTTTAATCAAGAAGAAATATCTGAAAGGATAAACACTTTAATACGTTTGTGCTAAATAAATACGTCTGTCATTCAAAAAAGGATTGAAACGTTTGCTAATAGAAATTTTTTAGTCCTACGATAAAGATCCAGTATAATTCTAATTATATAATTACCGCTATCCACATCTAACAATGAATTTTTATAATAAATTTTAAAAACATAAAAGGTGTCTTGTAAATTTAAGCAATTCTTAGTAAAATTAAAAAAAAAAAAAAAGTTATATTTATTTTTGGGATATTTAAGTATTGCAGAATGTTTTCTTATAAAATTATCAGTTTTAATAAATTCTCCTGATCCTGATTCACGCTCACGCGTACACCCATACTTCACCGTGCAAGCATTCGAAACTGAAATTCCCACGGAATAGGTCGGTTACTCCTTATTCCAGGAGTGTCCTATGTCTGTAGATGCGTGTGTTCACCGGTTTTAAAGGGAAAAAAACCCGAGTTTCGGGGGGAAAACCCTCTACCTCTGTATGAGACTGGCTAACTCACCTTTAGCGGAGGTGTTATAGTTTAATAAATAAAAATTTTAATATGAAATGCTAATATATTTTTTAAATAATATGGCGTTTATAGTTTTATAGAATTTGATGATAGGAGGTGAATTTATGTGTTACGTGTGTTCTCCAGCCACTTTGTTTTGCAGGAGGAAGAATTCCGTTCCAACACTATCACTAACTAGCGCAGCTCGATAAACGGTCAGTTGATTAAAATTAATAATTTGCTATAACGTATTTGCAATAAAATTCCATTCATATCACATTCCTCATTGCATAACATGCAATAATGAGAGAAAACACTGAAAAAGATTATAAAGAAATGTTAATGAAAACGGTGAAGTAACCTGAGGATGATCATTGATACAATTATGCAATTTGCTGAAAACCATTCGTAATTGTAATCATGAAATTCACGCGTGGAAGTACTAATGCGTCATATTTGCACATTCTCTTATTGAAAGAAATCCACGCTACTACGCTAACGGAGAAAACAGCTGGGAAATGCAATGAAGCATGAAAACCTGACAGGAGAATGATCTTCTTTCTCAACCGTTATGAATGATTTCTGAGTTTTAAGTGTAATGCACATTCTTTAAGGAAACATTTTGGTTGTGACTACGCGTATGCTGCTCCAAATACTCCTGTGGAATTCATGCTTACAATATAACTCGTTCATTGAATATATGAGAGGTGACCACAACATGTCTAGAATAATAGACATCTAGAATAACGCGGGCCTATCAAGTTCTACATGAGAAAAAAACTGCCAAATATCTTACACGTGTTAGTTTTCTTTTTAAATGAAAAACATTCAAGAAATGAAATCAAACATTTGATTCATTTTCCAGGATAAAAATAGAATGATGTCTGTTGACGATGACTGGTGGAGATGTTCACCTTCAAATGTGTAACTGAAGTTTCTGTTCAGATGTTTTGTCATCTCTATAAAAAGATGTGCGACAAAAAGAACATAGCACGACTAGTACATTAATGTTTTTTTTTTCCAAATGGGAATTTCTGGCAAGATTGTTGCTTCACACACAATCCTTACTTTTCAGATCTCATATCCCTTACATGAGAATTCTAAAACAAACACGATTAAAAAAAAAGTAAAATTTCTGCTGGATTCTCGCTATTCAACGCAGAATAGGAAGCAAATGCCCTGGTTATCTTAGAAGAAATAATACAAAACAGAAACATCTCCTCACGCTGTATCTTCATCGTATGTAACAATAAAATCTTCACTGAACCTCACTTCTTTCGGAACACACAGACACACGCATGCATGTACACGTCAGTTTTAAATTTAGTAATCAGCAACGGGCTGATCTGTGTTTCAATGTTTACACCAGACAAGATTTAATATTAAAACTGCAAGTCTACCGAAATATAGTATAATCCTTTGAGAATTAGTGTTCAAATTAACTTCATATTGTCCTTAATACAAAGAAGTATTAAGGGACAATATACAATTCGTATGTAAGCATTCCATTCTCATTCCTGAAACAACTTATACTAACAATTGCTGCAAAAGTAAGAGAAATAACATTTCAGGATACAAGTGAACAATTTTAGATTAAAATTGAAGTTGAAAAGCGCTATGAATGAGTTTTTAAAAGAGAAAGGGTTGGTTTATAACAGTTTTAATGAAAACAAGTTGAAGAGAAATTTATTTGTCAATCCCGTTTTGTCCTTGTACCGAGAATGGTTTTGGGAGGAGGAGGAGGAGGATCAATTCTTTGAAACTTAGAGACGTATGTTAGTAGGTATGTTGAAAAATGAAAAATGTATAAGTTCAACAAAAGTGTAGCAATGCATTCAAAGTTTCTGAAGACAAACTGGAATATGCTATTTGTGAAAAACATACAAGAGTGCTTTCCATGACCAGGTATTTTTTCATTATAATGATATAAAACATCACGATAATGCTAAACCGCATTCAGCCGATACAGCGTTGAAATGGTTAAAGAAACATTTGATCCGGTTGAATGAGTTAAGCCTATAAGTCCTCCTCCTCCTCGCTCTCCGTATAGTCCCGACACTTTTCAAGTGATTTTTATCGTTTTGGTCTTCTACATAAATGCTTTTCTCAACACGATGATGAAGGGGTGTTTACTTGGTTGCAGGGAAAACGAAGAGAATTTTCTTAAATGCGTTTAAGAAGCTTGGAGGAAAAACAATATGAAAAGCCTGTGCGTTCTTAACTTTCTATATTTAATAAAACAACAAATTACATTTTTTATTGTTCCGTCGTACGTCTAATACAACTGTACATTAGAGGAAGGGAATCAAACATAAATATTAAAAATCGTTCTCTCAGAAATTTCGATGGTTTTGAAGAGAAAAACGTTTTTGAAAGTCGTGTTTCAAAATTCTGCATTATTATTCAAGTAAATGTTTAATTTCATTTACTTAAGTTTTGAAATTTAAAACTGTCTCTGATTCAATTTCAGACCAAAAGTTGACTGCTTTCTTTAGTCAAAAAACAAGGAGAAAACAAAAGTAGAAAATAAAAGGGTGTGTTTATATTTTCTGTAAAAACTGTGGATTGAAACACTCCGAGGAGAAAGGACAGCAAAATGAAAATATTCTTAGGAAATGTGCAACTGATGCAGATCAAGTCTTTTTAAAGAAGTTCAAGATGAAAATTGTCTTTTTACAGAACAAGAATCGGGAATATGAAAATGAAATGTGAAAATGTTTCATGGATTGAGAAAGAATAAAAGAATAACCAAAAGTAATCAATCTTTTGTGATGCTCATCAAATAGGAAAGACAATTCTTCAAATTCATTTCACCACAAAAAAAGAAGTAATTCATTATAAAAGAGCGAACATTTAAAACTTTCTGTATTTCCGATAAGCGAATGGGGGACATGTTAATAAAAGCGCAGGTCCATAGATTAAATTATCAAACGGCTTAATAGAAAGTTGTGATAAAAAAGAACGAACTTAATAAGGATGACAGTAATATTTCTTTGAAAACAAGAGTTGCTGCTTTCATCTTCAAAATTGTGGAACACTTCTTTATCAATAAGGTAGAAAGAGAGAGAGAGAGAAAGAGAGAGAGAGAGAGAGAGAGAGAGAGAGAATCATATTTATCCATAAAAATTCACCAGTAAAATTGAAACTGTTAAGCCCATAAAGTTTTCGCCAGAAGTCGTAATAATGAGATATCACCAGCCTAAAAGCCTGCATTGTGATTCCATTTTTCACATCACACCACAAAAAGTGCAACCAGCGCCCTCTCCTGGAAGAATCCTCACAAAGCATTATTACTATAGAGAAATACTAAATGATATCATGATTGTTTCAAATAGAAGTTCATTATTATATAATAAAACATTACATTTATTTAAAAAATTAAAGGAGAGAATCGGTTTTCCGTTTAGTATTATTAATGTGCTTTAGTGATGGGATTTGTTGTCATGGAAACGCATTTTGAGTACTGAAAAACTTTTCAGTTACTCGAATGTCAGTTTTCGGATTGAAACCTAGTGTCGCCCGGGGCGGTCCGACCCGGGTTGAATCTTTTTGAAGTTTTGCAGTTTATTCTAAAATACAGTCTCGAAAACTCAGTTCCAAATACTGTATTGTAATACTACTGCGAATTTTCCTCACAATTGCTGTAAGTGTTGCTAGTTGTGAGAGGAGTTTTCCAAATAAAATTGATTAAGAATTACCTACATTATTATGAAATAGACTTTGCCAATGTCATCGACGATTTTGCTAACAGAAAAGCAAGAAAAATAACATTTTATAACGTTGCAATTAATGTTTCACTTCAAAAATAAACATACTGTTTTAATTTATTTCCCGTCGTTTTGACTTTTTGTAGTATTTTTGGTATGTATTGAGAGGGGCGGAAAACTCAGGGAACGCCCCAGGCGACAAAGTTTTTCATGCGTACGTGGTTCGACATAAATTAAAGAGACTATTGATAACAAGGAAGCTTAGCAGATAATCACAATCTTTTATAAATCTTATATTGCGGAAACTAAATGTGGAGTGAACTATTTCGATTTCTGTGGCTTTCGATGGGCGCTTTTCCTTTGTGGCAATCCATTTCTTTTCAATGTTCAGACTACATTAAAAGTAGGGTTAAGTAACCTAGAGAACAGAATTAAATATCATACGAATATTTACATTATTAGCAGAGATTGCGAATTTTATCGTCATCGAATATCATAAATACTTATATATACATCATTTATGCATGCCATTATTTGAGGTAATCTTGAAGGAATACTTTACAAAACTTCACTAATATTGCGTACATTTCTTTAAAATAAATTAAAAAATGCATTTTTGTCTATTGATAGACAGATTTATCATAGTCAAAATAAAAGAAAAAAGAAAAAAAAAACGAAGTGAACTGTATAGTTTGTTCATTAACTTAATTGGTCAATTTGAAAAGAATTCTACCACGTAATGATGACATTTCCTATAACTCCTGTTGACTGGAGAATTTCAAATCTGCCAGTTATTGCATCTAAATGATATTTTTATGGATAAAATGTGTGCTGTGGTATCTTTTACTGGAGTACAGTATAATACTATATTTTTATAAATAAACACATTTAGTGAATTATTAAACTAAGTAAAAGAACTTGATTTATTATAACAGATTCACATATTTTCATACAAATATTAACCTCAGCTGCAGATTCCTGCAAATCTAGAAGAAATTTAAGAAAACGTTTTTAAAATTTTGCCAAAGTTAATTTTAGGTTATAAACGAGAGAAGTCACTGACTCCCATAAACATTTTCTCCTTTGGAAGTGAGGCGTGGGGGGATATATTTTCAACACAGAAAACAGCTGAATATGTGTGTTATTCTTATTTTACAGATTTTCTTCTTTCCAGGAATCCCGCTGTTGATGATCTTCGATGATGACTAAGGCTATTTTAAAACCAAATGTCTTCTTGAAGTCATCATTCGTCAACTGTGGATTGAGGAAGAATTCTCGTAAAGCTCATAGAACATTTTCTATGAGCTTTAAGAGAATGAAGTCGGTTGAGGAAAAACCCTGAATAATAAACCAGTGGGTGGATTTTTCAATGTCTAATTAGTGTAATGTGGAAGGTCACGCTTACTATTGTTCTATAATTATAGTTTTTGACCATTTTTACTAATGCGATTCCTCACTTACAGACTGGCCCACTCGTGTAGGCCAATTACAATGTTTGTACATGACTTTCATTAATTCATTGATCAGTTCACAGATAGCAGCTTATTGTAGGAAGTATCATTTGCCTTGGTTACTGCAGAAGATCTTTCAGTGACTTGAAGTGAATTGTAGTGTGTGTGTGTGCGTGTGTGTGTGAAGTGCAGAACGGTGTACCAAATTAAGTAAAAGGTGTTCTGAACTAGTTTAGCTTTCTAGTTTAAGGACCAGAAGGACATCTGTAGAGTTTTAGGGTGTCAAATTTCTCATCTACATTATATGAGCTTCATCACTAGTATGAGATAAATTGAAACGAGTGTTTAATAATTAGATTAAGTGAGCTGCATCTGCTCTGCATAACCACTGAGCAACTTCGACATTCAACATTCATTTTCCAACGTGATGTGAAGCAGGTCAACGTTTTAAAGTATTTAACTTTTCTCTTTTTAAGTTTCGACATTTAATTTGTTATTGACTTTTTTTTACTCAATAACAAATTAAATGAGTTACCTTGTGACCCAATGACTTCAATATATTATGTGAAGGAGTGGTGGGAAATGTCCACGCGTACAACAGGTTTTTTTCTCCCATAAAACAAATAGAAAAATATTGTTTTCTGTTTGTTTTACAGGTCTTGGTTGTCTCGGTATAATTACTAACAATCTTACACGGATGTTTACCCGGCATAAGCATATATCATGATCGGACATCCGACTTCCGACTACCCAATGCAACCCAATATCCTGTGAGGGCCTAAAATATCCCCTGTTAATCAAGGGATTCGAAAGATTATGTTCTGTCGCTCAAAAATTTTGTTGAAGTGGAGCCACGCAATATTCTTCTCAAAATGAAAATCTGTGCAATATAATCATTTTAAAAATGCCTGCCTGTGGCCAAATATAACTGCTATTCTCTTCTTGTATCAAACGACAGACTTATTTACCCACTGGAGGTGGTAATAGTACGTCTTGACATATTTAAAAGCATTTACGTTTTTTCTCTGATACTTTCTCTGCCATTCTAATAAGCAGCATGAATAGCATAAGAATTGAAGGATTTCAGAAAATAGCTTGTCCATATCAGTCATACTCTCATACTCTCTCTCTTTCTCTCTCAATTATCGAGGACTTCTGGGAGAGATCTGGAAGGAAGAAACGTGTGTGTGTTTCGAGATGTACTGTGAAGAAGAGGTGTTGGGTGGCAGTTTCACGATTTATTTTTTCATGTGATTCATCTACTTCCAGTTCAAATAATATGATTCGTTTAATGATTAATAAGTTAATCAAGAAATGCAGTCTTTTTTTTTTTTTTACTAAAATCGGATTTGTTTTAGTTTTACTAAAACAAAAATGATCATCGCTTTACTTTCCATTCTCGTTAGCATCTTATTAAGATAATCACAATTTATCATTTGAACTCTCATACAAACGTTTTCTTTTAATTTCAATAGTTTTTCAAGCCGAATGTCTCATGCTCTCAAATGGAGTTATTTATTTTTACCTATTTTACTCAACATATATGTTATTTTCACGTTGAAACCACCGAAACATTGAACCTGTAGGAAAGAATTTGATTAAAATTTTTAATCAAATTCTTTTTTAAAAATTTGAATTAAATTATTATTTTTTTTTGATAATCCGATACCATGGGTCAGTAGCATAAATCTTCACATGAAGTTCAATCACGTTGCTTAACATTTAAAATGAAGAATCTGATGATGCTCACAACAATCGAAAATATGAGGTGTGTGAAAGAGAAATCTTACTAAAGGTTGTGTCAAATATCCAGTAAGAGATTTCACTCAAGAAAGAGAAGCAATTCACGTTAATATAATTTTTATACATTTAAAATTAATATAAATAATTCAATTAAAATTTTGATATGTAATATAATGTTGTGGTTATAGCCTTTCGGCTATTTAGGAGCAGCTATATACGCCACCCTCCAGGAAAATAACTATGGCAAGGCCGCTGCCTTCCGAGCAAGGTTGTTGCCTTCCTTGCCATACTATATCCGATGACTGTACCCTGTGTGTGTTCACGGGGCCGGTTTTCCTGCTTGGAGGATGAAAAACCCCAGATAAGCTGGAAGAAAAAACCCTGCTGTTCAGCTCCTCACGTCACCGACGGGAATCGAACCTAAGACACTCCTTCCCCAGGCATATGGCTGTGAAGCGCAAAGCCACTAGGCTTACCGTGCAGACACATAACATAATATATGCATGCAATTATATAACAATTAAAAATTAAATTAAAATGCTTCGATTTGCCAACATATGATATTATCTTAAGCTAATTAAATTTTTTATTTAAAAAATTAGAATAAAAATACTCAAATGCCTTTTATTCCCTATATGATTAGGCAAGGAAGGAACAGTTCAATCTCCACTGGTAAGCCAATCAGAGATAGCTGAACGAAGACTATCACTAATTACAAATGACATCCGATAAAGACAGGCACACAGGTGGCGCTATTATCTCTAAGCTTCATTGTTGGTATTATATTTTCAAGATCATTATATGATATACAATAAATCTTCTCCTCACTATAGTAGGTAGTGGCATATAACAACTGATTCTCTGGCACATGCTGCATACAGTATGTACCGTGACATCATTTGATTATAATCCCGTCCACTACCAGAAGTCCCCATCGATGTGTGAAATGCTTCCCCACCGTAGTTGGCTGCTTGGTCAGCGACATCCACGAAGAAATCTACCCGAACCATTCCCGACCGAAGTCCTGGAAGATTCGACAGATATTCGTCGCAGAGATCGCCTGGAACTCAGATCCACGAGCAAGTGTCGTGTCCCTGAGCACGGGTGTCTCTCCTACCCTCGCCTCACCGTGACCATCCCCGCAATGCAGCAACGCACCCCCGCCTCTTCCTCCTCGTCGGGCGCATGCTGTTCCAGTTACAGACTTAACATCTTCCCACGGGGTTCAGACATTCCCCTTGCATTGACAAGGAATTCGATATCCTAACACGACCTCGACGTGGAGTGTTAGAGGAACTGACGGATTCGTCAATCTCACTCTCTCGACAAACCATTTCATTGGTCCCTACCTTACCAGCTTTCTGACTGGGCGCACGCTATGTATGGTGATGGTGGATGGTTCCTTATCATCTCAGTATTTAACTAACGCTGAGATTTTGCCTTATTTCAATACTTTAGAACCGTTTACTTCAAGTATGATCCTTGACAACACTCAAATCTCTAAACAAGATGATATTTCTCTTTCTGGAATCAACATGACATTAAACTTCTCCTGGCATAAACACGCCACAATGTTTCCTCCTCATCTTCCAAAAAACTAGGATTTGTCTTGCCTCAAAGTATTACTTCACTTCCGAATATAGTAACTTATATAAATCACAAACTCGTCCAGCTATTTGAACACTGCTCTCATGTTTGGTGCAATCACCTAAGAGCTTTCTGAGAGTACTGGGATCTGTAATACACGTATGTTCTGTAAACGTTTCTATGGTAAATTAAAATGAAATCAATAATTCGTCAACTCTGTACTAAATCCGTCGAACACGTGCAACTGCCATCCAACATCCAAAATCTTCACAATAAACTCACACAAGTTTCCTTTCATCCTTGAAATGAGAGTCATTTCGATCACTCATCGGACTGTATAAACTGCACAGTCACAGATTGTGTTGGGATATTTTCCCGCCGATGTTTTATTCGGACGTCTTCATTAATAGAACTTGAAATTCCTCAGTGTTGGCGTGAAGACCATTTTTCTGTTCTTTCGGGCCCGATTTTAGTAAAAAAAAAAGACTGCATTTCTTGACTAACTTATTAATCATTAAACGAATCATATTATTTGAACTGGAATTAAATGAATCACATGAACTCTTATTTTATATTTAGTAATAATATATAATTATTACTATAAGTAAATTTAATAATTATAATAAATAAATTGGTTACTCAAAAAGAACTGGGTTAAAACACTTCATTTAATACCATTAATGTCAGTTGACTAATGCTATTCTAACAAAGTCTTCCCATCCCATACATGCAATTGGGGATGACTCTCTCTCTCTCTCTCTCTCTCTTTCTCTCTCTCTTTCTCTCTCTCGCTCTCTCTCTCCCCTCTAGAATCTTCATCATTAATTTGAGTTGGCGTCTTCAGCATATGCCAGACACATCCCTTGTGTGTTGAGTTAGATTACTATAGCAACTAAAGTGAGACATCAATAAGTAATCTCAATTTCGTAATAAATCTAAACTGTATATTTTGTAGCATAAAATCCCAATAATTTTCCATCCTTAACCTGGATTGAAAACTGGAAATGGAAACAAACTGCGTAAATCTTTCATCTGGTTAGTTAATATTAACTCTCCATGAATACGATGCGATCCAGGCTTCTTACTCACCAACGTCACTGCGAAAATATCTTTTGAATTATTTTATGTATATTAATACATAGAATTCGACAGATATTACTGTGTAATATCTATCGATTAATGACTGAACATGAATCGATATCAGCCAGATATGGGCTGCAACAATGCTACGAACAAAGCAGAGCCCCTTGGAATAATCTCAGTGATCTCCCCCATTGCTCTTACCAGTGACCAGCACCGTGTCTTTACCTCTTCAAGCCATCCAGACCTAGACAAATCTAAAAGCGTAATCTGATCTCTTTATTCTCATCACTGCTGTCACAGAAATGAATTACTTCCACCTCTGTACCCTCTCTCTTATTTATACTACTAGCTCCTCTCCTCTGCTATTGTAACGTCACAAGTAATCCGAGAATTATTATTTCACTAACTGTTGTATGTTGAAAATTGCATTTTGTATTTGTTTTTTTGCGAGAAAGAGAATTTTTATTGTTTTCATTATGACCTCACGGCATCTTTGTTCGCATATTCGCTGTTGGGTGAAATGGAAGAGGAATTGTTTTTATTTCCTGCCGATTTTCTCTGTGAGGGAAACATGTGGTTCTAGACGCGTTCCTGTTAAAGAGAGGGCAAATCGTTTGTGCAGATGTTAAGCAAAATTGTCGAGATTAAGTGTTTTTTTTTAAATTTTGTTTATTCATTTATTGTATGTGACTCCTACAGACGAACGATTGCAATCCTACAGTACATTAAAGGGTAAGCTAAGGATTTTTTCTTTATTTTCTTAATTTTATATAGTTATATTTTTGTATTTTATTTATTTTTGGCATAATCCGGAAATCTTGCTCTTTAGATCAAGCATGGAAGTTTTACAAGCCACTTCAGGCCTCCAATAAGTAGGAAGGTGATTCAAATGATCTACTAAAAAGATACTAGTATTTTCTCGAACTGACAACGAAAGAAACGAATAATAGGAAAACAGCAAACGGGGAGGAAAAAATCGAGTAGGACTTGAACTCTAATAACTGAAATTCCAAGATCTTGGAATCCAAAGAAATAAATCTCGACCCTGCCCATATAAACAGCAATCCCAGTTACAGCCTGTCCGATTCACATAGCGCAGTAATCCAGTTTTGGTGCACTCATGATATCATTCACACACATAGTGCTTCACGCCAGAACTAACGCTCGGACTCAATTTCAAACACAACTACTACTTAATATGATACATTATAGTGGATTTTTTTATTGGACTATGATTTGATAAACATATATACATAATCGTTGACAAGTTTCGCCAGCTAGGGTCTGTCTGGCTTCTTCAAGACGAGAAAGGTTATACTAACATGAAATGCTAAAACAAAAGAATGCAGTAACGACCTAAAATCAGTTAAACAAATCGAAGAGCACGCGTGACATTAAGAGCATAAAGCGTGGACACTTAGTCATTGTTATTAAATCGGTTTTATAATTTTTCGCGTAATTGAGTTCTGCTAAACATAATGAATTTATTAAGTTTTTTCCAAATGTCTTTTAATATTATGCCTTGGTTTCTCTTGAGGTTGTCTCCTGTTCCGGAGTACCACTGCAGCTTCTTTAAAGATTCTACATCTGAAATCTTCTTCAATGTATGGCATGGAGCTTTTGTCCCATTTTATGAATGGTTTGAAATTGAGAAATGATGTGCTAATCCTGAGGTGTCTTTTCTGTTATTATTGACATCTCCGACATGTTCTTTCTTTCGGATTTCTAGGCTTCGTGAAGTTTAGCCTATGCAAGTCAGTCCACATGAACATGGTATGCTGTAAACTTCTGCTTATTGTAGAAAGCGATGCTGTCCTTAGGAGATCTTAACATGTGCCGTGTAGTTAAAATAGGTTTAAAAGCAACCCTGATGTTAAAAGGCTTCATGATTCTTGCTATTGTGATGTAGACTGAGCATTCATAAGGTATGACGATGGACGATGCGTACTGTGTCACTAAAGGTTATTGTTGGGAGTTGTTTCTATAGAGGATCTTTTGAATTATATTTTGTGGATAACCATTAGGTTGTTACTGTATTCTTTTGTTTTAGCATTTCATGTTAGTATAACCTTTCTCGTCTTGAAGCAGCCAGACAGATCCTAGCTGGCGAAACTTGTCGACGATTATGTATACATGTTTATCAAATCATGGTCCAATAAAAAATCCAATATAATGTATCATATTTAGTTAAAATGACCAAATATTAACTATCAAAAACAACTACTACTGGTTCTAAACTATGTTTTGTCAAAAAGTACAATATATTTTTAAGATGTGGGATTCTCGATGGTACTGTCTTCACCTGACGAAGTCGGCATTTCTGATGAAACTAGTAGTGAAACCTTATTAAATCTCTTGTATTTTTTTCTCGGTGTTTAAGTGAGTTAATAATTTTAAACAGATATATATTTACTTATTTGTATTTATTTTTTATTTTTTGAAACTGATTAAATGACTAAAAGCCGAGAGATAAAAATTGAAACACTATTTTAAATAAATAAACCGCACAACTAGTTTTGTCTTCTTGGAAGACTTCATCGGGTGAAAACATGAGAGAAACATAGATACACAGAAATCCTTCAAATGATAGCGTTAAAACGTTAGCGTTTTAATGTATACATTGTCTCTCGCAAAGTTTGTTGGTATCGCTCTCATGTTATGCACCCGATGAAGTCTTCTAAGAGGACGAAACTAGTTGTGCGGTTTATTTATTTAAAATAGTGTTTAAAGTTTGATCTCTCGGCTTCTGGTCATTTAATTTGTACATACGAGGGTGGTCTGAAAAGTTCTCGGCTTAGACCATAGATGGCAACAATATCGGCAAAATGTTTTCTTTCTAAGTTTGTACATCTGTCATAAGCATCCATGTAAAATTGCAGGTTATTCAATCAAATAGTTTTATACAGCTATCTGAAGCAAAAGTGTTGACTGTAACCCTTGAAATGGTAAAATTTAGTATCGTGGGGGTATAAAATTCTTTGTAAAAGATTTAACGCCAAAAGAAATTAATTCGAAGTTCATAAAAGTTTATGAGCACTCTTCTCCTTCGTTTTCGACAATTAAGAAATGGGCTGCAGAGTTTAAACGTCGCCGTACCAGCATTGAAGATGATCCACGTGCAAAAAGTGTAACAACACCAGAAATCATTGAAAAAGTACACGATATGATATAGGATGACCGGCGTATCGAAGTGTGTGAAATTGCTGAGACTACAGGCATTTCAAAAGAACGTGTAGGATATATTTTGCATGACGAATTGCAAATGAAAAAGCTTTGCGCAAGATGGGTGCCGCGCTGATCAAAAACGCACTCACATGAAAATCTCTGAACAGTGCTTGGAGCGTTTTAACAACAATAAAAGTGATTTTGTGCATCGATTTATTACTATGGATGAGACTTGGATTTACCACTACACACCACAATCCAAACAGCAGTCAAAACAATGGACAGAAGCCGGTTGTTCAGCGCCAAAGAAGACAAAGTCAGTTCCATCAGTAGGAAAGGTCTTGTCATCGATCTTTTGGGATGCTAAAGGCATTTTCATTAATTATCTTGAAAACGGTAGAATAATAACCGGGGAATATTATTCCGATCTTTTATCCAGACTAGACGAAAACATTCGTGAGAAAAGACCCGGTTTGCGGAAGAAAAAATCATCTTTCATCAGAACAATGCACCTACTCACAAAAGTGTTTTGGCATTGGGAAAATTAAGGGATCTGCACTATGAATTGTTGGAACATCCACCCTATTCACCAGATTTGGCCCCCTCTGACTTCTATCTCTTCCCAAAACTAAAACTGCTCATCGCTTGTGAGCGTTTTTCTTCGACTCAAGAGGTGATTGCAGCTATAGAGGGGTATTTTGCAGATCTTACTGAGAACCATTACAGGGACGGGATAATGACGCTGGAGCATTGCTGGAATAAATATATTAGTCTTAAGGGAGATTATGTGGAAAAATAAAAATAATTTTGAACTTGTTGAAATTATAAATTCGTTTTTTCATTGTTATGCCGAGAACTTTTCAGACCTCCCTCGTATATATACAGAATGTCGAATGTCGTTAGAAAAAATAACTGGATTAATAAATAAAATAAATAAAGGAATAATATTAAAATAATACAACGTTTCATAGTACATTGTATTTCCTACTTAGACTCTGGTTGCTATTGAGGGATATAAAATTGACTTCATTCCAGTCCATATCCACACCAGACGAATTATAAAATTAATTCAAGCTGATATCATTGGTGTTGAATGTAACACCAAATTAATGTTTAGAGAAACCTTGGGACTTATTAAGTAAGAGAGAGAGAGAGAGAGAGAGAGAGATGAACATTTCTTCAGCATGGATCTAAGAAAATAATATGAAATAATGATGTTTCTTTGAATTTTCTTTTTGTTTCCGTGAGAGAGTAGAAATTAGAAGATCAAATCACTTTCTTTGTTAGGATAGTCTAACTTTCTAATTAAAAATGAAATAGAAACATTCTTAATTTCGAATATTACATGCATCCTTTCGGATTCTAAAATTTAGTATGTTTTATGCATTACAAACTGCTAGAAGTTCCATGATATAAATTATGACTCACCTAACAATCAGTGTATTGTTCAGACTATATATATAGGAGCACAATGTCTCATGTAACATACTGAAAAGGGAGTATTTGTTTTATGAATAATAATAAGATGAATAACATCGAACTCGCGATGATTAGGATGACACGATGAGAAAATAGCATTGCCGATAATTGTGTCGAAATGTTTTCCCCTGTTGACATTAATATTTCTTATCGATTCATGCACATAAAATAAAACACAGTGATATAATTTAACGAGGATGGAAATCGATTTGAATATTCAAAGCTTTCTTAAAATAATAAACACGTCGAGTCTTATTTCATAGAATGCTATTCGAAATATATTATTTGCATCGGGGTTTTCTTCTTCGCATTCCATACTGATTTATATGGAATGTGAAGTAAAAATTGTTTGATAGTTTTGAAATGATTAAATTAAATAATATTTAGTATATACGAATGACTTTATATGTAACATTTTATATGTAGTTCTATCAAAGTGATGTGCCGATAAGGAAACTAATATTTGAATCAACGTTTCCCATAGCTAAAGAGCGTTATAATTTACAGCCTCACACTTGATCCACCTTTTCCACGAGTTGGCTTTGCCTACTTCACATGTGGGTACAAGCAATATGAATAAATAATCTACAACCTGAAAATATTTTCAAATATTCCTGCATGATGGGAGTTCTCCATGTTGTGTTAGTTAAAGTGCGAGATAACTACTGTTTGGTCTGTAGATAGGAGAAGAAATTCTTTTTAATTAGTGGTTTATTTTCATCACCAGGTGTGGAAGAACAGTTTTACAACAATTATTGAGAGTGTGGCTTGATAATTGATAAGCTTGGCATGAGACGAGTTCCCTATTTTCTTAACCCTCCGACGTTCCGACAATTCTACGCTACAGTTTGTAATAACACAGCCAGCTATTTGAAATAACAACGTGCACGCGGGCACACACACACACGCACAGAGCTAAGATCAGACACTGCAGATTAAGACACCTTAATCAGATTCTTTAAAAAATAACCATTGAATTTATGTTATTCCTACTCTTGAAATTTAGTAATTTTATTGCCTTTAACAACAACAACAAATAATCAAACGTTTGCTTAATAAACAATAATGATGTTGACTAACAAAAGTTTGTCGGAGATTCGCAAAATCAAATTAACATTCAACACTGAAAACGCAACAGTGAGATTGTTATTCGTGTTGCAACAATTAATGCGATAGCAAATCGCATCAATTGTGTCAACGGATTCAATGTTAAATGCCATCATTACGACCATTAGGAATTACAGTTTAGGATGTCCCTCAGAAAATACTTCTACAACTAACCTTGCAGGTACGGTAAAATTATTTACTTCATTTTAAAGAGTTTTCTTTACATCTTTTAATGATAATGAAGTTTACTTGAATTAATGATTTAATCGGAACTAATCCAACTCTTCTGATTGCATGAAAATTAACCATAATTCTCAATGATGTGCAATTAGCAAGGCGAACATTATTATGCACATTCTTGTTGAAAAGATTAAAATAATTGTAATTATTCTTTGCGAATTAAAAATTATACCAATATATTTTATATACTGTAATATGCTTTGGTTAGAAATATTATTTTAGTCATTATTTAATACGATAAACAATCGTTTGATTTTTTGCAAATGAGAATGTTAGATGATCGTATATCTGATTAACACCGAATGTGTTCTATAATACGATTACTTTTCGTAAATAACTTTACGAAAAGTAATCGTATTATAGATACTACAGAATATAGATACTTTACAATAGTTGAAAACACAATCTCATGCATGTGGAGCATCCTTATCTTATTAAATAAAAACAAGGTAAAATTCATGTTGACACCTCAAACGTCTTTTTGATTAATTATTTATATGAATTTTCTATATTTAAAAATAGATGTGTTTTATATATAGGAATAAATTTATAATTTTTAAATATAATTCTTAATATTTATAGTTTATTTAATGTGAATAGAATTCGTTACGATTTTATTTAAATTATTTCTTATCTCGAATTTATATAAAGTATCGAAACATAATTTTTTCCTTATAGTGTAGTATTCTCATGTATTTGATTTCTTTTATCGAATGCAATAAGTTGATAGGAATATCTTTAATTATTATCTTATCACTACCTGAAGATATCTAAAATATTCCTATTCTACTATTTTAATTTAAATTTTAAAATGTGTAATGTTTAGTTACAAAAGCAATATTTTTTCAGTAAATGTTTTTTTTCCCTAAAATTGTTTACATAATTATTGAAACTGTGATTTTGATTTATGAAATATAATAAAATAATATATTAAAGAATTATTAAATACTTACGACTTATTTCTGTAAGATTTTTATACCAAAGTTAATTTAATAACAGAAATTAAATACGACAAAATTGTGATACGGACGTTGTGATACAAATTATGTTGTGGTTGTTGTGTGATTCGCACGACAACAGCAAAAATATCGCTTTCTTAAAAGGACCGTCAGATTTATTTGTGATATCTGCCTAATCAGATCTCAGTGCATTATAAGAATTCAAAAATCTATTTAATCGCGTTTATCTCCAACTTGTATGTCCCCTCATTGAAGAATATTTTTTTTTTCTCAAATAGCCCATGGATGTCATCAGAAAGATCGCCATCACGAAATCCTCAAGGAAATAGTTACCCCCAACTGAAGGAACATTCGGAACGAAGCATTCGGGAAGTATACGAGATAAATGACATCTCACTTTCTTTCCCTATTTTCTCTCTTTTTTTTGATTTAAATACTTAGGTATTTTATAAGAATCTAAAAAGTGTAATACTTTACCTACGAATTTCAACATGTTATTTCCCTCTTTGAACCAAACTTCTCTTTTTCCCTGTTATCTTCTAAAACACGCACATTTGTATTTATTTATTTATTTTCGAAACTTACTTCCTCCAATGGTGTTTAATTAGCACGAGAGGTTTCTTGGCTTTCGGTTCAGAATGGAATACCATCCCATTCATAGGCAACCTTCACTTTCCTCTCATAGGAACTTAATCCAATATGGAGTTCTGTATTGATTAACACTCGTTATTACGAAGAACATTAACGTTTGAACCATTTCAGTCCAATAACTACATTAAACCACTGTCTTTCCCCTATGACAGAAGCAAATTTACAAAATATTTTTCGATCCGTTGTCTCTGTTGGTCAGATGACTCGAAAGATGCATGTTTCTAATATGCATCCCTTGCTCTTTCTAACATGATCTACTTTGCGATCTCGAACAGTTATTCTTGTTTTTGATTTTCATAATTTCTCGAATAATTCATCTAATCGTTAATTCTATCTCACAGAAGTGTAGCTATCCACGGTTATATAATTTTCTGTCATTTCTTTCTATTATTTTTTCAGACTCATTTTCTATTACGCACACCGTACAGGAATCTTTAGACTTCTTTTTTTTATTCTTTCATTCTTTCCGAACATACAGAAAGAGACTGTTGAGGATCTAATAGATATTTGTGTTTTTCAATGGAGTCTTACTAGCAGATCAATTTGCCTATAAAAATGAAAGGCTACTGCTGCTCAGTTCGGTCGGATGACACACACACACACAGACGCTTCTCACACATCTCCATTGCCCTCCCCCCTCACCTCACTTTTATTCATTCATTTCAACTTAACGCCTCGAATATATGAAAAAAGAGGAATATAATTAATCTGCAGCACTCTGCGACAGAGGAATGGGCATTAATCAGGTGGAAGTGATGCTAGCCACGAGTACCTGCTTTCTGCCATTTTCTCATTCATAATACTTTTCTCATGAAGCACACGAAACATTACTCATCACATTTTTTTCTTTTATTTTTCCCCGTTTCTTCAAAATATTACTGTTATAAATTGACAGCATATGCATCTTGGTAAAAGAAGTCAGAACATTCAGACAGACAGTCAATGAAGGATCTAACAAGGATTCGTGTTCTTCAGTGGAATCTTACCAGCAGATCGGCCTGCCTATGAAAACGATAAGCGACTGCTGTTTAGATGGGCCCAATGACATACATGCTTCTTCTAGATCTCTCTCTATCATTTTCAACTTAGTCATTGAAAGCAGAGGAATATAATAATCTGCAACACTCTGCAAGAGAGAAATGGGCACAAATCAGGTCGAAGTGCTGCTAGCCACGAGTACCTGCTTTCTGCCAATTTCTCTCTTTCATAATAGTTTTTTCATGATGCACATGAAACATCACATTTCTTTCGTTTAGTTTTCCTCCTTACTTCAAAATATTACTTTCATCAATTGACAGCATATGCATCCTGGAATCGTAAAAGAAATCAGAACATTCAGACAGACAGACCGATTGGCTTCACTATGAAAGCGAAAAGCGACTGCGGTTTAAATGCGTACAGTGATATACACGCTTCTTTTTGATCTCCATTTAAGTTCAATAAACATCGTGATCAAGATACATAGTTCAATAATACAAATGCATTAGCTTTATACTTACCAAAGTATTTCTTTTGCGGTAGAAGTGAAGTAGAATTACAAAGCTTTACGTTGCTACATAACTACTTACGAAATGTAAGGCGTTAATTAATTTCACTAGCCGTTCCTCGTGCATTTATTCGATGCAATGATAGACACGAATCCAATAACTAATAATGTCAAACTGTGTGACATGTTTTTAGTGAGGAAGTCGAAAATGCTTCCTTCTAACAAGTCTCTTGTCAGAGGCGGTGGATGTCATATGCATACATGTAAAGTTGTATGTTAATTATCAGCGTGATTTACAGAAATTACGCTGATATGAAGCATTTCCTACTTAGAGTAGGAAATGATTGTCAGACATACAAAAATATTTTGGAAAAATTTGGAAAAAAGAGCAAAGCTAATAATAATGGCAAATACTTGTTGGATTTCTGCTCAGGACATGGGATGATTATTACTAACGCCATGTTCCAACATAAAATGTGCACAAATTCACATGGAGAGAAGATGTAAAGAATAAGAAAAGTCTCATTGACTATATTATTGTTGATAGTGATGTTTTCTCTCTGGTGCAGGACACCAGCGTGTACAAAGAATTTGAAATTGGAAATCACCATTTAGTCTTGAGCAGGATAAAATTGAATTTCATATTGAAAAAAAGAACTTATAAGAAAGTTTTAAAGAGAATAAAAGTTGATCAGCTCTCAGATGTGAACTGTTGACTGAAATATACAAACATTATTCAAAAAAATGAAAGAATTTCAGAACACGAATCAAACCTTGGAGATGCAGTGGCAGTCTCTGAAAAAACTGAAGAAAACATTGATTGATTCAGCTAGAGAGGGATGTGGTGAGGTTGTCTGCAAGGATAGAAAAATCGCAACTCCAGTGAAGGAAAAGAAGAAAGCATATCAAAAGTTCCTGGCAAGTAAGTCGGCTTGTGCTTTTAGAGAATACAGAGACAAATGTAAGAAAGCTAAACATTGTGTAAAAATTGCTAAACAAAAGACATGGGAAGACTTTGGAAAGAACAAAGAAAATAAATATCAAGAAGGTGGCAAGATATTCTGGAGATTGTTGACGAAGCGCAGAAATGGAGGAAAGAGTGTTTAAAAGGAATTAGAGATGATAAAGGTAATATGCAAACTGCAGAAAAAGATATACTTGAAGTATAGAGTAATTACCTACTTTGAAAAATTGCTAAATGAAACTAGCAGTGATGACAGTACATTGATAAAAAACACTGATCAGGCATGGAATCAGGAATACATATCCATACTAAAGTAGAAAAAGCCATCAAAAGTTTGAAATGTGGAAAGCCAGCTGGAGTAGATGATATTCAAATGCTCAAGTATGGAGGTATAAAAGTCTTATAGTGACTGCGCTGCATAGTTCAAAGGGCCTGGACAGAGGGACGAATTCCAGATGATTGGAGTAGATCTCTCATAGTACCCGTATATAAAAAGGGGAAATTAAAACTGAATGTGAGAATTTCAGAGGTATTTCTTAATGGAGTGTTCTTGGGAAGATTTATGCCAGTATAGTTGAGAAATAGTTGAGAAGGATTGTGGAAGAGAAGCTTGATGAAGAACAAGCTGGATTCAGACCAAATAGAAGAGGCTTTCTGGATCAGATTTTCACTTTACGACAAATAGTTGAGAAAATATGGGAATCTAACAAAGATCTGTATTTAAGTTTTATAGATCTGGAAAAAGTATATGACAAGGTGCCAAGAGAGAAGCTATTCAATACGCTGCAGTTATATGGTGTCAGTGGGGCATTATATCAAACAATACTTACTTATTCTTTATTTGAGTTGTAGGTCAGCAGTTAGAATTGAAGGATGTACAGGAAGATGATTTAATGTTAAATCTGGTGTGAGACAAGTGTGTACATTATCCCCTCTGTTTTTCATTATCTGTATGGATCAATTATGAAGGGAAATGTTATTAAATCTGATATCACAATTGGAGATGTTAATGTCAGCTCTTTGCTTTATGCCGATGATGTTATACTTCTAAATAAATCCGCTACAAGTCTGCAAGTTTCCCTGAGTAAATTGAATAACTGTTGTAATAGGTATGGTATGAAGGTCAGCAATAACAAGACAAAGACAATGAAAATAGGCAGAAGCATTGAAAATATCAACTGCGTCGTGAATGGAGAAGCTATTGAACAAACAAAACATTTCAGCTACTTAGGCACAATTTTTAGTGAAGATGGTAAATTAATTATGGAAATAGACAACATGATTAACAAAGCTCGTATGGTAGGAAGTGAACTGAATAAATCTATATGAAATAAGAGAGAAATTAGTGAAACACTAAATTAGCTGTATACAAGACAGTGTTAACTTATGGATCTGAGAGCTGGGTTAGAAGTAAAAGAGAGGAAAGATTAGCAAAACAAGTGTTCTCTGCCAAGTTGGCAGGAAAAATACCCAGAGGATGACCAAGATATAGGTGGATCGATACAGTAAAAAGTGCCTTAGAGGACAGAAATATAAGACCTGATAATATTGGAGTCTTGATATTTAACAGACTGATTTGGAGGAAAATTGTAGATAGGAAGTTAGTAATGATGTAAATTTTTCATGTAGTACAATTGTATCCTACACCGCTTGAGGATAAATGTCAGGAATCTGATGATGATGATGATGATTTATAGATATTTTATCTTGAAAGGCAGATTAAATTCATTTGCTCATTTTTAATGATTAGTTGGAAAATCCAGTTAATAAGAAATATGCAGATCACGTGAACTTTTCCTCAAATGTCACTCATGGAGTTATTTTCAACGATCAAATGAGGGATGATATTAAATTTTTATAGGAAAATGTGGAGTCAAAAGTTTCATTCTCAAGTGCTTTCAGGGAATGTTGACCTCGAACACTGATATTCATATAACTACGGGTACTGCTTTTGTTGTAGCGGTGAATGGTGAAGACATTGATAATGTAGGTAAAATCATTGTCTCAATAAAAATAACAGAGAATTTTTAAAATTCTGAGGTAAGATTAATATTTAGATATATATTTGTAACTACACAGCGTCAAAAAAGATCTTCTTGAATTGTATACTGTTTATAGATTGTTTGTATACTGCTTTAGTGATTGTAACATGGTATCTATCGTGTTCATGAAAGGAAAAGTCAGATTTACGGATTCATTAAAGAAAATAAAGGGGTACTGAGATCTTCAACAGCCTTCAATGACGCTGATGCCTTTTACGATATATTTTGTTTTTGAGGAAATATCACTTGATTCTTGATTTGTATTCAACAAACAAAATGAAAAGACAGTAAACAAACACTCTTATAACATATTTAAAGAATGAACAGAAAGAAGAAATGACTTCCCTCATTGCTTCTATGAAAGAGAAAACATGCTTCTGGTATTCATGAAATGGCAATCAAAAATCTCCTGAACTTTAGGTAAGAAAACAACAAACGATATGTAAGTAGTCGCTTTGCTATCATCTCATTGCTTTTGATTCCCGATAATCTTTGATTTCCTATGAGATTTTTCTGTAACTTCAAAAAGGATTTGCTGCCAGATTTCGGTGTTGCTGAGCTGGATGTAAACGTGTTGGTCACAAAAATGTACACGACAAATGGACAGGATTTCAAAATGCAAAAAGATAAAATTGACATTGCCTATGAATTTGAAATTAAACAATAAGAATATATGAAAAATTAGAAATGCTGTAAACAAACTGGAAGTCACATTTCCTCTATTATTGCAGAACGGAGTGCTAGTCAATGATTCAATTGTTATTGAACTGAGACTTTTTTGCGTCAAAAGTTTTAAATTTATATATTCGTGGAATAGGCCTACTGGGGATACCACGTTAAAAAAAACGCACCTAATACTCTACCTCAGAGGTGGTGTGGAAAAGAGTACTCCTGTCCCTTTCCTGTTCTGTCTATTCTCATTAAAACACTGACGTCAACAGAAAGTAAGGAACGTTTCTAGCCCAGTCGTTGCTCTTGTCTGATGCGTAAACTTTGGTATATAGGTAGCTATATATCTTGGATCCAATCAACAGCCACTATCCTGTCATTAAATTGACAAAAATCGCGGTTTATATCGCATACTTTTAAATCTCCGATTTCTAAATCCCATAATGATAACAGTCGGAAGCGACCTGAAGTCTATTTGTAGTCCGTAGAGTGAGTTTCCTGTAGAATGAGAACCTGAATATTTCGCGGTAACATTAATCTGAATATTTAATATTGTTTAGGTATTGGCGAAAATGTATAAATTCTGAGTGCAATGATGGAGAATACCCTTATTTCTTATGTTATGGTCTATGCAGACCTCTACCATGGCTAGCTACATCTCTTAATTGCGAACCTATCCTTGTTACGAGTAGATGTATCCTGAGGGAGAGCTAATCGTCAGACCCTGAAAGATTTTACAGACTAACCCCTCGAGTTGAATTTTGTTATGATTTTGTTGCCTTATTTACAGAAATCTAAGGCCAGTTGTCCGAATCTTCACCTTAATGTGATATTATTAAGTTGCTAAATTTTCTTAAAATTGACTGCAGGGATCCTTTTCGTGGATCTGCCTTGCTGGCTGTTCTTCAAAGGGCGCTCTTGGATTTTTGAGTTGTTTTCAAATATACTGTATATTTGAAAGGTACGCCTTACTGTGGGGTTGCCGACGGTTATGTGAACAATCAGAATTTTCTCTTTCTAAAGTAACGCACAGAAAATGTTGAACTTACCATAAATTGCAAAGTCACATTTTTTTTTCTCCGTTCATGTTACCAAATACGTTTACTTTTGCTACCAGAGTTCTCTTCAAATATAACATGGCAAATCAATCCGGAAAAACTTTGCATTCTTCGAATTCTGGAATTCTATGAACCCTTTTCATAGAATTTCAAAGATGGAGGATCGGCTTCGTTACCAAATGTGGGCGGTTTGGAGGAAGTTTTGTTTGTCTTCCAGTAGCTCGGTTATTTGGGTGAATCCTGCAACCTCTATAATTATCTGGGTGCGGTCCACCGACGTTTGCGTATTTGGAAGTATAGTTTTTGGGCTTTCTAGAACTGTTAGTTGGGTGGTCCTAACTGCACTTACGTATTCGGTTTTGTATAATTTCTGGGCATGGACAAATTTCTGGCATCTGTCACACTATCGTTTTGATGCCCTCAAAAGGATAGTGTGACAACAAGATCGCATATTGATGTGATGTCATATATATTTCTCTTTGGGTTTAATTCATCAGAACTTAAAGAAGTGGCATTGGTCATTTGTCTGATCTGTACATTCCACTTTTTTGATGGGGTTGAGCTCATGTATAATGAGATCTTCAGCTACCTCGTCTGTGGGTATTGCTTCAGTAATTCCTCTTAAGACAACTTTCAAGTTTTTGGCTGCTGAGAGAGAAGATGTGATATGGTCGTTTTAAATTGTCTAGAAGCTTGATTACGGTGTAATAATCTGAAACTCTACTCGGTTGCATTCTGGTGCCCTTGTTAAGTATTGTTTGTCCAGGAAAAGTTAATTCTTTATGTTCGGGTCTGATTGATGTCCAACCGTTTTTATCTCGTTGAATGATCGGGGGAATTCTTTCATTGGTAGTGTTAGTATTATCATCTGCAGAGATTCCTTCCTCCATGAGAATATCTTCAGTTTTTGATTAATATTTTCATTATCTGAGCAGGTTTCATCACATTCTATATTTGGTATTCTAGTGTAGTTGAGATATCCAGGCCATTTATCAACAAACACGTGTAAGAGTTTCTTAAGTAGCACGAACGCCTGTTTACTGCGCATAAAGCAAAGTGCTCATCGCTTCGTCGTCCATATTTGATTGAAAAAAAAAATATATATATAAAAAACTGTCTCTTTGGTAATGCTGCCGCTGATAGTTCAAACAAAAGAAAAAGTCCAATAATAATAAAATATTCGGAAGACTTTCGAATAAGTGTATCCTCACTTATTGTATAATAACATTCCTTTCTTAATTGTCTTTTACCCTCAATAGAAACTCTGCCATATCTAACGTGTGCTACATGAAGCCTAAAAATTTAAGCATTATCAAAATTCTTGCATGGAAAGTCGCCATGGGCCATCCGTTGATTATTGAATGTACAATGATAACATGAAAATTACAGAAGAGCAAATATCGATAATTGCTTTATAAGGTAACGTCTTCAGATCAGTGTAGAGAGTATTTCAAACTAATAGTCTTTTCATCTGAAGCAGGGGGGGGGGATGACCCTAGAGAAGATAAAGTAGGATTCGTTAAAATACAAATTAATAGCGGTTTAATTCGGAGAATGTTTTTTGAAAGACTACGAATTATTTATTGCCATTTATGAGAAATTCCTGGTATACTTTGTTTTTGTCTTTTGGCAATTAACTTACGTGTTTCGTAAATTTTCATTCGAACAATAAAATGTATTAAGTGATAGCCTTAGAATTTAATTCGCCATATTAATATTAATCTCCTTTAACATTAACGTTTTCTACTTTTAGCATAAAATTATGACACAGTAGTAGAGGAACTTCATTAATAAACGTAAATCAATACAAAACGGCTTATCTTTTGTAAATCTACTTAATCAACTTTCCACTGAGAAATTAAAGTTATTACAGACTGTGAAAGTTTAGAATAGTGAGTTTGGTTTTTTGTAACCTTTTTTCATTATGCAAATCTAAAGTTGTTGTACAAAGTTCTTACAGAACACAAAAACTTTATAAAAGTTAAATATTTTATAAATCTAAAAGGTTTTATGTTCTATAGGTAAACAGAATATTAAAACGGAACAGGATGTATACGCGCCTCTGTAGCGCAATGGGACTTTGCACCCTTCTCTTGGTACTCACGAATCAAACGAAAGCTTGATTAATGGGATATTTTGGATATAGCAGGAGAGATGATAGAGGCGCAGGACTAATTGAATTTAGTGAGAAAAAAAAGGAAAAGTTCAAATGGAAAAATTACTGAAATTGACTTTATCTATAACAACAACAAAAAAAACAACAACATTACTGTTATCAACATCTGCAACATTAGAAGTGGACATCGTATGGTATGTGATGAGATTCAAATAAATACCAAAAAGAAAGAAGGGAAATGTTTCGTAGATCAAAGCAAAACAGATGTACGCAATCTCAACATTAGAAAAGAAATATTCGACATCAACTAAAGAACAGATTTTAAAATATTAATATAGATGACAGTGCTGTTCCATCGGAAAGTAATGACTTTATTACAGAAAGCGTTTTGCAAGGCTCACTTGAAACACCAGGTAACGAATAAGAACAAGACAAAATTTCTGAAGAAAAAGATATGAAGAAACAAAGCAACCAGGCTGATAACCTAACTAATAAAATTGAATACAATGTATTACGCAAAACAATCCGTGAATATATCATGGAAGAAATAAAACTGATTAGAATCACAATTGTCCGATATTAAACCACACAAAAAGATGTCAAAAAACCAACTATGTTTTAATTCGACTAGTTTTAATACCGGACAGTGATTCTAATATGCACTTTCTCCACAGAGGTCTACATAAGGAGAAATAAAATATAAATAAATTGTAAATTTGTAATTAAACACATGTGTACCTTAAAAACCCCAAAGAGCAATAAATAAATGGTTGCGAGATTTGAAAATAACTAGAGATAAGTATGTTATAGCAAAGTAAAGATTTTTTTTCCAATAATACATTAAGATGATAAAGCAAATGAAGAAGTTAACTATATATATATATATATTCAACTATTAGGGTAAACCAGAGTGGTGTAATAATCAGACCACTTCAAACCAACGGAAATACTGTGGACAAAAACAATTCGTTGATTCACGAGGTTCAAAGAAAAATGACAAGATTATGAAACGTGACGGCGGGAGGGTGAGGGCGGTTCACAACTAGTCAAATCACATCTCAGCACAACAGTTGTGGTCAAAACATTATTTGTACTATGTCATGGTGATGGCAGAGACACAATATGGTGGCAACATCATGAATCCATGAATCTTCCAAGTAGCAACATCTCAAGTTGGTGGCGCGCATGTAATGCTGCAGGGAATATTTTCTAGGCACATATTAGGTCCCACGATACCAGTCAAACACTGCCTGAATGCTTCGGGCTATCTTAGCATCGTCGGTGATCATGTTCACCCATTCATGGCTTCAGATTATCCATTGTCAAATGGGTACTTGCAGTAAGACAATTCGGTATGCTACAAAGCGTGTAACGTGTTGAAGTGGTTTGGGGAATATGGCAGTATGATTCAATGGCCAGCTCAGTCCCCAGACCTGACCTTAATATAGAATCCGTGGGATAAAGTGCAACGAGCAGTTCCCATCAGCAACGTGCCGCCATTCCAATCTGCAACAATTGAACAATCCCATCGTAGCAACATGGACAAACATCCCAGAGTGAAGTTTTAGACATTTGAATGAATTCCACACAGACCATTCATAATGCAAAAGTGGGATTCCACTCGTTATTAAATGCTGTTCCTAAAGGAGGTGACCACTTAGGATATAATTAAACACCATATTTGTATAAGGTTTTCATACTTTCCCCAGCGTATACGTTATAATTAAATTCAACTCATCATATATGTGAATAATAAGCTAATTCCGCAAGTTCTAACTTTAATTTTTTAAAATTAAATTTTTAATTATTATTTTTAGATTAGTTCGCGTATTTTTACTATATTATCGTGCCTTTTATTATTTTTATTATATTCAGTACATTTGCTATTATATTTTAAGATATATTGTTAAATTAGAACAGTTTTAAAAATGACTCCAAAACCCGGAAGATCGTGAAGGCAGAGTCGAAAACTAAGGATAACAATAGTGTGGATCTCAGCAATGGGAACCTCTATATTGATGACATAAATGAATAAAAATTAACACTCAAAATTTCAGGATTAAAAGTAATTATTTGAAAATCGACCAAGGAGTTGAAGAAAGTCGAAAAACCTTTACAAGAACTAAGAAAGGAAACGAGAACTAGGAGAAAAATAACAGCAAGTTAAGATCGGTTATAAATGAATAGTAATGATCATAACATTAATAATAACACTAAATTAACTTATTTAGAATCTATGAAAAAAAGAAGTCATGGTAAGGTACAAGGGAATCACTACATCGAACTCCCCGGGAGCTAAAATAAAGGATGTGACAAATGTAATCAATAGTAAAAGGGAAACGTAAAAGTGATGATAGTGTTAATTGGAACTAGTAATTTAACGAGTGATAAATATAGTATGAGAGAGAAAATATGAAAGACTTGATGGAAGAAGCGAGAAAGAAAGGCTAGAAAGTAAAACTAGTTCGTCTACTATCGAGATACGACAGCAATGAGTCTACACCAGGAGCATTAGAAACAAAGTTGTTGAGTTTGTTGTTCTCGTGAATATGTTGTGACCTGAAATTGTTGGCATTAGTAAAACATAGTTCTCGGGAGTCGTATGTTGAATCTGGAATAGAGTAAAAAGGATACAACATTTTTAGAAATGACAAAAGTGATTGGAGAGGAAAGGAAGTACTACTAACGATATTTGATGACTTCAGTTCAGTTAGGATAAAAACACATGAAGGCAATAATTGTAATAATTTCCCACGTAGCTGTCTAATGGAAAACTGACAGGATTAAATACATGGTGGAATATTGCCATAGACCAAACAGTTCATTTGCTGGGGTTGAAGAAATGCATCGCCAAATTACCCCAATGAGTTCTTCTAAATGAGTAATTATTATGGGTGACTTAAATTATCCGAATATTGGTTGGAGATTCCGAAAAATCTCATGATAAGGAAGAAGTAGAATTTAATGAGCTGCTAAGTGACAACGTTCTAGTAGCATGAAAAAAATAACTCGAGGACAAAGAGAATTAGTGAGATCATAGCCTCAGAAGGTTCTGATTTAAGGATGTGAATATTTTGTCACAATTGGTGACAGTGAACATGTCGTTCTGAACTGGGAAATGGGCAGCTATATGGATGTTCTAATCAGTACACGTTATATGCTGAACTGCAAATCTCGAAATTATGATCAACTTAGGATAGACTGTTAGAGCAGGAAATGATAATTTCTATCAGCTGAGCCTTACCAAGTGTAAAGTTGTGCACTTTGGCGTGATACCAACATCATATCACATTGGTCGGATTATACTTGAATTAGTTGACGAGCCTAAAGGTCTTGTAGTTATAGTGAATAGAAACTTGAACTCCAAAGGTCACATAACAAAAATTACAAATACAATTCAGAAGATAATTTCAATGTTAAAATAAACATTGACATGTAGAGACATAGCAGTCATTTTGCTTCTCTATAAGGCCTAGATACAACTGCAATTGTACTGCTGTGCACAGTTTTTATCTCGTGCGTTCGAAAGGGATATAGAAGTTGTGGAAAGGCAATAAAGAAGAGTTAGAAAGATTGGAATGTACTCTTAGATTACTAGGATAGATTGAGAGTATGTGGATTGCATTATTAGTAGATAGAAGAAAGAGGAGTGATGTGGAGCAGTTCCATGAACTCTAGAGAGGGCGTTATAGAATATCGGTCGATAAAATTTTTCATTATAAGAAAGGTGGGAAAGGACAAGGGGCATCGGGGGAAGTTACATTTGTACGCAGTTAAGAAAGGGATAAGAGCTAGATGAGGAATCAAACTTTAATTGATTAGTTCTTCTGTAATGAGGTATCTTACTAGTTAAACGAATTAAAGATAAATTTAATTTTGTTAATGAATAAATTAATGAGGAATTCTTACTGATTAATGAATAACGTTAGTGAGGAGAATTTCAAATTTTCTTCTTTAAAGGTTCCAGGATCTCCTAAAATCTGCTGGGACTTTTCATTTTTGAAATTCGGAGTTTTATTCTCGAGAAACAGCAGACCAGTCAGAGAAACACGCCCAACTGATATAATACACTGATCTCACACAGCCTTAGTTGCTTCGACCGTAATTCACACACCCCAAGAAATTCCAAGGCGAAGAAGTGTTCAGTGCTTTTAAAATTAAGACATTTCGCATGCTATAAAACTATCTATTACTTTGTTAGTTAATATCTTCAAATCTGAGCGACGTCTTCCAATAAAAATCAAATCCTTTAGTCTCGAATGAAGGCAAAAATCGGAAGTTGCCTGCAGTTAAAAGACGGTTCTGCTACCTCTTTTGTAGGACATTGAATCACATCTTCGCATTATCAGAGGCATTTTCGGTGAACATGTCCTCTTCTTGTGTGATTTCGGGGAAAATAAAAAAGTAAAATGTCTCTAGGGTTCGAGTGCGTCAGTCAATATCAGATTTGATGTCTACACAAGGCCGAAGTGAGCCAACCGATAAACCTCTCTGGGGAGAAATCGAAGGGATTTATTTTGAAAAAAAAACTTGAGACAAAAACGAGATATTGGATTTCTTAGAAGGTCGTTCGCAGAAATGTGATGAAAACATCCCCCCCTTACGTCAAACATTTCGCCTCTGTAAAGTAAGGAGAGATGCTATTTTATTCATCTCACAATGAACTTCGTATGGCTTCATAAAGAATTTCTTAACTATACTTTCTCTCTCTCTCTCCGTTGGTGTTATCTTTTCTGTGAAAAGAAAGAAAGAAAGATCAAATAATAACTGTAGTTTAAGTTGGCGACGATAAACCGTCTTATTTCATATTGTATTAAGAGAAGCACACTTTAGTGAGGACAATTCCATCTTCCAGCTTCATTTTTCGTTAAAATTGATGTAGAATGGCGTCTTTGCTTGGTGATGATTACCTTTGTGTGCGTGTGTTTTTCGTTTTAACATTGCTATTAACGGTCTTTATTTAGTTTAGTAGATACTTTTCAAGGTATACTTGGCAGTTTTTAGACGACCGTTGAATTTTGAATAAAAATCTCAACTGACTTCATATCTTTCATAAAATATTGATTTTATGATTTCTAGAAATTTATTGATTTATTGATTTCTAGAAATAAATAAATGAATGCTTAAATCTCTTATTAAATTATTCGTAAGCCCGGTATACCAATAGTCCTTACAGTGCTATTGTTAGAAATGGCTGTTAAGTTTAATACAAGAAATGATTTTTTCCCGTTCATCTAGTTTTTCATTACTTTTAGTGGAAGTTATTTAAAATCTGTTAATTTATAAGAAGAGAAGGGAACCCACATTCATTGGATCCTCATGATTTTTTTTTCTTTTTTCTTGAAAAGTCTGTAAAACGTTTGACCTAAACATGATTCGACAGATTTTTGTGGCTTTCAAAGGAACACTGAACTGTTTGAGCACCAGGATGTTCCGCAACATAGTAACGACTCCGCCTAACGATCGGCAGTAACTTCCTTGTAAAATAAACTGTCGGCTTAAAGGGAGGTCACTGGCAAGATTTCCTCAACTTACAGGCTGTTAAGCACGTGCGCTGCCCTGGTAGCCTGTCACGTGATTGCATCAATTTCTTCGTTTGTCGACAAGTTCATGGCTGACTGCCAGGAAAACGTTCTCCATCTCTGCCATCTAAGAACATTAATCCTCCATTTCCCGTAGTTCCGAGCCATTAGTGGGTAGTTAAAGTCACGTGACACCGCCTCGATTTCACACCCGTTGCAACAGCATTGCATAATAGGCCTTTTTTATTGTAATTCATTCGACTCGATATAAACATCTTAAAATTGTCTTTTGCCCTCCTTTAAAGAATGATCGTAGCTGGATTAAGCACAATTTAAGAACATTACGAAGCCAGAGAACAATACAATTTTTCTCTTTCACTTTCTTCCCACGTGGATGAATTCGTACATGAAGCTGTTTGATTCAATGGCATACAAATGAAGACTTGTCGGCAGAGAGTGTTTTTTTTCTCTTTCGTTGGGATTGGACAAGATGATAATAGAAAGTCAAATGTACGCATATCTTCCTAACACTGAGAGCTCTTGAAAAGGGAAAGTTGTTTCTAATGTTGTTGTTGTTGTAAAAAAAAAATGACAGTGGAATCATTTTCGTGCGTCCAGCCCTACTTCACGCTGCAATTTTCATATAAGGCAAAGTAAAACGTCAAAAACCTATGTTGGTCATACCAGAAGTGCTAAATCACTTTATGATATATCGGTTTCGAATATCTTTGTGTTGCTTCATTATTTTTGATCATTTCGCAAATTAATAACTATTAATTTATAGTTATTGGAAGGGTGATTGGAAGAGTGGAAATCATCTCCAATTTCCAATCAACAATTGGGTTCAATTGCTTCTGTTGAGTAGATGTTGGCAAATGCCTTTATTCCGAGACAGTCGTGGATGTATTGAACGAAGAGGAAGGGGGATATAAGTTTGGAGCTGAATTGTGATTTCCTGTCTGTTGCCCCTGGAAAATATCCAAGGCTAGTAACAGACCCACCAACAGGAAGATGTATGTAGAGATCTACGTGCTGCAGACTAACGGGACTTCGCTGAAGTTTGACGAACTTCACATGATAGCAAATTGAACATCATTCCATAAGCGTTTTGAACTTCTCAGGTTTTAGTCTTGGATAGCGCAATTGTGGAATATACCCTGGCTATCTAGCAAATGTCTACAATTTGAACGAGTCAACAACCTTAGAATATCCCAACTTGTGAATTATGATATCTGACATGGAAAATAACAACATAAATCCGAACATGATTATTTACAAAAAAAAGTGCTGGTCTTTGGCAAATGTAACTGAACATCCGCTTGGAGATCGTTCCTCTGAGAATTAGATATAATTGCATAAATACTGTATAAGAGCATCATTCTTCTTTCTCCCACACAAATACACGTACACATTTCAGCAGGAACGTTATGCGCGATGCACTAAATTACTACGAAGAGTTGGGCAATCATTAATGGTTAGTCTTTTATTGTGTGCCATAATATTTTTCCTAATAAATTATTATGGCTGTTCAAGCCAGGTCAGGTTACATTTCCAATACCAATAGCACCGTAACTGCTGAGAATAAAAGAAATGTTCAAACAACATTTTTTACTGTTAAGGTCTCAAGCATGATGATCTTGAAGTATTATTTACATCAGTGGTTCCCAACCCTATGCCCGCGGGCACCATGGCGCCTGTCGACCAATTTGTGTGTGCCCGCCGCTGTTCAACCGTATGCCGTATAGTTTGAAATAATTGCGCAACAATTCATGACATGCTGTATGACGCATGCGTTAATGACACATGACGAGTATTAAACGCATACAATGTAAACTAGACGCGCATTCGAAGTTGTTCATTCCAGTTTAAGAAATGGAATATCATCATATTCTCCTAATTATGAAGCACTGGCCAATGAAATGCAATGTCAAAGATCACACTAACTTACATATATATATATATTTAAATTTTTATGTAATGTAAAAACATTTAATTATAATGTAAACTTTGTATGTATTCATTTAACAAACGAATTCAAAAAATTTGCTTGAAAAAATAGATAAAAAATAGAAAAAATACCCGTCGCCCTATCGGTATTTTAGAATGTGCTCTAGGAAACAAAAAGGTTGGGAACCGCCTGATTTACATGAAATCACCGGATAGGTATACATCAAAAATTGTAGTGGCATTTGGGTATTACATAAATAACCATTAACGTATTAAGTAATTTTCGACTAATTTAACACATTTTCACATTTTCTACTTATCTGTAGAACTACAGATTCCTCTAAGAACATCTGTACTGTAAAATGATGACACTTTTAGTCTCGAGATGGCGACTCTCTTCATATTCGACGTTTAATTGATGTCCTTCCAACTGGTGGTGGGGACATGCATTAAAATAATCTCTGCTTCTTTCATTTTTTTCCCTCTATGGCCTCGGTAAGTTCCAACTAATGGCTGCCACAGTGATTAGCATGGCCGCTAATCACTGCGACACCTCATCGTTTCATGGCCATCGTAACACCGAAATTAGCAGCACATCATAAAGACCTTCTTATTCTGCACGTCTTTTAATGCAGCGTGAGGACGCGATTTATGTGTCCTTTGCAGGTAGCAGCAATTGGAAGTTAGGGCTTTTGGGAAAGTTTTTGCAATCTCCGCACTGCTAACTTATCTGCGAAACTCAGAAGGCGTTCGCACTTCACCAGAAGAGTGACAACATGGGGTAGTCATAGGAAAACAGAAAGAACTGAAGGAGTCAAGATTTAGATTTATAGATTTATGGCCGAAGCAAACTCAAGCTATGAGGCCCACGTATTACGCATATTAATTGCGTGTGTTCTAACGGGCGGTCTTACTTTGCAGCATTAAAAACCCGTTGCCAGGAAGAAAAACCCTGCCAGCACCGTAAGAGACTTACTAAGGAGACAAGGAAATTTATTGTTGGGAGAGTAATCGGCAGGAGAATTGATGAACAGCGCATAACATGTTGACAAAATCATTACAGAGGAAAACTGCGAAATTCTTGAAAGAACTGTTGGTGATGACAATCTGGATCAGATTCCTTATCACTGCAGTGAGAGTTTGTGTAAAAATACTAGAAAATTCTAAAGACTAGGTAATACAACTGAGAGACAGAAAGAGAGAGAGAGAGATTTAGAAAACGTTTTTCGAGGTGATGCCGCTGTTCCAAATCTCTCGTCGAGGTCAATAGTTCACTTGTTTGTTTCGCAAATGAATTACAAATGTAGGAACATCAACCCTTTTCACTTCTGACTGAAACAGAAAAGATGATTGAGAAAGAACCATGCCAGATCTAATCAAGTATTTGTGTTTTAAGTCAACATGCTAAAAGGCTATCACCAACAAAATAAAGGAACAAAGTCAGTGTGCTCCCGAAGAAAAAAGATCACGGATTAAAATAATGTGTTTTCGAGAATCCAATATATAAAATTTCCGCGTCTGTGTCAATCTTTTAAAACAGTACACATTAGATGCGACACCGTTTGCAGCAGTGTTAAAGGCGCCCTGCTGTACATCAAGGCATACATAAACTAAAACAAAGTCATCCTCTGTAGCTCTAGCGTTTGTTTACGAAATTACATTTAACGACATCTCTTCCATGTGTTGAGACATGAGCACATCATAAAAACTTTTGTGTCATAAGTTGTTATAATTAAATGATAATCATCCCCTTTGAAAAACACAGTTAGCCATCTGATTTGCACAGCTGACATATAGAATACACGAATAAACTTTAGCATTTTGTGTAATGCGGAGAAGATATTTTTAAAGGGAAACGCTATGTGTTTATTTTTACAATCATTGTTTTAATCAAGAAAATTTCCTCTGGTAAACGAGATTTGAACCTACTGAATTTGCAAAAATAAAATTAAAGAAAACTGAGATATTAATGAAAAAATTGTGAATTATATTACTTGAGAAAAATAGTTGATATAATGTATTTTTATTTACTTTATATGTATCTTAATCAGCTACATTCTATGGGAAAACAATAATTTATTTTGCTCACTCTTATCCTTAAGGAAATTCTGATTCCATCCACAGCACTAGGCCAACGAAAGAAAGATCGTTCCATTCCAGTCGCCGACATGAGAAAATGTTTCCTAAGCACTTCTTCGACCAGTTCTCCAATTTGTCGATTTTTGGTGGTAGGCAGGTAGGTTTCTTCCTACAAGAAACTCGGGTTATTAATCCAACTCAAAGAAATCAATCGCAGAACTTGCACTACTCCAGGTAATAATATATAGTGTTATTTTTTAGCAAAAATTGAGAGGGTGGCAGTGGTCTGTTGTACTTTTCTCTTCAGCTGCTTAATAAAATCATCGACTGACTTGAGAAAATAAATTGACTGCCTTGAACTCTTAAGAAGAGAGGGATAAAGCGGTGTACGGAACTCCTTTGGGGAATAAAGAGCATTAGCATACTTTTCTATGTTTGAAAATGTTTATTTTTGAATTCCTTTCGAATGAGTAATTTTTTTCCTACATACACTTGATAACAGTTACATTAAGGAAGATGAGATTGCAGAAAAACTTTTCTCTTAAAAATTTAAAACATTTTCTCTTTAGTAACTTATAACCTCTCTGGGTTGATCGAAGTGTATCTGCTAATGTATAGTTGAGTCGTGCTCTTCATTGTTTCCTTGATACTGTCCCTTCTAATAATCTTCCCAACATACTTTGAATCTTGCATATTCTAAGGTACTACGGTTCATCATTAACAAAGTATACCATAAGCATCTACACCCTCCCATTGGTTACCCGTTTTATTTCTTGTTTTACTACTTTCATTTACATTTTTATTTTCCATTTCATTTCAGGATGCGAAGTAAAGATAGTAATAATGCATAACTTTACAATTCCCTTTAGTTAGTTGTCTCGTTTTCCTGCAATGCCATCATTATGTTTTAATCGGCCAAACTGCTAATTGGCCTGAAACAAAACAAAATAACTTTTCGTTCATCTAAAATTAATAAAAGAGTATGCAAATTTATAACTGGTGTCTTATAAAACTGCAAATGTTCCCAATATTACTTTTAATTTTCTAAGTTATTAATTTAATTTTGTTTAAATAACTAATGTATTAATAGCATTTATGGCTTAAATTAGAGATTTAATTTATATTACAAAACTATATTTTCATAATTTTCATTTAATTAAAACGTGTAAGATGTAATTAAATTACAATATCAATACTATGTATACAATAACAGGATAACGCAAAGATAATTCACTGTTCTGAAATATTATTTTGAAAAAAATCCAAGATGATTTTTGATTTTTTTCCTTATTCTTTCTGATGTTCATATAATATAGGTTTATATCAAATGATGACGCATATTCTCTGTTTCTTGAAAAACGGAGAAAGGAGAGGTACCATACAAAAAAGATGACAGCACTATAAACAGAAGTTTGTGAATGTTTCTTATATCTGGTTGTTCGATAGATGAATCGTATCTGTTTCTGTTACAGAAACAGATAAAGTCTGGCAAGAAATCGGTGTTCTATATACAATATAAAAAACCTTCGGATTATGATGCGTATCGTAACCACTACATTTTATTTGACTTCGACTGATGGAAAGATTTTAAATTCACACGTCTACCCATGTTCGTTGTAGATCTTTACTTCATCGTCGAATGCATCACTAATGACATATTTTGGAAAGCAATCGCACATCAATCATTCGCAGCTGTCAGAGTAAATGTAACCAAGTGCCGAAAAGCAAAGATGCACATCTTAGCTGTTTAATCATTATTACACCCTTGTCATCGTCGGAAGAAGAAAGTGAAGACGGATTAGTTTTTAGATGCGTTAGTGTAATTGTATACACCGTTCATAAAGAATAATCAATTCACTCCAATACTGATATTTCCAGACCATACTTGAGTTCCGAAAGTCACACAATAACAGAGGCAAAGAAGTTAAAAGAAAAGATGAAAAAAAATCGTGACGCAAAATATATTTTTACAAAATTTTTATTTCACTTTAATTTTTAAGTTAGCACATTTTCTAATTGCTTACTCATTTAAAACTACAATTTATTATGTAATTAATTAAGAAAATACCTAATACAGAAATTCTCAATATTTAACCTGCCGCCGGCTTGCAGTGATTACTTAAAGTTACTTTCTTTCTCTCTTTCTCTTCCTTTAATAATTTAACCCGTATTTATAATTACGATTTTACAATTAAATATATATTTATGATTTTTCAATTAAGTAACTAAATGCATAATTAAGTATTCATTAACAAAAGTACCATCAAAATGAACACTGAAAGGGAGTAGGGGAAGGGGATTGTCTGATGAAAATGCTTTTACTCGTTTAGTCTCTTATTTCGAAATATTTAGTGAGGATGACGTTTTAGTTTCTTAGATCTTGTATGTAAGAGCTAAATAAAACCGAACAATAAATACGATTCATCAGATTTTCTTCATTTTGATTTGTTTCACTTCTTCAGATTTCTTTTTCACCCTTTATAACCCTATTCACTATTGCTATCTACTGCAAAAAAGAAGGAATGAGTTATTTATTATGACTGTTGTTTTGTAATTATATATGCATTTTTATTTAATTTTAATGAAAAAAAGACAGTAAAAATGTAATATTTTTTGAACAAAATTAGTTTATTTTATATATAAATATTAAGTTTCTTTATGTTTAATGACGTTTAGTTTTTAAAACAATAAATGTATCCAGTTTTTGTTCTTCCTTCATTTACAACCAACACTGTTTCCTTCACGGGAACATAATTAAAAAAAAATTTTAATGTAGGTTATTTTTTTCACATGCCCTCCAAATTTTTAATCAACTTCTGCTGAGTTCGTAAACTGAGTGACTCGCAGACATCTCCATCAATGCCACTGCCAATAACGTGCAGTTAAATTTGTCACAACGAAAGAACAATAGGATACAAATAAGATTCATTACGCGTCATCCTTTGCAATTAAAAGAACCATAGATGTAAAATGTATTTTTAGGGGGGGGGGGGAGCGAGAAAGTTGCGAGAAAAGGAATCGAGAAAGAAGTAGAAAAAATTGCAAATGTAATTTTTATTTATTTACAGGTTTTCTATAACCGCAAATAAATCCCACAAAAACATCTCAACAGACTCATATAGAAAGAATAGTAAGAACATATTCTTTCATCCCTACGGAACAGATCTCAGTCTTCCACCTGCAATTTCAATGAAATCATTAATTGCACGCAAATGATTCACAATTTGTCGTTCAGTGTGTATCCACGATGCTTTATAATTGAAAAGATTCGGGTTCGAATTCCGTCAGTAACGCGAATAATCTTTACAAGATCTTGTACATGAAGGTGATGAAGCTGGTATCACACAGAGGGCAAGGCGTTTCCTTCGGACAACTCGATTTTTCGTCCTGCAGAACAGAAAATCCTGCCTGCAAATACAGGCACTTGACTGGCATAGGAAACAAAGCAAATAGGATTAACCACCCACCCTATCACATCATTAATTAGATTTCCACAACCAAAGTTACATAACTGGGAATGGCCAAACACTAAGAGAAGGATGAAGTAAACGTTTAATTCTTACACAGTTGTTATTGGACATCTGGTATTAGCAGAAACTCTCTTGGTTTCTTTTTATCGTTTTATTTTCACTACTACGCATAACATGTTCCGGCTTTAGTCTGTGGTGAAAGAAACTAGGGATTAATAGCAAGCTTTTATAAAAACAGGTTTCTAATATAGATATAAAATTAAGCAGTGCTTTGTATTCGTTAGTATTTTGTATTGAATTCTCTCAAACATTTGATGATTATTCGAATATCACAGTTTTCGTAACTTGCAGATGGTGGAAAAAATTAATCTGTGGAACTACCAAGTGAGCACAAAGTCTAATTTATTTTTTATTTTGTATTTTATGTTAATAGATCGTGGTCATTAAAATTCTTTACAGGAATCCAGAAAACTAGCAAACTACAACTAGTATTATGCATATTAAGTGCCAAAGAATACGAATACAAGGTGCAATATGTACTATAGTTCCATTTAGACATTAATCAGCTAAGCACATTCTCTCTCTCTCTCTCTTTCTCTCTCTCTCTCTCTCTCTCTCTCTCTCTTTCTCTTTCTCTCTCTCTTTATATATGAATAGATCATTTTGACAAAGAATCTCAAAGCAGTGTGTTTCTGTGTTCTTTAAATTTCTATAGAATTTCCTCCATAAATTCTTCTTTGTTCTGACCTTAGCATATGATGTTCTTTTGTCTTAGCGATTGTATGCACAACATTCCTTAATCGAAATAGAGAGAGAGAGAGAGAATTGCTTTACTTTCTGTTGAATTTCAACTCGCTTGCAGAGAAACAGTAACGATAACACGTGATCAGGGTGACCACATCTAGTACTTTCGTACTAGATCTAGTACTTTTTATAAATTTTTATTGTTCTAGTACGTTCACCAACAGATCTAGCACTTTCTTCCTTTCGAATAATAATAATAATAACAACATCAGAGTTAGACATATGAGTTTAATATTTTTCTCTTCTCCCACCTCCCCATATGTCACATTCAGTGACAAAAGCATGATTTCTCTTTTATTTTTTTCTCCTTGTCACTGTTCGCTAACCTTCTCTTCCCCACCCCCGAACCCATACTCACACAATCCGACTGGTATTAGCTAATGAAAATATATTATTTGCTATTCAAACACCTCTCGCGCGTCATAAGATCACTACATCATTAAAACAAGTGGAAAAATTAAATATTTTAATATGAATAACCACCTTTTATTTATGCACAGCGTCATTTCGACCCATTGAAAAGATAAATCCAACCGACAATGGGCAATTTTAGACATAGAAATGTATATCTAGGGGCGTTACGAAGAGGTTGATAGAGAATAGCAACTATTGAAGACTGTAGAAGCATTTGAAAAAAGGTTTATTTTGGAATAAAGTTTTTGAAATGAAAAATGCTGTAGGAGAACAAATGTTTCCTAATTTAACAACATCAGTTAAAGCTGTACTGTGCCTCCCTCATTCATCAGCAACAACTGAAAGAATATTTTCAGCAGTGATAATAAATAAGAATAAAATAAGAAATCAACTACAAACTCACTTGATGAATGGACTCCTTTTGACAAAAGAAAAATTGAAACTTTCATCAGCTACAGATTTTACTATTTCTGAAGAGTTAATTAATTTAGCAAAATCTGCTAAAAATAATAAATAAATACTTCCAGTGTTTTTCTTGTGAATGGGTACTCCTGTATATGTATATATGTAAATAGCATATTAAATAACTGAAAATTTAACGTTACATTATTTTAACACTAAACAATATGCATTATATTATTTTAAACACTAAAAATTATATATTAAATTAATACACATATTAAGTGCTAGAGTTACAACTGGGACTTCTGTTTTGATGAATGCCAACTGAAGCTCTTGGACTCATTGATGACTACAGTGAGATGAGTTTGACTTTTTTTTCTTTTCATTTTTGTCGTACATGTGTTAATTTAGAGGTTTTACATTGAGTTCATCTATGATAATAAGGTAGTGATATCGTAAAATGCCCAAAACAGAGTGAAACGAAAGAAAATAAAAATCTAGTACTTTTTTTTCAGATTTAGTACTACCTTTTTCTTGCATAAGTTGGTAGGAAATATTTTTGCTGAGTGGTCACCCTGCACGTGATTCTGTTCCGATTTTGAAAACGTCAACGCATGTGCTTTAAGAGTCGAAAGTTAGTGTGCTCATTACTTGCCTGAATGAAGATTTATTGCTTTGCGTGATTGTAACAGAGACTGTGAAACAACCTAATAAGCTGATGGCACTCTCTGAATATGATCAACTATAATTATGTTTCTACGAAGCACGGAACTCGTTTTATTCTCATTGACTTCGTATTAGTGATTAAGACAAACCTTATTTCTGGATGCAACGTCATTACTTCTATCTAAATAACTGATATGTTTGAGAATTTCATGCTTTTACGGTTTAAGCAGATACCAAAAGAAACTCTTTTGATATCTCTTTAAGAGCTCATTTAAAAAAATATAAACTGAATAATAGTTAATAATAAACTGAAAATTTGAAATCGTTTTCTTTTCGTAATAATTATCACCCTGATGATGAGGAAGAGGATCCACTAGGCCTTTTCTGGTAGATATTTTTCCAAGTAAGCCTTCCTTCTCATGGACTATTTTAGGAGTGTGTAGTTGCTGTGTTCAGGATTTCTTCCTTTCAATTATGACATCCTAGTACGTACTGTTAAGTTAGATATTTCTCGCAGACACAGTTGATGTCATGGATGCAAAGGAAAAGCCATTTACCAAGGCAGAACAATATCAAATTTGATAATCTAATTTGTATTTTTGCTGACGTTCTTCTGTAAGATAATCAGTCAGCATTTATTTACTGTTTAACTACGTTGAACAGTAAATAATATTCATTGTTAAAGTTTTCATCTAAAGTATTTCCAAACGATGTAAATATCAGCAGGAAGTTCAAAAGGTAAAACAGTCAAGAATTCCTTTACAAAAAAAGGGAAAAATTGCAGCCTCCATATAGATACAAGATATCCAATGATCTTAGTTTCTTTCTTTTTTTTTTTTTTTTTTCAGAAGTACACAATTGGCTTCCAACACTTTTAAAATATTTTTGCTATTCTAGAATAGTTTGTGGCTCATGATGGAAGGCTAAGTCTTGTTTTCTGGAATCGAATGATCTCCATGAAGAGTTTCTTTGTAGCCAAATAGCAAATAAGAGTATAATTTAATTTGAGCCCAGATCGGAGTAAACCTTCCATTGGATCACTTGAAATTGAAGATAATTTCAGTTGAATTCTAATCATGCATTAATATTTCAAACAAAGAAAAAGGAATAACATAATACTCGTATATCAATAAATAGAATATAAGATATAAATAATATAAAATTTGAGCTCAAAACTATGGATAAAACTCACTTTAAAAGAAACAGATGACATTTATTTCAAACATTCAAATACTAGCAACTTGAAATAATCTCAAAAATAAATAAAATAGTAATTTTAATTGATACATATTATTTTATATATTAATAGACAGTGTTCGATATATCTCATATTTTTTTTTAAACTGTACAGTTAGAGAGAAAATCTAAAAAAAAAAAAGGTCATTTTTCATACATGCCAACCATCATTCAATATCGTTCGGAAGTTCATGCGCTCACCAGAAAAATATATTATTATTATTATTTTTAAAGACAAGCCTTTAAAAATTCCAGGAGCCATACAAGCTCATCCCCATAGCAGGCTTCTATAGACTCTCATGCCCACGGTGGGACTCGAAACCAAGACCCGTTGATTGGAAAGCGGGTCTGCCATCCACTCGGCCATCAGGACGGAGGGATAGAAAACCTTCTTCCCCACAATCCAGGAATGAGAAAAACATGGATATCCATTAAAGTTTAAAACAATGACCACTTTTTTATTATGTCTAATGAAACATCATTCTAAAGTATTTACATGTCTGAAGAGAGGCTCAAAAACGTTTTCCGACTTGCGAGATCAAAATGTTGATTTATCCTTAAAAACTACTTAGTTCCGCAATTCCGCAAATGCACGGTGCCAGTGCATAGCTAGGCGTGTTTTGTTATCGTATTTCAATAAAAGTTCTTATTTAGGTTTCATTTGCACATCAGCGGATTTCCAATTGCAAGTGCTCTGTGTGAATAACAGCAACCCACTTCTCATTGGATACAATACGCGGAATGAACCACGTGACAGCTTCACAAAGATTTATAATTACTGCGCACTCTGACTAATTTTCCAGTAATTAGACAAATAAAGGCAACAATACTAAACTATACGATGTCTACAAAAGCCTTGCAACCAATTTCGACCCAAAACTGTAAATTTTGCTTCTTTTTTTTTTCACAGAAAACTAACCACAGGAAAAAATTATTCATCAGAAAATTTTAACTCCGTCCTTTATTACGTGAATGACGGTTAGCATGCAAATTATACCAATTTACTTTGCATAATCTTCTGTTACGATGAGGTCATTTAGTCATCGAGAATGACCCCGAAGGGTATTACTGCGATTCTGCGACGATGGGCTCGGAGAAGGGAAGTGGAACGCTTAATCAACCGAAATAGAAAACATTTTGCACATTACCCTGTAGGTATAACTTAAGAAGTAATTCGGGATTACGTTATTGGTGGCATGTTGTAATGGGAGCTGTTAATGATAAGACATTTTTATATTAAAATATGCTTGGACGCAAAAATCCTCTTTATGTTTCTTTTGCAATTAGCTAAAGAAATGCTCACCCCATCTCTAAAAATTACGAAGCCTAATTGACGTTTCTTGGAAGTTATAATGCTATAGTTGAGTAAGAAAATTGACTATGGTGAAAGAAAAGCATTCGCCCTGATGTTTTCAACGTATACTTTTGTGCCAAATATGTTTTTCAATATTGCTTCCGTGGATTTTCAAAGGGATCACTTGAAACAGAAGACAGTAACGAGATAAACTTTCCCCGTTTCATTATCATTTATTGGTGCACTTCTGGTCGAGTTGTCCTGCATAAATCAGCATCAGTCTGCTAATATGAGCAATCTTTTTTAAGCCTACCAAAATTATGGACCTTAATACCGTGACTACACATTAGCGTGCACTGTAACCGCCCTAAGCAGCTGCATGTTTTTTTCCTCTTTCTCACTCTTTCGCCTTCACCTGTTTGCACTAGTTTTGCTCCTCCCCCCTCCTCAAGTCCCTCTCTATTTAGGAACTCACGAAGTTGACAAGTATCCTCTTACACTCGCTGCTGACAGTGGTATAGCTCCGCTTGGAACGGCCAAGCGGCATGCACTTGAGGAAGGCAGACAGCTGTTCGGTAGCAGCGTTAGGGTGTTATCGACCAACAAGTAAGCATGCGTGATGCCGACCGTACTTCAGCTTCGGTTTGCTTGCGTAGTGTTACTACGCAAGCAAAGAGACTTTAAGTCCGTGATATCGAGAATTGTGTCCGACGGAACACTGAATCGGATTGAGGAACACAGAACAGAGATTTCCGTACTCACCAGATGTATGACGGGGATTATGAAGAGGAGATTTGTCCTGGATGTTATTTTCTGACAGGTAAGGTTTTTTTTTCTTTCTTTATCTTTTCTTTTCTTTTTCTTTTCTTTTCTTTTTCAATTCTCTTTCCGTGTATTTCGGAAAGTTGAGATGAGGCCACAAAGTAAGAGAAACCACGTGACCTAGTGAATGGAACGTCGAGTAAGTCACCGGAAGTAACGTCACAGTATCGACCGACCTCCCTCCACGCGGAACACTATAAACTATCATGAGGACATAGAGATATAGGTGTGCTCTTGATCAAAGCATACATATTTGGAATAATTATTTTTTGCTAATTCATCATTTAATTTAGATTTTGCGTTTTGTATTGTAAATTGTTATTAATTGCATCTCCGAATTAATTCAACTTATTAAAATGATGTGTAAAAAATTGGAGAAATCTAAGTCCAATTGTCTATAATTTTGGACTAAACAAATACGAAAATCGCTACCTGTCATACCCCAGAGTGTAAATGTTTTCACTAAACTGATATCTGATTTCAGCCTCCAAACAAATCAAGGGGACGTCTCTTTTCGTCTTTAGAAGAAATATTATCTTCAAAAGATTCGTTAGCGAACTGTAAGTTAGATGACCGTTGATTGTGATTTTCGAGAATCGGTAACAATATCAGAAGCTGTGAAACTATTAATAGTATCATTATTTACTAAACACGTGTGCCCGAGAAAGGGGTCATCTCGAGATTCCAGCGAATCCTTAAAAGAAATTTATTTTTCTTTATTTTTATAGACAGTAGAAGGTTTACAATAGCAATATCACAATGTAAATTATTAGATTTGGCATTCACATTTAATTACTTTCTTATGTTCTGTGGCATATTCATTTAGATTGTCTTTTCATCAGGGACGTGTCAGTTGCTCATTTTTGGCCTGGAATGAAAGTACTAGCTTTTATACTATATTAATTAATGACGTGTACAAAAATTAAAAGAAAATGAGTAAGAGTATTTAAATTAAAATAAAATTTATAATGAAATGGGAGCCTCCAGAGCTCAGTCGGTATAGACAAAACCCTTTGAGCGGAAAGACCTGAGTTCTCCGTCCGTGACGTAAGGAATCTTTATCTGGTCCCTTTCGACGAAAGGTGAGTTAACTGGTCTCCTACGGAGATAGGGGATGGGGGGGGGGGGATTCTCATCCGGAAACTCGGGTTTCTAGTTTCCCAGAACAGGCAAACCGCCCCGTGAACACACGCATTTACAAACATAGGATACTCTTGGAATAGGATTGACCAACCAAGATCGTTTTTCGTTTTTCTATATAGAAAAGGCTATAAACCTACCTAATGTATGATGCCGTTAAGATCGATTTCAGAAAGATGGTTCAAGACATGGAACATATTATAGACCTATTCAGTGGTATTTCCTGTTTCGAATCATAACAAGCCACTATGACTAATACGCAAATGAAGAAGAGACGACAATGAAATAGTTCTTATAAAAATAACTTTTCAAGTTAAATTAGAAATTAAAATAAGTTACTTAGGAAGGTTTTCTTTTTTTTTTTGTTTTTAGAAAACCGTTTATCACAACACTAAATTTCCTTTTGATGATAACAAATTCTAAATTTAAGGATAGTTATCAGCCATTTCTACGTTATACTACGTTTCTACTTCACCGTCTATTATAAACATATTTGAAATGAAAATAAAAGTGCACTATTTCACAAGCATAATCACAGGGGTAATGTTTCATGTTTTCTAATGTTCTTACCCATGAAAGATGGAAAGGTCATAGCACATATTAGTACAGATAAGGGTTAAATGATCTGAGAACTCTTCCGTACCATAGTGGGATTCGAGCCCCAAGTCTGTTCGTTGGAGAGTGGAGATGTGGTCGTTTGGAATTACTACTGCGGCCTTAGCTTTTTTTTTTTTTTTTTTTTGCGGCCTTAGAATTTTTTTCGCCATTAATAACATTTGTTTTGGGAGTTATCCCTCTTTGTTACTTAATTAAGATAAATTAGAATTCATTTATTATTAGAATTTTAATAATATGTGTTTTAATTATTTGGTCACTGCTCTTATGCCAGTTTATTACAAATGATATTTATACTTGTTAATAGTGCAAGTTATTAGAAACATACGAAATACAAAAATGGAACATACTCATTAAGAAAATCAATTCTCCACATATCAGCGTCAGTGGTCACTTGTCGGATGTGGTAATGGTGAGTGAACTCCATAAGTTCATCACAACAAACGAACAACCCAGCAGAGACAGACAAGTATTTCAAGGATTTATACACAACGCATAGCTTACTTCTGTATTCTAGAGATTTTGGTACTAAAACGTAGTGAGATTGGTGAGAAAAGACTATGAAAGTAGTGTATAATGCATGACAATTGCGCATCGTCTATGGCCTGCTGTGCATGGACGAGAATATCCTTCGATCTCATCTCCGTATGAGGCTGGCTGACTTATCTTCACTTAAAGAAACCTGAAGGGTCCAAGCTTTCTGTAGGGAATTCGAACTACACCGTTCCGAATGTATTGCTCTAATTATACATTTTGTAATTGTTGACAAGAATGTAAATGCGCTTTCTCATTTTTTATTAATACTAATTAATGGTTTTGATACGTTATAGGATATATTAATTTACCGTTATTATTATTTATATTGTTATTTCAGGCAGTACTTAAACAAAAAAAAGTTACTTCGATGCATAACTTGATTTAAAGAAAAGTCAATAGGGCTGTTCATTATTTATATTTATTATCTATTAGATGGGAATCCTCATCAATTAAAAGGATATCTCCAAATAGCTACTTCTAAATTGCAGCCAACCGCCACTTCCTCAGCACTATTTATTTTTGTGGATAACGTGATGTAGATAAAACAGTCGAAGAATAACCAGTTGAAATTGGATAAACACTGCGACTTTAGATTTCTTTGTGAACATTTTTGCACACCCGCCTTCCTTAAAGTCCATATGGAATTAATTTCTCTTCGACTTTGAACAATGTTCATTGAGAAAGTCTTTTGTTGAGAACATATTTAGGTGATAGGCTATTTTCGCTGCCTTTTTAAGCTTAGTGGAGACTCAAAGCGGCTTGAAATATTTTATTTGGTTTCTTAAAGCAGGATTAAGAATTGTTTAACCCTGACGTAATACCACAATAGTGCTAAATCTGTTATAGGTTACCACACTTTCATTTGTTAAATTCCAATCAACAGGGTTCGAATCCCATAAGAATGCTTGTGAATCTATGCCTCATGTTTCTGAATGAATGTGTTTAGTTGTTGAATGAATGCCATTGCCCAGCGCGAGACCATCATCCGGTTACTGGAGGTCTGAAGTGGCTTCAAAAATGTTCCATTTGATCACAAGATCCCAAGGTAGTAATTGTATGATAGATTTGCAACCCATCATGAGTTAGGTTCGCATAAAATTGTGCTGTTGATAAATTTTTAACTCTTATCAGAGAAACAAAGCGAAAACAGACCTTGGAATGAGGCATTTAAAATATTATAAACCGGAGTTATAAGAAATATTTATTTATTTTTTTTCAGTATGTAGAAACAAAAGCAATTTGAACTAAAATTCAGAAATTAAGGGGAAAGAACTTCACCATAATCACACGCCTTTTGTTTTTTTGAATGAATGTTACCAAATAATCACAAACAATTATTAATTAATTAACCAATTAATTACTAGTAAATATATTAAGAAGAGATCATCGACAGCAATTAGATCTGAAATAAAGAAACTCGTTTCTGAACCTGAATTACTGATATTAGGAAGGTTTGTTTCTTTGTGCGGTTTAGATTTCTGATCGTCGTAATCACAAACATTATTATATATACATATAAATAATGCGTGAGACCATCGCCCTGCTTATTGGAGTCCTGAAGTGGCTTGAAAAAAGTTCAATGTTTGGTCTTTAGAGGAGGGTTTTCGGACTATGTAAAATAATTAAAAAGTACAATATATATATATAAAATTGTTAAAAAATAATGAGGGAGAGTCCTAAGCTAGCCACATCACATTAGATTTACTGATGACCTTTCGTGGGTGGAAACTATATAAAAAAATTCAGAATTGAAAATAAATAATATGAATAAATTATGGACTCTAGTTTTTTCGGACTGGTTAAAAATAATAATCATAACGCCATCAAGAAAAATATACTACGGAACTGAATTTAAAATTCACAATATTTCGAGGAATTTAATTATTTAAAGAAAACAATTTCGATTGTTCTACTGGTAAGCACAATATAAGAATGAAATGCTAAAGAATGTGAGATTGCGAGAAAGTACAAAAGAATTGAATTCTTTCGGTGAAGTGGAAGTCATCGTATCTCTTACTCTCCGGAAATTAAGGGGCTAATTGCATGCAGCGGAGATAATTATTCAGGAAGAAAATCAAGCCACGATAAAAATAGTGATATCACAGGTCGAAAATTTTAATTTCGCTAAACAGCCACTATCTTCGTCTTTTCTTTTTCTGTAAGTTTAAATGTAGCAATTAAGAAATCAGCAAAAGCCTTCTCACAGCAAATTACACTTAAATGAGACTCTTAAAATCTGTCTCACTATCTTAATACGAAACATTCCTATTCTAGAAAGAAATGTCCAAAAATAAACACAAAAAGTGTTTCGTTGATTCCTTAAATATAAATTAATGCAGTTGGGGAGTAAAACGATAACAAAACTGAAAATGTGCGCTTCGGGCACACGAAGGTCTTTAATAGCGCACCGTGACGGACACATTTAGTCCGTTAGAGGTATCAGACCGCCCCTTATAAAAACTTTAATTACTTTTCTGTTTGTGAGTTGACTTCATACGGAAATGAGCAGCAAGCATTCCATCCGTTCAGCTTTCTGTTTATACTCCGCACGTAAGCCAAGAAAGGTTTCTTGTAGAGCGATAGAACTCTGATAAACATTGACACAAAATGGACTCTTTGGGGTCAGTAGACGACCGTAATGCCATTTGGCTATTACTCATTTTATTCATTGAACAGAGAATGTTATTTATTTATACTATTTTTTTTCTTTTTTATTATATTTATTTATAACAAGATTTCTTTATTAGATCAATCGAAGTAAACTTGGATATCTCCAGTTTAAATGATTGTTTTGATGACTTCATCCATGAAATTCATTTTCGTACAATCATTTCATACATAAAATTATTGTTTATGCTGTTTAAACGAGTTTTTGTTAATTCTTGAAACACAGCGTAAGTCAAAATAAAGCGATGATATTTTCTATTTGTTGAGACATCAACATGTTAGGCAACTTTGTCGTGTAATGCGTCAAATTGTGACAAGAGTTTTAGAAGGGAGAATTTATCCGAAGAACCTTCTTTTTACTGCAATAAAAGCAGACAAACTGGGCGGTGGAGATCACCCATTGTAGAACTGTAGACAAGCATCCCATAAAATTATGATCGCGTGCCTCATAACATATGAACTGGATTGTTTTACTCATAACAGCCTATAGCAGCGGCGGCCAAATCAGGGTTTGCAAGGTTTGTTCTCTGCGGTTAGAGGCAACAATTTTGGTTTTATTGTGTTTATTATAAAAGACAGAAATTTATAATACACTTATAATATTTTTCCTTTCCTTCTATTTGTCACCACTTCTTGAGAAATTTATTAGAAATCCGCAAGAATTACTGACGTTTTTCACCTTCTTTCAAGTGCACACAGAATGCTAAGTGCAGGTGTCAAATTCATATTCAACATTCCATTTCATATTCTCTCTTTCTCTCTCTCTCGGTTGATATTTAACTAAAAACTCCCCCCCTCGCATTTGTGTATTCGGCAAAAGAAATTCCAGTTTCCTTCCACTCATGTAAACTCTTGGCGAGAAAAATAACTTCATTCTCCCAGTTACCTGTGAACAGTTCTTTCCAAACGCATGAAAAGACCTCAACAGCATACCAAAGATTGTATGCAAAGCACGAACAAGTTTTTGCTTACACGAGTACGGCCTCTAGTGGAAATTTATTTGATTGCCGCTGTTACTGCACTACTAAACGTCATTGCAGTTTAAGGGCCTTTTATTCCAAAAGAACTTTTAAGGTGCACTGGGTTTTTATTTAGTACCAAATGTTCCATTCCCTTTCTACAACCCTGTTGCCTTGGTCACACAGCTGCAGTGTTGTGGTTCAATATACATTGATGTAAAAAATGCTATAAAATGCTTTAACTGGAGGAAAATAATGAAAGAGGTTCCAGCAACTGCTTTGTTTCCAAGGAAAAACAGATTTTAAAAAAGTGGCATTCCTCGAATAAAATGAGTATCAAACAGTATTAAAGGAATGGTGTCAATTTTGTTAACAAATTATGTAATTTGCATTTCAAATTAAGTCGACTTGTATCACCAATCTAACCACCTTTTATAGCATATTGTGGAACTATGCTATAAAAAGTGGTGTTGCAATAAAAAGTTGCAATAAGGAGATTGAATATCGTGTTTTTTTTTTAGATTTCTCAAGATATTTAACACACGATTTCACATAGGTGATTAAGTCGCACTATTAACATAGCATAACAGCAGAGCTCTGCGTTCGGGGAACAAAGATTACACAAAAAATTATCATGAAAAATTAAAAAAAAAACGAACAAGAGGAATCTAATCATTGAAGTCGATCCAATGTCGAGAATAAAATTGGTGAAAACCGGTGTTAAAATGCTGTGGAGAATTTGCTATTTTTTCTCAGACTACTAAGTGTTCCGAGGTGCTTTTGCAATACGTTCCACCGTTATACACTAGACTGTAGGGAATAACCCATTTGTCCATTCTGCTCTAAAGAACACAAGATCAGCGAGTGCCTTAGAAATAAATTTCAGATTAACTGTATAAACTTCCAAAATCATAACAAGCATGGCAAAACTAAAACGACTGCAAACACATGGCACTAAGGAAAGACTACCCGATATTTAACTACTACAGATTCAAAATTCAACTCAAAATTTAAAATATCGATTCTGGAAAACAAGAATAAAGTTAGCAGACACAGTACTACTTTACTGGCATGTCTTAAAATAAATCTTCAACACTCTATGATGGCTGTAAATAACTGAACAGAATTGATAAACCAAAGAAATATAGGACTAGCATTAATCGAAGAACCATACAACCCCAGTAGCAAAATATGTGGCTTTTCAACTAATTGCAAAATATTTTCCAAAGGATCGGATAGAAAGAAAGCTCCAGTACTTGTGGTCAATCCTGAAGTCGAGCCAATATTAATTTCTTACAAAGAGAACTCAGTGCTGATCGAAATTACGCACAACGAATCGATAGTTTTGCGCGAGTATGCAACTAAACTATCATTGTGACGTAAAATACAACTTAGTAAAATTGGGTAACATCGTGGATTTTACCTTCAATCATGGCTTAATCCTAGCAATGAATAGCAACGTCCATTTTTTTTTAGTTTTAATGAAAGAATAAACAAATTCACTACACATACTGAATGACGATAGTAATACCTCATCATCTGAAAATACCAGAAGAAGAAGCATCTTCATTGACCTGACAATGAAGGTGTATTATCCCGGATTTCTGAATAGAGATGTGAGGAATAAATTTGTTCTGATCATCGCATATTAGGTTTCGTCGTTAGCGACAAAAATTTAAACGGAATACACGAATTAAACCAATGCAGTAAGCATGGCCGACCCTAGGAATTTTGTCACCCTTGCAAAGCATATTTTGCCGCTCCTTCCCTCTAAAAAAACTTTTAATGACGTCTTAAAAGCCATGATATTAAGCTAGGCTTCAACATATCTGATCATAAATTCTAATCAAATAGTATCATTTTATTGAAAATTCATAAGTTAATGAAAAATGATCATAAATTATATTTTTAACAGAAAGAGAGAGACAATAACTCCTTCAACCGTTGAATTTTGTTCTGAAAATGTGGATCTGCATGGATAATTAAAATCAATTGTTGCTAATATTGACGTTACTGGGATCGCAATTAGAAGTACTTGCCATGAGCTCAGAATTTTTGGTTTCGGTCCTTTCGTTTATTTTCTCGTGTACTACATCAGCTGTTTTAGTTTTTAGATATTTATGCAAAGATGCTTTGTTTCTGAATAACGCGTTCTTTTTCTGATTTTCGTTTGCGATATTCTGCGACTGATAGCTTTTTTTTTCTTTTATCAGACATATTGGAATGTTAAAATTATTTTAAAAGCCAAATTCTAATTTGCCTGGTTGGCCGAGTGGATAGCGTATCCACTCTCCAGCCGCAGGTTCGAATCCCGCCGTGGGCATGGATGTTTGTGATTGAATAGTGGAGACGGAGTTGTAGCGCAGGTGTTTCTCCCTCGATGAGTCCTTGGACTCCCTGGAGATGTCAAATAATAATAATAATAACTGTATCTAAAAAAAGTATTATTAACAATCACTGCCCAACTGTATTTATGTATTTTGATTCTATTTTTTTAATTGGTTTACTCTTAACCAATCACCTCATTATGATTCTTTGGTCTCATTGGTTAAGTGAGATTTATCCTCAGGTCAAGGTCAACTCACGGTCAACAATGGAATCGGAAATAAATGGAAGATAGTAGGTGTTCTGCTATTGTCACGTCGTCTTATATTAACACTGACAGTGTTATTTACACTGATTATATTAAACGCAACATAATACTACGTTATTTTAAATGATTATGATTTTAAAAAAATATACAATGCAATAAAATTTTATTAGGTAAAAATTTAACTAACGACATCGCGAAATCTGGTTTCAACAGTGAAGGAATAAATGACTTTTTTTAATGATTTATTTTTCGTATAGTTTAGGACAATCTTGCCGCCCCAGAAAACGTGTCAGCACTTGGGAGACAAGTGCATTTACGTGTTGCACCGTCGGTATAGCCGGCTCTGGCAGTAAGTTTAAGTACACCACGAAGAAAGCCAACCTAAATACATTCACAAAGAGCATTGATAGGAGAATTTGCAAGCCTAATCTCAGTGCATCACTTCGCTATCACCAGCGAACAACTTAACCTAGACTAGCCCTCTGGGCATCAGCACAAACAGAATATAGCCTTACTTGTTTCCGATGTCTGAAAAAATTCCGCGAACAAACACTCAGAAAACCAAAAAAGCTAAAGATCGATGGCAGAAAATCGATACCTTGGTGGGCTAACGAACTAACAGTGTTGAGGGTCTTAAGTAAACGCGTTAATACACTCAGATGACTCTATTAAACAACCTAATATAATCAAGATTAAAGGCACATTAGATGACATAATTATTATAAAGCGAAATAAAGTTGTCAGTCCAAATTACAAACACGAAAAGAGAATCATGGAAAAAATTGTACTGTGTTGACCGCATCGAATCTTTGGAACTGTATATATAAATAGCAGCAAACATTAAAACAACATCCATATTATCAATTGTTAAAAACAGTTGGTTCTTAGAAGAAAGCGCAGCTATTATGATAAAAGAGTTTATTTCAGATGATGGTCAATCAATAGATGAGAAAATTCGCGTAACATATAGACAAAGAATGGAAAAAGACGACTTATTTACATCTAATGAAATCGAATCAATATTGAGATCAATGGATCTATGAAAGTCCCTTGGAGAGAGAGAAAAAGAGAGAGAGAGAGAGAGAGAGAGAGAGAGAGGGAGGGAGAGAGAGAGAGAAAGAGAGAGAGAGAGGGATAACTAGCGATATAACCCCTCTAAACGTTTCTACAATTCAATTTTGAACCAGCTCTCGTTACCAAGTTCGCATGGACTGTTTTATACAACCGTTCCCTTGAGGGAATAAACAAATGCTACCATTTTTTGTGTTATGGTAGATATAAATCACAACATAAGCAGCTATTAGTAACACATGTTCTACTAAGCATCTGCTTTTTTTTCTTTGTTTTTTTTTTCGTTGTCTCTGCGAAAACTTTGATCAAACAGGAATTGTCCGACTCTGGACAGCATGCACTACATAATCGATTGCACTGAGCACACGGAAGAGACTGGAAACTATTTACTTGTTGGGAGGCGGAAGAACAAGCCGTCGTATCGGTTGTAAATAACATAGCTTTGAAACACCTGCCAGCTTCCTTATAGAAAAGGCAAAGGAAAATGTTACATCTTAGACTGCAAGATTTATTTTAAGTAAATCCCAAAATAGCCAAAACAGCAAATTATGGTTTAATTTTTTAGACTTTTATCAATAGATTCCATCTGAATATATTAATCTAACTTTGTTTATTTCTTTACTTAGTTATTATCCAACATTTAATACTTTTCAGTCATCGCCTTTTAAATATTCAATTATTTGACAGGTTAAAAGATGTATTTTGCAACTTTTATCCTAATGTTGTGCATAAGTTTTTTTTTTTTGTACTATATAAATAATTACAATGCTAGGCTTCAAAGAATTATAAAGTGTCCAGTGTCCGCTTTTACAGGTATTTTGATGCATACTCGATGCAATAAATTTAAATATAGGTTTTTTTCTCCACTCCGGTTATAACAAGTTTTTTCTTGACAATTTTTTCAGTCCGTCCTAAACAATACAGCGTTTTGTTGCGGACGGTCAAGTGTCAAATTTAAAGTTTATATTAAATAATATTTTGTGCCATTTACATTTAACATATTACAGGATGTTTATTTTTTACTTCCCATTATGGTTTACTCTTTACACATATTGGTTTACTCTTTGTTCCTCCTGCGCTAGTGAATTAGCATCATGTGCTTTGTGAAACCACTTTTATTGTTTTGTGTAAAACGTGTATTGTATAATAATAATAATAATAATAACAATAATAATAATAATAATAATAATAATAATAATAATAACAATTAAACAAAGATCATCAGTCAAAATATCACTAAGTTAAATTGTGATAAATCAAACGAATGATAAAATGGCAGAAAATTACGATTTATATTTAAATTGAATAAATACTTTTGGGCATTTTCATTTTAAAAACATTTCTTGAATATAAAAACTAATGATAAATTTTATTCAAAAATTTATATAATATTTTCCGTTTGATTTTATAGATATAACAATTTATCTTGCAATATTCTTTGTTTTAACTCTAAATTTGACATTGCAGAGCGTTTACTTTATTTGCATCCAAGTAGTAAGGAATAAGAAATAGATACCGTCCCTTTACGAAATCTAAAAGTTTAATTTTGAGTCATGTTGTTTCATTTCTGCAGATCTTAAATTACGTACGTTTTCAGACTGTCTTTTTGTTTGTCTCGTTTCTTGTTAGTTTCTTTCTTCGTTTAATTGATGTATAAACTATTGGTTTTTCTTGTCTTCTTACTAGGTTTATATCCCGTTACTTTTCAAGATCAATATAGACACAATTAGTTTGTGTCACCCACTCCGTCTTTCTTTATTTCCTCACTAGTCTAGTATCGAAGTTTTTGTACTTTTTTATGCCTGTTTTCTACTTCAAATGTCTTCTGCATCAGATATTGTTTGTTATTCATTCAATCTTATACAAGAAGTCAGTTAATCTTCGCAACCTGAAAATGTACTCAGTAAAACAAATGTCACAAAAGGCAAACGACGTAGCAGTCGCTTTTCATCTTTTATCCTTTCACCCAAATATCAAGCGATAAATGAAGTATTATGTAGTGTCTTAGACTAGCCAACTCGACTTGAGTTGAAAATTCTTCGGTCTCCCTTAGGTGTTTCATTGTAGTCCTCATTCATGTCTTTCCACTCAAAGTTTGGTATAGTTCTTATAAATGGAACAGAAGTGTCGATCTCTAGTAAAGATTAAAAGAAAAATTCAAGAATAAGGAATCATAATTGACAGGGTGGACTGCATGAGCCTGTATTTTCCCCCACTAGAAGGTGAATGTTTCTCCCATTGAGGGAGAATTGGGTCTACTTCTCCCATGGTGACCCAGTCCATCTTGGGGGAGTGTACACATATTTGTATGAATGAACGTATGAAGGTGAAAGAAATCACAAACATCAATGCCCTAGCCGGGATTTGAACCCTCAGTTTCTTAGCTGAACAGCGGATACGCTAACCACTCCTCCAACCAAGGCGGCAGGATGGACTACATATTTTCTTATTTATATTGCACTGAGTAGCGCAATATGAAAGAAAGAAAAAAAGAATAAGCTGAACTAAGATCTACGACAACTTAACAAAAATACGATTAGTTTCTTAAAACATGTTATTTATATTTTATTTTATATATATATATATATATATATATATTAAAATTTTATATTTTTATTTATTTTATCTATTTATTTTTTTATAAATAAACTTATCATAGATTTGTAAATCTAATTTTTACTCATAACGCCATTTTTTTCTATTTGGATTTCCATTTGAAATTATTGAATTAAAATATTTTCATATGTTTGCAGAGGTCCATGAAATCTTTATCTAATTTTACCACTTTCATTCCATTGCCTCTCTAGGGTGGCACAAATTCGCTTGCAATAAAATGCCTTTACGGTCTCTCTTCACGATCGAAAAGTCATCTAAACACACAGTCCACTTTTAATGCTCCGGGAGTCTTCGATAACTTCTGCAGTGAAGAATATTCCATTAATTTCACCGTATTTTCTCTTACTAAGCGCTGAAAACACTTATTAAGAGCGTGTGTTATTTCTTCGGTGGTATTCCAATAACTTCATAATTACAGCAACTGAAAAATACTAAATAGTATTTTTTTAATCACGTGGAACACCAGTGCTCTTATTGATTCTGCGTTCTGTCGTCTGTGGAAAGGACTGATTTAAAATAGCAGAAATATTTGAAAAAAAATTCGGCGATCCTTTTAAAATTGCTCGAGTTTAAAAGGAAAAGAAACAGATGTCCACCGAATAATCTATCTGATTTTTGGCTTTTCCCTGAAATTCTAAGTACTGATTTTCTGCGATTAATATTTCGGAATATTTTATTAACCCTTTGAAGAACGTTTTTCAAAATGCGTGTCGCAACCCATTAGTGGGTCATATAATCATCCAGGACGCATCTCAGTGATTAGAAAGAATGGAATGACGTCTGAATATTTGCATAATGGATTGGTTGAAGCAATGATTGAAGGGAGAGAAATGTTAATGATCACCATGTTTATTTTCTCGTATTCGCAAAATTGAAACATTTCAGTGCTATTTCATGCTTAGTACATTTTCTAGATTTGTCTTTTATAACTTTTGGTCTTTACCACATCTTCCTTTTAATTAATTGCTTCCTCTATTACAGTCCGCTGTAGTTTTCGAAATGTAATGTACAGTCTTCTATGCTAACTTGCATCACTGTGCTCTTCTCTTTAAGAATCTAGATTATCGTTGTAAGAAATATTTCCAATGTTCATAACATTCATCCAAAGAGACTCTGCACACAATCCAGAGATTCAGAACAGTGGGATTCAAATAAATAGGTAACTGTCGGCGAAAATGAAGGTAAAGAGAATAAAAGATTAATTAGTGTCAGTTGATGTCTTAGAATCACGCTAAAACCAAGAGCTTTAAAGATCAAAGAGGAAGTCGCAATTGTGGATCACTTCCGTGATTGTTAGCTCTCAAAGGATTACTTTGCATCCTGTAGAAACGATGGGAAAGTCTTTCTTGAACCACTTCCTTTACAGCCTTTATTTTGCTGTATCTGATGAGAGAAGCTTGAAAGGATTTTACGTAATCTTATCGATTTCATTGATTCATCCTGATTTCTTCGGTGTTTGTGATCAAGAGAGTTTCGGTAAATTCTGTAGTTCCGATTAGTTCTCTCAGCTAAAATCTATTTTGTTTTCTGTCGAGTTAATATGTGTACACCTGCCGGACATTGTTCTGTTTTCCTTGTATACTAAATAACATTAAAATCGAAGATAAGCCAGGAATTTAAAGACATATGCTCTAATAATTAAAAAAAAAAACCTCTTGTCTGGTTTCGAAATGATAGCATTGTGTGTTACCAAATATCCTTCCAAAATATCCGTTTATAAGGAAAATAATCCTGGAACTGCATTTATATTGGACCAAATTCTTTCTATATTTAGTGTAACCCTCGTTCTGGTTTTAGAAATAAATGACGTCAATTGCTTACTTGTAATATTGTTAAGACAAAAAAGTTCAGCCCAGTGCATGCATGAATCTTTGTAAATTACAGATATGAGGCCAATGTTCTTCCTAGCAGCCACAAGTAATCATGAATCAGCCATTCACCTTACGAAGAGTATGATGAACATATTATAAGCAGCAAAAGGTTAGTTCAACTGTCATGTTCGTTTTATATTTTCTTTATTCTAAAATTGACCGCTGCCAATCTTTGGAGAAATTAAACCAATCATTTTGTTAGAGGGACTCAACACCTGCAAACGCAGTACTGATATTTGCAATATTTTAACTTCTTATACTTTATAAAACGTGGGGAATATGTTGAAAGTTTAAGTTTAGTCTTTCTTCCAACAACGTCATACTAATTTTCACTAAAATATTGGGAAACTTGTGGATGTGTTCGAAGGTGCAGTAGGATAAACTGCACCATTTGATGCTTTCCTTTTGCATTCCTCATGACCAAGCTGGAAGTGAGAGAGAAGTATTTGCTGGAAGTGATACTGATGTATTTGTTGTGAGCAATTATCTATTGCATCATCTATTTACCCTTACCAAAATTATATACAGTACTAGATGATCCTCCATTTTCTTCTAAATCCCTTGATCTTTTCTTAATCATATTTCATTCCAAGTATACCGTACATACACTTATTTTCTTTTCAGCAAAAATCTCACTTTACCTTTCTTCATCTAATAATATCTAGAGACAGAGAGAGAGATTCGATGCTGTTTTATAACTGCAATTTAATGAACTGTGTCTTTCTTTATTTCTTATATCTTTTCTATAGGTATTTCCATTGGCTCCTTTTCACTGAACCAACTGCTAAAATTCCTACACTTTTCGCTAAATCTATAATAAAAAAGAACTGACCAATAAACCTGCTGCTCATTGCTTCTCACACAACTACAACATCGAAACGAAAAACGAACATTAAGAAGATTCTTCTATCTTAATCCCAGCTTTCATGGTATTAACGTAACGAAGGTTTTACAATCTCTCATGTGTGTGAAAACTGAAACTTACATAAGAAGTATAATTTCAAATTATATCCACAATTTGATTTTTTTGCAAATACTTTGCCTTGTATTTTATATACACTGGAAAATATAAGAATTTATTTCTTGTTCAGATTTTCGATGCAGATATAATGACTGAGTTCTTTTTCACCTAATTATTTGAATTTATTTATGTGTAGATCATCGGAGAAATTTAATATTGATTATGAATCAAACTGTAGAATGTTTGTACATACAACGGTCCAGTTATAAATATCACCAGTCTAAGGGAATACCAACAAGAAAATATTGCATATCTTCAGAAAAAATCCTTGATAACTTCTCAAGACTAATTTTATTTTCTTCAGGCCTAAAAAATAAAACTATTCGCAAAATATTAAATAAAGTATTCTGAAGTCTAAATTGCCTTGTTATTTTACATGTCATGTACTTCTCTGTCGTATCAACATTTATTTTCATTATACACACGGCAATTATTTTTCAAAAACCTAATTCCTTAAATGCTAAGCAATCAAGAGTTTGCTGGAAACGCCCCATTAAAAAAAACAACAAAATTTGTCATAACCTCAACGAGTAGTATGAGGCTATTTAGCTCGACAAAACCACAGAGACTACCCATCCATCATTTGATTAATTAAATAAACTTGTACTTCCTCCTTGCGGTGTCACTTGCTGTTCCATCAACTACAAGAAGAGTACCGTGTCACATGTAATGGCAGTGTCTTCATCCGCTTGGGGGAAATGGTCCAAATTTATCTTCTCTTGTTTTACAACAGGAATCAAATGAAGTTCTTGTTGTAAACTTGTTGTAAACCTCTGAGATAAAACAAATTATCTCCAAGAAAACTGGATCTACTTACTGTATTTCATTCTGTCATTTCCTTCTTAATCTTCATTGTTTAATCTAAAAAACACACGTTGGTTATTAAGATATTTTGGTTGTTTAGAATCCAAATATTGAAGTTCCCTATTTTTCAATATTCATATTTTAATAACAATTTCTCTCAAATACGCAAATATTTTTAATCTAAAAACTATCGTATTTATGAAAGACCATGTTAGAAAATATTATCATCATGTTCTTCTGTATTTACAGTATTTAGTGTTTTTTTTATTTTATCAATCTTCTTCTCCTTGAGTATTCTGCAATTGAGCAGGTTTTTCTTTTAGTAGCAGAAACTCTCCTTCCACTCTCTTCTGTTCTGAGCCTTCTCTTGCAAGGTCGTGTACCTGTCTCCATTCAGCATGCCATCTAGCATTGTTTTCCTTACTCTTCCTCTGGGTCTTTTTCCGTCTATTTTTTCTTCAATGACATCTCTGATGATTCCATTCCCTCTCAGTATATGTCCAATCCAGTTTACCTTGCTTCTTTTTATCCTCCTTAACAGACTCTTCTTCTACTCTTTTTAAGACATTTTAATTAGTTATTTTATCTGTCCATTTGATTTGTTCCATCTTTCTCAAAATCCATATTTATGGATATGAAATCAAATTAAAAAGGGAACGATTTTCCATATTTTTGCGATGGAACTCGTTGAATTATTATTGACAAAACTTTATTCTAGGTGCATATCCTGTACTTCCACGTTTCTACTCAAAATACACTGCTTAGAAAGAAGGTATCGGACACAGTAGTCTTAGAAACAAACAGCCATGGTTCCCACTTTAATAAGATGTAGGACCTCCTTTCGCTGCGATGACTGCAGCAGTCCTACGGGGCATACAAGTGTACGATAGTGATCAATGGGAATTTTGGGCCATTCTTCTTGTAGACACGTAGTGAGGTCATGGAGTATTGTGAGTCGGACATCCGTTGACCTTATCTGATGTTCCAGTTCATCCCACAGATGTTCAGTAGGGTTGAGATGAGGATTCTGTGGAAGCCAGTCTAGTGTGGTGCATCACAGACACAGTGCAGTGTTTGATGAAAGAGACAATGGTCAGTTCTGTAGAAACGCCACAAAATTGGAAGCATTGTATTGTCCAGAATGTTCAGATATCTCTCGGAGTTCAATGTGCGTGGCATCACAAACAGAAGTAAGAGTTCAAATTAGAAAAAGAAAAACAGCATCATACCATCACACTGCCACCTTCGAATTTAATAGCTTCATATTGCGGTCTTAGCATGGAAATCCACGAACAGTTGTGATAGGCCTGTAACATGACATCCTATCACAATGCCTCTTTCAAATTCCGTCAGTTCCCTTCTTTCATCCGGACACAGTCGTGTTGAATTGGGAACATCATCTTCCTCCAATTTATAACCGGCTGAAAACACGTGACTGGTTACATGGCTCGATGCACCTTGCGCATGGGCTATCCGTTTTTGACTTCTTTCTAAGTAGACTATGTATGTTTCTGGAAAGACTGCTGACGAGTCTACAGTGGAAATTCAAAGACATGAATATGGAATTTGCAGAACATACGACCTCTAGTGAATAAATTCAGTTCGTTTAAATATTTCATTCGTTTATCAGTGAAATCAGCATATATTTCCGAAAAAAAAGATTTTTTATCGCCTTAAGCGTGCATACCTATTCACTTGTTTATGTAAAATTATTTATGCCTGAAAATTCAAATACGGCATTTCAACAAGATATACTGACGCAACAGGAAGAAGAAAATAAGAGCCATTCCACTTGTTTTTATCATTCTTATTATTTTTAAAGAAATAGTCATAAATGAGAATTCTTACAAGAATACTGTTATGTTGTTTATTTTCAATGTGTTTAACAATAAAGAGTCCGCGCGGTTAGCCCAGTGGCTGTGCGCTTCGCAACCATATGCCTGGGGAAGGAGTGTCCTAGGTTCGATTCCCGTCGACGACGTGAGGAACTTAAGGATCTTCCTCAGTCATAGCCAAGTTAGCTGGTCTTGGGCATGGACAGCAGGGTTTTTCCCCTAGTTTAACTGGGGTTTTTCAGCCCGCAAGCAGGCAAACCGGCCCTGTGAACACACACACACACACACACACACGGATACGGTCAGGAATACTTAAGACATCCCTCCAGCCATAGGTCTGAATTGTCAGCTGTGCCGGTCCCGAGCCCGGATAAAAATAGGCGGGATTGAGGTTGTGCCGTACCTCCCCGTAAAAGGGGCTCACGACGGTTGAATCACCATACGAAATGAATAAATAACAAAGTAGATTTGGAGCTATGAATATCTATTATATAATAATTCTTAAGAATTAAATAAAAATATGTTTTATCTACCTACTCATTCAATTAGTAATCGTGATCACGTGTCTCAAAATACGACTAAAATAGTTGGAAATCAGAAATAATTTATTTCCCTAAAGAAAGGGTCATAGATAAGGAGCTATTGTAGCGAGTTATAACATTATTAAACACTGAAAAAATATCAAAACACATACTGATTTACGAATTATACAAAATTTTAAACGGTTTTTTTATACGCAAGATACTCGTAATGTTTCCCAACAATAAATACAAACAGTGTATCTAACTTAGATAGAGTAGGACTTAAATAGTATTGGATTGTGATATTCTGCAAGAAGAATAACTTACTATTTCGAATAAATAAATAAATAAATTGCCTTCCACTTTTTTACGTTATAGTACCCAAATGTTATAGTATGTGTAGCAGGCAGAGGAGTCTCATAAAGCCCGAGCAGGGAGTGTGGTTGGGTGAAGAAGGGTGAGCATAGAATATCACTTTTAAAATTTGGACGAGCATCACGATAGCTGAGCTTTCAGGCATTTCTCTGCTCAGATTTAAAGATCTCGTTTCATGTCACAAAACAGGGAAAACTGCCACGCGCTGAATAACATAAGAAGCCGAGTGAAAAGGACTGAATGAAACAACCAGTCAGCTGACTTACTTTTGGATACATATCGCATGGATGGGAGAGAGAGAGAGAGAGAGAGAGAGAGAGAGAGAGAGAGAGAGAGAGAGAGAGAGAGAGAGAGAGAGAGAGATTGTAACGTTTCATCGTAATGTTTCAAAAATTGATGCTAGTAGAACTATCCATTGAAATCCATTTAGAAAAAGGACTGTGATATCAGATAATTCTTAGATCTGAACAAATTCGCTTTACTATGCTCAGATGTAAGAAAGATCTGAAGTTTCATTCTTCCCTTCCAAAATAAAGGATGATTTTAACAGGGCTTATATTTTACAGGAATAATCACGTAGGAGAATTTTATTTTGGTAAGCCGTCTATTACATAACAAATGGTCTTGGTTTTGGTTGCGACTCACGACAAGGAAGGTAAGTGCTCAGTTTCCATAAATGGTTGATAGACATGAGGAAACATCTCACTATTTAGATATGAAACTATCTCACTCGTCTTTTTTTTAAAAAAAAAGAAAGAATAAAACACATAAATGTGTGGATTATCCCACCCTTCAGTTCACTCATTAATGTTAAGAGGTTTCCAAATTTTAGTTTGAGGAATCCCCATTAACATTTAATTATTATAGTTATGATTATTGTTATAATCATTACAATCCTGATATCATTTTAACACTCTCTTTGGCACTTGCTCCACTGTATCAGAACCACAACGGAAACCTGCGCACAATAGTCTAAACGAGGTCTTATCAAGACCTTGTAAAGAGGCAAAATGACATCCTTATCTTTACGAGTCAAAGTTCGTTTCAACATTGAATTATCTTTTGAGTTGTATTAACAATCTTTGCTACATGGCTCCTAACTTCAATTTGCTATCTACTAACACTCCAAGATCCCTAGTCTCATCAGTTTCTTCAAGCATAATCCCACCAATATAATAAGATATTGGATACCTAATCATATCAAAGTACATGCCTTTATATTTATTAACATTGAACACATATTTATTAACATTTTCGATTGTCCAACCTATTCAAATCATTCCTGATTACCCTACCTATCTTTGCATTATCAGCAAATAGCTGTATGTCTCCTTTCAAATCCTTCCATATTTAACGTACAGAACGAATAACAATGGACCAAGCACTAATCCTTGATGTATTCTGTGAAAAGCCTTAACAAAATCGAAAAGTCGTATGGTGTTTTCAATCATGGCTTGCGGAGCCAGCTAAACTAATGAGCAAGCTAAATTAGTGAGTATTCAATAATCTAATTTTATAATCTGAGTCATTTTAATGAAAAACGTATCTTAAACATTAGCTTGTTCAGCTAGTCATACGGATGTCCTAGAGGGAATAAGGCAAACACTTCATACCCTCCTTTAAAATTGGCAGGCTTGGTTATAGTAATCCAGATTAATTTAGAAAGAACTAGATTTGACATACATTCTAACCATTCGATACCACGACGACAGTCTTGTTAAATATCATATTTTCTGAGCTATTATTATACCATTGAAATTCAGCAAAAACAAACAAAAAAATTTGGAAAGACTGCATTTTTGACAACTACTTCCCAACGATAGAGTGTAGAGATTTCGACAGCTCATAATTTCCCCGTAATGAATTTTAAAGTATTTAGCAAGTTATGCGATACTAATAACAACAGATCATTATCTCTCTATCAATAACAATACTCAAGTTGTTTCGGATGTTCGTAATAATGCATTATCTTTATGGCATACTTCACGCCATTGTACTATCTGGTTTGGCCAAGTAGATGACGTACCCAGTCTACAACTAACAGCCTGAGTTTGAATCCCATGGTAAGCATGAATGTTTTGTGAATGCCCTTAGATGATTCATGAATGTCATCATCCTATGTGGAACCACACCAACACCACTATTCATAATTTTTAGAGGCCTGAAATGACTAGACATGTTTTATATGTGGAGCATGATTTAAATATTATATAATCCTGAGCCAACCCACTGTGCGTATACCTAGTATAGCAGGCTAACCGGCTTTCGTTGGGTGGAATCACAGAATAGTAAAGCGTTTGTATCTTTCTCATTTCCCGATCTTCTGCCATATGCATAATAAAAAGACAAGTTTATCCTAATGCAGTTTCTACATAATTATACATTAACATCTATAATTTACATAAAAAACACACACTCAGAGTTATTACAATGAATGATTTTATTTTGTGTTTAATATAAGTTATTTTTTGTATTATATTTGTTAATATATATTAAACCAATTCAACAAAAATATTGTGTAATTTGTCGGGGAGGGTACAGAAGAAATATATAAAAGTTTTCAGTTCAATAGTGTGCTTTGTGCTCTTTTTGTATTGATTGCACTTTCTCAAAAGTAGTGTTCATTAGCTTGATAGCTGGCTACATCGGGCATACTTCTAGAGGCATGATTCATTGGAACCACGCATCAGTTTTGAACAGGTTGGGTCAGTAACTTTGCAGTATAATTTTGATTCCTTTAAATTTTAAGTTTTAATTATTAATTTATTTAATTCCAAATAATCTATTCAGCACGCATAAGTACTTGATGTGCTTGAAAACGATTTGGGTTTATAATCGTATAGTAATTACGGTACAAAGTATTTGAAATTTAAAGAATTATGTAATGACCTAACATAGCCACACGTTGATGATACGTTGACAATAAAATAACTCTTTGGGCATAAATAATGAAGTTCTTTCCTATTATCCGTGAAGAGAAAAAATAATTTCAGCAAAGGATAACGCATAAAAGCATTATTAGTTAATTACTTAGCCAGTTCAACTATTTACATCAAGTAGATGAAACAAAGCCAATAAGTTAAGCCTAACCTGAAAATTCATTAAAAAATTATTGGTTATAATGTTAATTAAGTATATATAATTACTACAAATAGCATCGTATGACGTGAGAGAAGGGCGCAGTTTATTCTTCTGCGTTCTTTTAATTTATTTCTCTCACTACAAAAGCAAATGAGTGGACACTGAAAGTAATCTTCCACATCTATTCTTGCTTTTGTTTGATTTTCATGCCGACTGCGTATTCGTCTAATTTTTACTCCCGTTGGCTAAACACGGGATATGTTGACACTGAAGAGGGCCCTCTGCCGAGAGCGGAAGAGACCATTAGGTGGCGGCATTAATTGTCTCTAAATTCCTTGAATACCTCGGTTGCATAGCTATAGTCTCTCTCTCTCTCTCTTTCTCTCTCTGGGACATCAAATGAGCCCTTTTCTATAGAGAGGAAAAGAGCTCATCTGATGTCATCCCCTTTTTACCCCCTTTCTTTCTTTACACAGATTTACATTAATTTCTCCGCATGATCTGTCATGGTAGATTCCCCACTACGGTGCACGATGCGTTTAGCTCATAAGCGACGGGGTATTTGGGGGATGTGTCATTTTGATAAATAACATAGGCCGAAATTGTGTTTGTGGTAACGACAAGGGTTTCGCCAGCAGCCAAATATTAGTGTGCAGTCTCTCTCTCTCTCGCAACCTCGCTACTTAACAGCCAAAAGCTACAAATTGCCTCGTTACTTTATTCTAACCATATTGATTTTCCCCTCACCTTAAAAAGAAATTATTTCATTATTTTTGCGTATAATTTGGCTAGTTTTACAAGAAATGTCTCTTCGCTAAGGAGAGATTTATTAACTACCACATAACGCTGGCGACACCACTAGTGAATCATTTACATTTGAGATAAGAAAGTTAACTTGGAGTATCTTACAAGTGTAATCGAAGCCTTTTAGCACCAAATATAATTAGCTTTTGGGTACAGTGCGTATCAGAGATGCGCAATTAACTTAATAATTAATAGCAATAACCTAATTAATAGCAATTAACTAATGAATAACACGTTGAATTAATCAAACCCTCAATGTTCATGAGTTAATTCTTAACTTAAGTTTTAGTTATTAAGGAATAAGTAAGAAAACGTTGTTTTCTTACTAATAGGTAAGTACTTATTAATGGCACTTTGTCTTTCTGGCATTCTTACTCAAGTCGAGTCCTTTCAACTTTGTCTGAAATTGGATATATTTTTAAAAATTACATGATGCGTTTTGAGTGATTGTTTAATGTTATCTTATATTTGTATTCGGTCAGGATACAAATATACAGATACGCATTTGTATTCGGTCAGGTCCGTAGGAAACACTCATCATATTAAAACGGCATGTTGGTTATTTAAGGGATATCAAAACTGTAAAGGAAATGAAAAGGATGCATGAACTGAAGTCGTGAGGTCATACGCAACAACAGGCATATTCCATTGTCACAGAATTAAAAGCTAAATTGCATCCAACTTTATAAAATTTTGGTAAAAAATAATAAACAGTAAAACTTGAGTAAGAGAAACATGAAAGGTTCCCGATGCACAGTCGCTTGAAACGAACTTATATCCATTTCATATTAAGGTAACTTGAAAGTTGTCGAAAAATAAAAACGTTCACCAAATTTTATCAAATAAACAAACTCTGTCTTAATATTTGATAGTTAAAAGATAATATTTCAAATTCGATTTGCGCATATACTATCTTTGGTAGTATATGTACGTATTCTTGTCGTTTTACTAACGACAAGAATACGTCCATTTAAACAGTCAATCAACGATGTAGAGATATTTGCAAGATGAAGGAAAAATCTTCTGAAAAAGTGAAAGTGATTAAACGTGTCTATTTTGTTACTTCTTCGGCTTTTCTACCATAGCAGTGCTCCTGCTCATTCTTTTGGTTTTTTATCCAGAAATTTTCACCAAGAGCTTTCACACAGCTTTTACAAATGATTTCACTGAGTTAAAGCATTTTGGCACTCAGTGCGAATTCTTACTGTTCCTTAGAGTTGAGGATTTCTCGGAAGGAACAACTTTGGAAACAATTCACTTAAGTAAAGAAAGTTTGAAGCTGGAACTGTATACTGTCATCAAAAATATTTTACCGTTTGCTTCAGAAAGTAGAACAGAGTGAATGGGTGAATTCAACTATTCATTCTGTTCTGTTTTCTGAAGGCCGAAAATTTTGGATGGCCTCCCTTCTTTTCAAATCCTTTGTTAACTGCCTTCTGTTCTGACAAATATTAAACATGGCGTCCCCATCTATGATAATAAACACCACATACGCATAGATAGTGGTTCTGCTTTGATATCGAACTCAGTGACGTCAAATCAAACAGTTAAATCTGATGAGCCAAAGAGGGTAGAAAGTTAACAAGAAAGAAAGAAAGAGATGGTATGAGTAATAAATAACTTTCAGGATAGTTTAGTTTCAGATAAATTTTTCAATTACAAACCACACTTTGTCATCTTGTACGTAATGAAAACTTACGGGAGAGATAAAGAAAGATGAAAATTTAAATATCTTTAAAAGAAAAAGAGAAAAAGAAATATAAATATTTCTGGTCTGATGCGAAATATAAAGAGGAGAAAGTAAAAAAAAGGTAATTCAGGAAATATTTTACAATAAAGAATGTTCGAAAGAAATCCATGAAGACAAATGACTTATAAATATTAGAAGTGAATACGAACAACTGAAAAGCCAAAACCTTTTTCAAGCTGACGAATATCAGCTTTTCACGGAAGTTCAATTCAGAAAGCAAATAGTATTTTGCTCGCAGAGTTCATTCCAATTCAATGGAATGAACTCTGCGAGAATGAACTATTTCAATAAAAAGAAGAAATTATTATTACGATTTGGAAGCAAATTCCTCAAGTGAATTTCACTATAAGAAGTCCGCATCGTTATTTGGATCCCTCCCCCTCGTAACATTAAGTACGTTTTCCCATCCCTGTTCCCCTTACCAAATAAACAAATCCTTGTCTCTCTCTCTCTCTCAGCTTCTGTCTTTGCTGTTTTCAGTCCACGTTTAGCCAGTTTACCTTCACCTTAAGGCTATGCTAACAGCGTGTTTCGGGTCCGTTTACTAAACAGACCGATAAGACACGTGTACCGTGCAGTTGTTCCCAGACGTCAAAGCAAGACGTTACTATTGACATAATACCAACTACGCTACAGATCTCACTGTATGCGCGCGCGCGTGTGTTTGTGTGCGTGTGTGCGTGCGTGTTGAGCAGCGTCATAGATAACTAAATTTTTATTAAAAATTCATGATCTATAACACCGAATCGCGTTTTTTTTCGACCTAGTGATGGCGCTATCGGATTGACGCTGAATATCTTCAGCGTCAGAGGGTGGTGCGTGATTGGAATGGATTGCCATTGGACGTTGTGAGTGCAAGAAGTGTGAATGAATTCAAGGATAAGTATGATAGCTGGTGTTTGTATTATGTGGCCTCCCTCGATGAGTCTCTGACTTCTTCCTGGAGGTCTCTCTTAATAATAATAATAATAATAATAATATCTAATCAGCACATTGCCATGAGCGCCACAACGGTGATTACGCCATTTTGTTATAGAGAATTCTGTAACTTCTACCTAAATGGCGCTGTATGCTAAAAGTTCTGCTGACTATTTTTAATGTGGTAGCTTCTTAGGCAAACGGTAACTTCAAGTGTACCAAATAATTACAAACATACGGAGCATGATGATACAGAGCCTTCGCTGTAATCAAAACTCATTATTTATGAAGTACTGATAGAAGAATGTTTCCTGTAATGAAGAGAACGTTTCAGTAAACCCGTAGTTCATGTATATTATTTTTGCTTTTTATTATTATCCTTAATTCAAAGTTAATGTCAATTGAAGGCTGTGCACCATAAGACGATTATACTTAGTGATATGAGAATAGATAAAGAGTTCCTCAAGAGATTTCATTTAGAGTTATAAACTATCAAAATAGATAAAATGATACTAATGGATCTCATATTTTTGATAGACGACATAATAATATTAGTTCATATTTTTTTAAACTTCTCTCATGCCAGGAATTATTAATAATACTTTTAGATGAAAAACACGTTTAATATTTTTGGAGGGGAACACATTTACTTATACTGTAAGTAGAACTGAAAATAGAAATTAAGGAAGTCTCGCCAGCCTACTTATGAAAAGTATTTCCCATACTATAAATATGAAATATGAAAGATTTAGTGATTTATTAGGAAGAGAATAATCTCGTTCAGATGCACACATGCCTTAACAGTATAAATAATTCTCCAGATGGAATTTGCATTAAATGGTAGATCAAACATCGACCAGAGATGGAAGCAAAGAGAGTCAACTGCAAGTGCAATCTGTAGTGGACGACCCACCACACTTACTGAACGTGACCATAGGGTGCTACGAAGAATAATATGTAAAAACCGGCATTCGTCGTCCGAGACGTTGAATTTCCGGGCATCGGCTGGAATAAGAATCTGCACACAAACATTCAACGCTCACAACATGAATTTTCAGAGTAGGACCGCAATACACAAATCCCGTAGTACCCGAACCAACAGCGTCGTCTTCAGTGGTGCAAAGAGCCGTGTACAATGCGACGTGGAAGCTTGAAAAGTTGTATTATGGATCGACGAATCAGTCTACCGAGCAGACAGTTCGGTGTGGGGGATGCCCGGTGAGCGTCTCTTACCACAGTGCTTAACACCAACTACGAAATTCGAACGTGGCAGTGTGCTGGTATGGTCCTGTTTTTCCTGGTTTGGCCTTGGACCTCTGTTTGTGATGCCGTGAACATTGAACTCCTAGAGGCATCTGAACAATGTAGTGATTCCTAATTTGTGGGGTTTCTATGGAACTGACCATTGTCTCTTTCATCAAGACAGTGCACCGTGTCACAAGGATGCTGCTGTAACTGCATGGTTTGTAATGAAAGCCACTACACTTAACTGGTCTCCACAGAACCCTGATCTAAACCCTATTGATCATCTGTGGGATGAGCTGGCGAGTCGGGCGAGGTCAAGGAACGTCAGCCAAATAACAACTCAGGACATCTTACATGCCCAGCGGAAGAATGGTTTAAAATTCCGATTGATCGCTATCGCGCGCTTGTAGAAAATATACCTCGTAGGATTCCTGCAGACATCGCAGCGAAAGGACGTTCTACCTCTTATTAAAGTTGGCGCCATTGCTATTTGTTATTCACAGTATGGTATCCGTTGACGTGTTTCCAAGCAGTGTATGTTTAATAGGTTAAAGACTTTCCATTAATCTATTTAAATCTACAGGATTTATTAATAAATCAATCTTAATTGAAGAGACCAATTGTTTTATTTCCAAAATATTATTAATTAATAACACGACATTTATTCAAAGATCCGTTCGTAATTGATAACTGCATTTCACTTTTATGTTTTTCTGACAATGAACTTCAAGAGAAAGCTTATTCGGTTATTGAGCTTACCCTATTTTCCAATTTGAAGTTAAACTTAGATTTAAATAGAAATTTGATTTTATAAATTATATTAAACCGGAATGAGATTGGCATACTTGCGTATTTTTAGAAGGTGGGAATCCGAAGCATTTGATGCCGAATTTCTCCGATCAGAAAACGTATGATGGGAAAATACTGAAAATGAGAAAGAAATATGTGAAGGTAGAAATATACATGTATACTTTGTGAATTTATGAGTTGTGCAGGTAAGTATTCCTAATCTATATTTTCTTTATGTATAGTAATAAGAGGTTATTTTTTTTTCTCAACCTTCGCTTTTATATGTGAGGACAATTCACTTCAGCAAGAAATCTTCCAAATTTTATTAAAAATCAAAACAGTAAGCTGCTCCTGAATCGGAAGATTACGGTTTAGTTTTTTCATTCCTCTGTCCTTTTCTTGCATCTAAGGTTTCTGTAGTTCACTAAATAAGTATTGTACTATCTGTTGTAGACTACAATAAATCTTACTGTATGGTCAAGTTTCTAATGTGTTGAGCAACATATTTTGACAAAATATGTTGCTCAATTAGGAAAAATAAAATAAAAGAGCTTTTCATATTATACGCAACTGATTTCCCTTGGACAATTTGGGAGCAAGCAGGAAACACGTAGTTGTCTGGTTCATAGTACAGTAACTGTTTTTTTTTATGCAAAATGCGATAAAAACAATTTAAGAGGTTAAAGGGGGGGGGGAATTATAACGAGAAAATAATTTCATTCTGTGGAAATCCTCGATGTTAAAAAAATACCTGATCCCCGTGAGACAACTTTTTTCAGCTAAACTTCTTGTTGTCTTATTTCAAACTACCAAACAAACACCTGCTTCTTTTCACACGTAATGCTGCAGCTTTTTTTCTTCTTCAGTAATACCCAGTCTTATTTTTTGGGCATCTTAATTCTTGAAGATCATGTTGCATTTCACTTCGATGAGTCCTTTTAAGCCTTCCAATTTTCTCGGAACTCCGTGTTTGCTTTGGTGTATTTAAATTTGGTCTAAAGGTTTTTTTTTTATCCTTCTCAATGTTTTAGTACTGGTAAAATCATTGTGCATAAAAATGTAATTTTTCTTTCTACAAAGGCCTTATAATGGCTGCAGGTAAGAAACTATTCTGAACATAATGTTTTTATCAGTAAAATTGGTTTTTGAAGCAACTTGAAAAAAAAAAAAAAGTATAACCGGAATTTAAAAAATGTTGGAATCTGAATCAATCAAAGTGTTGTCAGTTATGAAAGATATTGGAAATCACTGCTACTTGAGAATGTTTGTCATTAATGGCTTAAAAATAATCCTGGGTTTTAAATTTCAATTATTTATCATATAAGGGGTGCTTAAGGGTCAAAGCTGTATAACTGAGAGGAGACCTCCACATTGCCTTTAAAGGAATGCGGAGAACCGACCAGGGCTTCTGACCTAATGTCCAATCCTCACCTTCTCGTGGTGCACGTTGTTGGGTATCTAGTTGGATACTGAACGAACGAGGATGGGCTGGCAATTTGGGATTTAGCCGACCAAATTGTATTCTTATTGGTTAAACCAAAATAAAAAAAGTGATGGTACAACATGACAAAATTTCATGCCGGCTGGGGCATCGCCCGGTTAAACAAGGCCCCCGTTGTTTTCGCCAGAGAACCAGGGCGAACAGCGAAAAGTCAGCTACTGGAACAAATCTGAAAACAAACCCCAACTCAACATCACCAGAGTTAAAGATCGGTACTATCAACGTAAGAAGCTGGAATGGCAAAGAAATGGAGCTAGCTGAGGAATTAGATAAGTACCAGATCGACATAATAGGGGTGACTGAAACAAAAAAGACCAAAACTGGTGAGATCTTTCTAAGCAATAAATACAAAATGTTATATTCAGGCAATGACAATAAAGGAAAAGAAGGAGTAGCCATAGTATTCAACACAAAATACGAGGCTAATCTTCTTGAATGGCAGGCAGTCTCAATAGCTTCTTAATGTGGGCAAATATGAGAATGGGGAACTGGACAATGAGACTTATTTGTGCCTATGGTCCCATAGAAGTGGAGGAAGTTTTTGATGCTTTAGAATAAAAATTAGAATCTTGTTGGGGATCTAAATAGCAGAGTAGGAAATGATTGTGAGACATACAAAAATATTTTGGGAAAATTTGGAGAAAAGAGCAAAGCTAATAATAATGGCAAATATCTGTTGGATTTCTGCTCAGGACATGGACTGGTTATTACTAACACCATGTTCCAACATAAAAATGTGCACAAATTCATATGGAGAGAAGAGGCAAGGAATAAGAAAAGTCTCATTGACTATGTTATAGTTGATAGTGATGTTTTCTCCCTGGTGCAGGACACCAGAGTTTACAGAGGATTTGAAATTGGAAGTGATCACTATTTAGTCTTGAGCAGGATAAAATTGAATTTCATATTGAATAGAATAACATGTAAGAAAGTTTTAAAGCGAATAAAAGTTGAGCAGCTCTCAGATGTGAACTGTAGACTAAAATACACAAAGATTATTGAAGAAAAAATGAAAGAGTTTGAGAACCAAACCTTGGAGATTCAGTGGCAAGCCTTCAAGAAAACACTGATTGATTCAGCCAGAGAGGCATGTGGTGAGGTTGTCTGCAAGGATAGAAAAATCAGAACTCCCTGGTGTACACAGGAAGTTAAAGAGGCAGTGAAGGAAAAGAAGAAAGCATATCAAAAGTTCCTGTCAAATAAGTCAGCTTGTGCTCTTAGGGAATACAGAGACAAATGCAAGAATGCTAAACATTGTGTAAAACTAGCTAAACAAAAGTCATGGGAGGACTTTGGCAAGAATATAGAAAATAAATATCAAGAAGGTGGCAAAATATTCTGGAGGTTGTTGAAGAAGCTTAGGAATGGAGGAAAGAGTGCTGTAAAAGGAGTTAGAGATGATAAAGGTGACATGAAAACAGGAGAAAAAGATATCCTTGAAGTATGGAGTAATTACTTTGAAAAACTGCTAAATGAAGCAAGCAGTGATGACAGCACAGTGGTAAAAAACGCTGACCAGGCATGCAGGCAGGAATACATATCCATACTTGAAGTAGAAAAAGCCATCAAAGGCTTGAAATGTGGAAAGGCAGCTGGAGTAGATGATATTCGACCAGAAATGCTGAAGTATGGTGGTATAAGAGTCTTACAGTGGCTGCACTGCATAGTTCAGAAAGCCTGGACAGAGGGACGAATTCCTGATGATTGGAGCAGAGCTCTCATAGTACAAATATATAAAAAGGGAAATAAAACTGAATGTGAGAATTACAGAGGTATTTCCCTACTGAGTGTTCCTGGCAAAATCTATGCAAGTATACTTGAGAACCGGTTGAGAAGAATTGTGGAAGAAAAGCTTGGTGAAGAACAAGCTGGATTCAGGCCAAACAGAGGCTGTCAGGATCAGATCTTCACTTTACAACAAATAGTCGAGAAAGCATGGGAATATAACAGAGATCTGTATTTAAGTTTTGTCGATTTGGAAAAGGCATATGATAAGGTGCCAAGAGAGAAGCTATTCAATACGCTGCAGTTATATGGTGTCAATAGGGCATTATATCAAGCAATACTTCGTCTTTATTTGAGTTGTAAGTCAGCAGGCAGTTAGAATTGAAGGAAGTACAGGAAGATGGTTTAATGTTAAATCTGGTGTGAGACAAGGATGTACATTATCCCCTCTGTTATTCATTATCTATATGGATCACATTATGAAGGAAAGTGGTATTAAACATGATATCAAAATTGGAGATGTTAATGTCAGCTCTTTGCTTTATGCGGATGATGTTATACTTCTAAATAAATCCGCTACAAGTCTGAAAGATTCTCTGACTAAATTGAATAGCTGTTGTAATAGATATGGTATGAAGGTCAGCAATAAAAAGACAAAGACAATGAAAATAGGCAGAATCATTGAAAATATCAACTGTGTTGTGAATGGGGAACCTGTGGAACAAGTAAAACATTTCAGCTACTTAGGCACAATTTTTACTGAAGATGGTAAATTAAATATAGAAATAGACAATAGAATCAGCAAAGCTGGTATGGTGGGAAGTCAATTGAATAAATTCATATGGAATAAGAGAGAAATTAGTCGGAACACTAAATTAGCTGTATACAAGACAGTGTTCAAACCCGTTTTAACTTATGGATCTGAGAGCTGAGTCAGAAGTAAAACACTTGACCAAAGACTAAAGACCGCAGATATGAGAGTCCTGAGAAAGATTAGAGGCGTGAACAGATGGCATCAATGGCAATATCATATTAAAAATGAGGATATTAGGAAAGAACTTGACATTGTCAGCATCCAGGAATGCGTTAGCAGAGCTAATCTCAAGTGGTATGGTCACTTAAACAGAATGGGCGAGGAAAGATTAGCAAAACATGTGTTCTCTGCCAGGTTGGCAGGAAAACGACCCAGAGGAAGACCAAGAAAAAGGTGGATTGATACTGTACAAAGTGCCTTAGACGATAGAAATATAAGATCTGATAATGTTGGAGTCCTGACAAGTAACAGACTGATTTGGAGGAAAATTGTAGATAGGAAGTTAGTAATGATGTAATTTTTTCATGTAGTACTATCATATCCTGTACACCCCTTGTGAGTGCATGGCAGGAATTTGATGATGATGATGATGATGATGATGACCTAATATTGGAGTTTTTGAAATTTAGGTAAGATTTTCTAAGAGATGTAAATTTCGGTTTGAGCCTTCTCGACAGATATCACCACTAGAAACTGACTATTCTTCTTTCATTTTGATTTACGGCAGCAATAAATTGCCTATTTTAAACATTTAAATTTTATTACAAATAAAGTTCTTTTTACCTAAAGAGTATTCTAATGAATAAGATTACAACGACTAGTTAATCTTCGGACAATATCAGTGTAAAATTAAGATTCAAATGATTGTAATTATTTTATCATCGGAACAGTGAACATCATAACAAAAAATTCTTATAAATAAAACGAAATAAATCAATTGCCATCGTTTAACCCTAAAAGGTGTGAAGTGAACACCTTTTAGTCCCTAACTAACGTTTTTGAAATATTTAGGGCGCCAATAGTTCAATTAATAGTTACCTCATGATTTTGAAAAGTCCGGGACGAGAGGATTGCAGATAACCGTCATCATGTTCCTAAATCGTAACCGGTATATTACTCTCTTACTTGTGAATTCCATAGTCTATTTCGGAACACACTCTTCGTATTTCCGAAACAAGAAAATAAAGAAATAAAGAAAATTACTTTCGTTGGATGCACTTACAGCCTTTATCGCAAGTTTATGATTCCACTGGAATATCTTTCTGTAACCATGGTAACTCCGTGAAACTCCTGGCCACACGGGAAGAGGAAATCTTCTCAACTGGACAATCAACCCCAGAACAATCATCTGTGATTAGTGTAGTACTGCGTTATCGCACTGATCTTCCAAATCTACATAATCGTCAACGGTATACAGAATTTCACCCGTTCTATAACTCTCCCCCTGGCCAGCCTCTGATTAGCCCTGTGTGGAGTTAGCATATGTTGGCTTTGTTGGAGCTTCTGTAGTGATCATGCCATTTTTTATCTCAGCAGGAATGCTGAAGATGGACAATCACTCAATTTGAGATATGGCAGTCTACCAGAAGCTGAAGATTAGGTGGTGGGTCGGTTAAAGGTCACGTGACGGCATGAAGGACAGACAGTCCCCTTCTTGCACGTGGCTTCAGGTTTTTGTCTTTCAATGTCAAGAGTATTCATAAGCATATTGACAGAAGAAAGCTAAAATATTTTGGACACATGGAAAGGATGGAAGAGGACTTCTCAAAACAGTAATAGAAGGTAAAGTTCCTGGAAAAAGAGGCAGGGGTAGACCATCAATGAGATGGATGGATGGCGTGTGTGGAGTGACTGATCTTCAGAGAGTTGAGGCCGCCAGAAAAGCAAACAACAGGACAAGGCCTGGTGTGGCACATCACCGAGCATCGGAGTGACCATACGGCATCTGTAGATGCCCAGTGAAGATAGTATTATATAATGCTATAATGGTTTAAATTTATTAAGTTACTTAATGATGCTATTAATTATTTTTAACTAATAATAAATTAGTTGATAATATCAATCTAATGTACAAAAGTTAATTTGGAAAAATCTTTATTATAAATAAAATAAACGTAGAAGTAAAATTTATTATTATTTATTAATTCGTTATTAACGTTAAAGATGCTATTTATCCATTCCTGGTAAAGAAGAAAAACTAGAAAGTTTCAAAATTTACAAGGGATGCTTTGAGAATAGAATCTTCGACTTCGGAGATGCATTAGTTAACTACTTAGAAAACACGAACTCTGCCTAGAACTCCGAATATTCTTCTTTAATTAGTGTTTTTAGTTTTCGTTGACCATTCATGTGGTAAATGTATCGATCAATTTTAGAAATAACTTTATTAATGAATGAAATGAGACGTTAATGAATATTTTTCTTGATATGGAAAGAATTAATTAAGAGAACAAGGACAGAATTATTAATAAATACTGGAAATAATCACACATATAAGTATATATTTTTCTAGTTTCTTTCTTATTATATTTTTATTATATAGATAGAGTGGTAAAATTTCTTATATATTCGAGCAAGGTGAGATAGAAAATTGTGTTTTGTGTAATTTGTTTCAGTAAATTCTATTATACATTTTTTTCTTAGAAACAAGAGTGAAGTTAACCTCTTTTCTATGTATCGTGGGTTAGGTTTCTTGCTAAATCTAGAATAAGTCGCGTTTTAAAGCGTATGTCAAATAAACTTGACAAACATTATTTATAATTCATTAAAAATGCACATTCTTAATCTTCATTTAGCTTATCTCGTTTGTCTCTTGAAATTTGTATAATATCTTGAATGATAGGCGACCCCCGATCATATGCGGGATGAATGGCATGACCAATATATCCACCAAATGTCATTACCCTGTGCTTTGCAAATGAGACGAGTGATCAGCTTTTTAAAGGAAAGAGACATCTCACATGTTTACGGCTATTTGTAATTCAGTGCATTATGCTGAAACAAAATTTTCTATAAATAATTAATAACATTTTTTGGCTATTACTTGTACTTAAAGTGATTACTAATTTCATTATTATTTTTGTAATTATACACTGATTAAGCAAAATTGATTTTTAAGTTTACTAATAACTCATTTCTTTAGCTGTATAGAAATGAACTGAAAGCTTATGCATCTATATAAAAGCCCTCTCAGATGTTTCAATCTTAAACTTATTGGAGTCTCTGCATTTAATGTGCGCCAGTAGTAGAGGGGGTCACTGAAAACCAGATCAAGATCAAGATAAGATAAGATAAGGATTCTTGACGTCATGAATATGGAATGCTTGGAATTTCCCTGGGAACACATCTCTCTGTGACGTCAAGTTGTGTCTTTTGGTTCACGTATGGCATTCGAGGTAATTGTTCGCGTATGGAATTGTGGGTGTTGGTTAGAGATAAGATAGAGTATTAAATTTCCCTGGGTGACACATCCGTCAATGACGTCACGTTGTGTCTTTGATCGAGTATGGAATTCTGGTTGATGGTTAGAGTATGAAATTCTGACAAGATTGATATGACTATAAGATAAGAATTAGATAACTGACGTCATGTTGTGTCTTTGGTTTGAGTGTGGACTTGTGTGTAATGGGCAGAGCGTGGAATTCTTAGATGTGGCTGTATTTTTCAGTGACGTGAGATGAGCTTTTTGTTCGCGTGTGGCATTATAGGTAATGATTAGAGTTTGGAATAATTATTCTTAGAAGTTGATATATCAATTCATAATTTTTCCCCTTAATACAATTCTGTCACTAAGAACCAAATAGGAGTAAGGTTAAAGGAGAGGGGGATGGAATGTCACTGTCATCCCTGTCTGTTCTTATTAGATGTAGATATGAAATATCACACACACTAAAATAACCAAATCATACTGCTATGTGTTATCACTACTGTGAAATTAATGCAGGGAACAAAAGGAAAATAAATTGGGGAAAACTGATATCTAGTAATTAATTATTTTGCTTTTAAAACTGAAAACACTAATCGTCTCCTTCAAATAAGTGAATTCAGTTGTGAATTGATTGGAGAGTTGAAACTTATTAATGCTAAAGAAATATACTACAGTTCTAAAGTATAATCTTTGGAAGTTGTAACAGAGGAATTAAGTTGAAAATTATAGTACCAGAGCTAATATACAGTTGAAATAATAATAAGTAATTATTTATTCGTGTTGGAAAAAATAAGTAACATAATAGATGAGTCAAAAAAATTACTACTGTGAAATTAATGTCAGGAAAGAAAAAACCCATAATGCCTCACGTGAACAAAAAAACTCATCTCACTTGTCAGAATTCCATACTCTAACCGTTACCCAGGATGCCATACTCTAACCATCAACCAGAATTCCAATCGAACTAAAGACACAACGTGATGTCACTTATCTAATTCTTATCTTATCAACAACTCAATCTTGTCAGAATTCCATACTCCAACCTTTACCAATTCCACACTCCAACTTTTACCAATTCCACACTCGAACCAAAGACACAACGTGATGTCAGTGACGGATGATTCCCCACAGGGAAATTCCAAGGATTCCATACTCTAATCATTATCAGCTCAATGACATCACTTATTCTTATCTTCTCTCTAACCATCACCCACAATATCCTACGCAAACCATTACACAGATTTCCACACTCGAACCAAGGACACAATGTGATGTGACGGATGGTCCCCCACAGAAATTTCAAACATTCCATACTCTAAACATCGCCCAGAATTCCATATTAAAACTATTACCCATAAGCCATCACTGAAAAAAAACACAAACAAAACACTCACACAACTCATGCATACACACAGGAAGTCATACATACCCACGACAATAACGTCCCCTTTCCACTTCAACTCAATGACGTCACATTGGACAAAAACCTATAAGGAACAAGAATCGACTGCATTTTCAGTTTATTTACTACAATTCGTTATTTCAGGCCGCAGATCGTCTTGTCTGTCGTGCTGTACAGTACTGTACTGTTTCGTATATTCCATAAAGTAAAAAAAATGAGGGAACCCAAAACCTTTTGAAATTTTCTTTCTCCAGGAAAATAGCAAGAGCGACAAATCTTGTGAAATATTTCTAGGTAATTACATGTTTGAATTTTTCATTGTGAATATATTTGTAAATAATATTTCAGTCAAATAATGTGTGTTTGTAAACTTAAATGAACAAAGTTAGGTGTTGTTGATGTGTTCTCCATATTTAAGAATATTTATTCTGCTTAGAATTTGTAAGAAAGTTAACATTTAATTAGAAAAATAATGAAGTTTTTAAGATCTTAAACATGACATAGAAGCAGTAAAACTGATATTCCAGTAATTAGTTTAGAAAATATGAATATGAAAGAAAAAAAGTGCGTGTGTGATTGAGGGGTGAGGGGATACCACTGATATCGAGTTATTAATTATTTTAGAAAATGTGAACATGAAAGAAATAAAATATGTTCTACAAATTTAAGTAAGACCACATATATTTTTTGAAGTCACAGTGAATTCCCACACAATTTATTTATTTATTTTTTTGCTCAGTTATTATGCTTAGAATTTGTAATAAAGTTACCACTTAATTAGAAAAAAGTAATGAACTTTAAGACCTTAAAATTTTAGAGAAAAATATTCTGATGAGTTATGTATATGAGAAAAAAGTGTGTGTGTGTGTTTGAGGGGGGTAGGGTGAGGGAACAACACTGATAGCCAGTAATTAATTATTTAGAAAATGTCTAACTGGTGACACATCTGTTGACTCTAAACTAAAAATTCCCATAGCCAAATTATGAATGAAATATCCCATACTTATATTGGAAAATCGTGCTGCCACCTATAGACAAATATTCTCTCATAGTTCCACAACTGAGTCAAAGGCCCCCAACACTTGACCAAATGTCTTCCCAGAATTCCAATCTCTAATCATTATCCATAAAACTACATGCAAACAAAAAGCTCATCAAACGATGAGAAATATAACCTCATCCTAGAATTCCACACTCTGACCATTACCCACAAGTCCACACTCGCACCAAAGACACAACATGACGTCTTTGATGGATGTGTAAACCCGGGAAATTCCAAGGATTCCATACTCTAACCATCACCTGGAATTCCATAGACACCACACGACGTCACATAGAGATGTGTCCCCAGGGAAATTCCAAACATTCCATACTCATGACGTCACGAATCCTTTTCTTATCCTGATTCTGATCTGGTTATTAGTGACCCCTCTACTACTTACACCATTCAGGAAAGAGCTGAAGTACAAACACTGAATCTGTTTAAATCTGAACGTTATAATACTTCATCCTGTTCACTCGTCAACATTTTACGGCTTTTAGAAAAAGCCCTCATTTAATTTCAGCCCTCTATAAACCCATTATCACTTCCACCATCTCCGTCATATTTATAGAACTCCTCTGGGCTCATTTAAAATGCTATAACGACATCATCTATGGTCCCGAGGAATATTATGGGAATCTAAGACAACATTTTTTAATGGTTGGAGCTGTTGATGTAGCCAGAAATATAAAGAAGTCTTTGAGTGTTCATTCGCACTTTATTGCAGCTAGTAACAAGAGCCAGATTTTTTCTTTACTGTCCGATGATAGAACCATTTGATAGAAAAGAAAACTAACTTTAAATTATAAGTCCGAGAAGGTTAAAGCAGCTAATGGATCTGAAGAATGTAGAACATTCTAATCTTAACCACAAATGTGAAGACAAAAAAAAGGGAACTCAGTTAAAGTTGGGTGTCAACAACACGTCTGGATTGCTCACTAACGGTATCCAATATTTCGATGTTATTGTTATTCGCAATCATCTGTTTTTTACTGTTTTTTCGTTTTTACAGGAAACAAAGAGAAAATGGCTTCTTATATCACAAGTAATAATAAATGATCCTCCGCTAGCAGCACACCAACCAAAGAAACATGTGAAACTAATTGTATAGTCATGTCACAGTCCACACACTGTGAGTAATGGTTTTTTTATTACTCTCCTCTCGCTAGTAATTAATTATAAATTGTAAGCTGTGTCAAGTCATCAGTAATTACTTTGGGATTGATATATTTGATGGTGTAGGTGGAAGGACGGAAACAATGAACTCCACATATGAGTCTCACAGAATTTTCATAATATATGTGAAATGAGATAAAAAAAAAGTAAATGAATTGTTCATTTCCAAGTCAATTGAGATCGACTTGGAAATGAACAACTAATTTACTCGATCTCCACATCTCCAAGTGATCGAGGTAGAGTACTCTTTCGGTCGTTAGCAAATTCATAAGATATTTAAACATGTATCAGTACTCATCCATAAATTGTGTAGCCTTCACTAGGTTAAAATATAGTTATGTTGTAATGGAAGGAAAATCTCAAAATGTAGCATTATACAATTTTTGTCTAAAATTCATAAATTATTTCTCTCTCACTCCAATTTTTGTAATACATGGGTGGTCTGAAAAGGTCTGGGCTTAACAATGAAAGCGAATTTATAATTTCAAAAATTTTATTTTTTCAACATTATCTCCCTTAAGACTAATATATTTTTCCAGCGATGCTTCAGCGCCATTATTCCGTCCATGTAGTGGTTCGCAGTAAGATTGCAAAATACCCTCTACAGCTGCAATCACCTCTTGATTCGAAGGAAAACGCTGACTTGCGAGGAAGGGTTTTAGTTTTGGGAAGAGATAGAAGTGATAGGGTGGATGTTCCTACAATTCCTAGTGAAGATACCTTAATATTCCCATTGCCAAAACACTTCTGTGAGCAGTTGCATTGTCCTGATGAAAGATGATTTTTTTCTTCTGCAAACCGGGTCTTTTCTCACGAATTTTTTCGTCTAGTCTGGTTAAAAGTTCGGAATAATATTTAACGGTTATTGTTTTAACCTTTTCAAGATAATTAATAAACAAAATGTCTTTAGCATCCCAATATACCGATGCCATGACCTTTCCTGCTGATGGAACCGACTTTGTCTTCTTTGGCGCTGAACAATCGTCTTCTGTCCACTGTGTGGATTCTGGTGTGTTATGGTGAATCCAATTCTCATCCGTAGTAATAAATCGACGCACAAAATCAGTTTTATTCTTGTTAAAACGCTCCAAGCACTATTCAGAGATTAATTTCATGCGAGTGCGTTTTTGATGTGAGCAAGCTCGGCACTTATCTTGCACAAAGCTTTTTCATTTGCAATTCTTCATGCAAAATGTATCCTACACGTTCTTTTGAAATGCCCATAGTCTGAGCAATTTCACTCACATTGACTCGCCGGTCATCCAATACCACATCATGCACTTCATCAGTGATTTCTGGTGTTGTTACTCTTTTTGGACTTCCTTCACGTGGATCATCTTGAAGGCTGGTACTGCCGTGTTTAAACTCGGTAGCCCATTTCTTAAAAATCGGAAACGAAATAGAAGAGTGCCCATAAACTTTTATGAACATCGAATGAATTTCTTTTGGCGTTAAAACCTTCTTTTTAAAAGAATTTTATAACCGCACGATACTCAGTGTTATCCATTTCAAGGGATACAGACAATACTTTTGCTTCAGACATCTGTATAATACAAATTACTTGAGGGAATGACTTGCAATTTCACATGGATGCTTATGACAGATGTATCAACTTTGAAAAAAAAATCTTGCCGATGGTGCTGCTATCTATGGTCGAGTCGGAGAACATTTCAGACCATCCTCGTACAATCCAGGAACTCCTCAATTTGCATGAAGGAATCAATTAACAGTATTAGGTGCGAAAGAATAATCCTTATATCTTTATTAGCAACAATAATAATAAATGTGTCTCCTTTCTCCAAGATAAATTTCATATGTGTACCGTTACAAGAAGTGATGACAATTGTACAGAAGGAGAAATGATGTGTATTAGTGTCACTACAATGAACTCATATGATCCGTGTAATATATAATCTGTGAACTTCATGCTTTCATTGCAGCATATTATTATCGACTGAATGAAAGTGATACATTCTTTACTATTTTCATAACAGCAACCGTTTCTGCTTGTCATCCGAAAAATAAAATATAATTAATAAGTAGCTTTTTTGCTAAGTGCAAGTAAATTAAGGAATAACGCACTAATATCCTATGAAAGGCTTGTTATTAAATAAAATAGTATTATTTTTACAATCCTAGTAATAATAATAATTACTAAATTTTACAATATAAAAGCAAGATGTACTTTTGTCTAAAATGTTTTTGCCCGTTCATTTTCATAGAAAATGTAACTGTAGTCTACTATTTTGTATGCCAAAATAATAATAATTCAAAAGATAAAGTGAAAGGTGACAAGCAGAAGTGCTGTAGAAACAACTGGTAACCGCTATTTCTCGAACGAAATCAAAAATGGCAAATCGCCTCCATATAAGACAAAACGGATTCACAAACAAGCTAGAGCGCTGTCTGTTCACCGAGTTCTGTTTTCACCCTGAGGCAGAAAACTGAGTCGAATAAGTTCGACCGGAATCCATTTGAATATTAAATAAACCACACACACACACACACTAGTAGTCGTGTATATCAGAGGGTTCACTTCGCTGCTTAAGACAAAAATTAATTAAGAAATAAAACATATATTTTGTTAACCTTCAAAAGGCCTTTATATTACTGTTATTACAATTGAAGCATTTAAAAAAAATTGCGCATAGGAGACAGAAGTTATAGTTCTGCAATATGGCACTCATATTACATGAAGAACACAAGAATACAGGTTTTGAAAATTTAAAAACGTAATGTAAGTATCCAGCTACGAAACTGGAGATATCTACTGCAAATTATGGAATTGTTTCAACTCATGTGCCGGTTCCTTACGGATAAACTGCAAACGACTGAAATTTAATTATGGAAGACATAAATGTAAAATTATATATATTAGATTAGTGCAAGAGAAAAGCAAATATTATGGTGTGTGCGTGTGTGTGTGTGCGTGTGTGTGCGTGCGTGCGACGCGGGCACTATATGATTTAGTTTTCTTTGAATACGCATTCTCAAAGGTACAATCATCTGGTTCTCCATTCATTCATGGATCCAGAGCCAGGTTTTTCTATTTATGACAATAAGATCCTGAGAGTTGAACGTAGCAGTTTCTCATTTGCATTTTTGTACAATTTGTGAACGTTGGATGAAGTCTCATTCCATTAGTAAATATAATTACGCCTATATATCTGGATTTAAATCTTCCAATGAGAGGGGGGTATTGCACTTAGATCAGCAACTGCTCATTTTGTTGCATCTGAATTCTGTTATTTAAAGGTTTGCTTCATTCTCTCTGCAGAATATATTTTATTTATTCTCCCATTACTTTGGTTATATATTTATTGCAAGAAAATCTCTTCCTCATTTGGTGAAGGGAGAGTTCTCATCACATTCTGAACATTGCATTAAATTCTATATTGACATTCTGAACATTGCATATATTCCGAACATTGCATTAAATTCTATATTGAAGTTTGATGCGCGTAGTTCACCTGAGAAGTTCTGTCTAATGGGATTCAAGCTTCTTTGGTAATGTGTTTCAAACAAGTCATACGCTTATCTCCAATGATTTAACAGATTACAGCATCACCTTCTCGCAAAGTCGATTTTGGGCTGCACTCGAATATAAAATAAAATCTCTGTTAAAGCTCTAGCGAAGCTTACTCTGATTCAATTTTAATTCTAGACAGAGAATTTATAAATTCTGTGGAGATGCGATCATCTAAAATGGTATTTGAATATTCATTCTAAGATGAATTCTTCAGTAAAGAGAAGGGGACATCAGATGTTATTACAAGACTTAGTTTCGACCTTCATTATTACCTGCTTTTAAGAAATACTTGGAGTAATGTTTGTTACAAAAAAAGATTTAAGTCATGAAATATTATTATTATTATACAAGTTGACGTACTTATGGACTGAAATAAATACTGGATGCCTCATTTAGCAGTTTTTCAATATTTTTATGTATAATTCAAAGAATCGTTTAGAGAAGTTCAGCAAACATTATTTAACCAATTCCGTGGATAAACATTCTGACAAGTAAATCTTCACGATACTGCTTCGTATCCGCAAGTTAATAATAATCCTTTTAACAAATTTAAATCTGCTTTAATTAAACGGAAAAATACCTTTCAGTAAGGATTGATTAGTTAGAATTATTTTAAGTCTTCCTTGTAGTGGGTTTTCAAAATATTTTTGTAGTCTTCAGCTTAAGCTTTCTTAATACTACTGTCCACTTCTGTGGCTTCAGAAATTAAGAAACATTCCTTTAAGACTACAGTGGCGACCACACGCGGTGGACCAGTGTAAGTTTAATTTTTCTGCGCTAATATTCTCTTGTCTAAGCGAAACTTGGAATACAATCTATATTAGGTGTCTTCATTCGAGAGTGCAAATTTTGAGTGATTTTATTCTTATAGCTCCAAGAATGCGCAATATCTCTGTAAGTAGTTTTTTTATCGTTATTCCGTACACACATTAATGTATTTTGAAGCCATTTTTTGACTTATGTTTTATGTCATTTGTTCACTTTTTTTTTTCATCGATAAATGTAATAATAAATTTGGTTTGGTGTTGTTTTTAAAACAGGAAGAAGTGAAAGGAGAATTACGAGATATTGAAGAAATGAAAGCAGAAAATACAGAACACTGTATGAAGAAGAAATTAGCATATTGCCTTCCGAATCTAGCTTTTGATATATAGACACAATTCGCTATTTTGAAGAAATCACTGCCAAAGATATCTCTGAAACACTCTCTTCCATATCTCATGGTCTTCTTCCCCTGTCTCATTTTTTTTTCGAATCTACCATATACGGTGGTGAAAAGTCATTTCAGGAACAGTACAAGCTCCTATAGGTCACATTTAGTATTTTCTCAAAAATCTTAGTATTGTCTATAAACAGATTTAGCATAATATATTCCTATACATTTAAGATGGATAAAATACCATAGTCTGGAAAATAGAAAAATCTTCCAAAAACTCTATAAACAGCTTCAAAAATGATTTAACTTTCTAAAACACCCAGTGCTAATATTGATAGTGAATACATTTATCAAACCATACTGAATTGCATTAAGTCTTTATTTTGACAAGGACGGACGTGCTCACTAGATTGCTGAATTCTTTTTTGGTTGCACGAAACACCTCGTGATTCTTGCATTGCACTGGCTTCAACCCAGCTTGAATTCGTACAATCTACCCGTCTGCATGAAATGTGTACAAGGTCAATGGCTGCGTAGGCACCACCCACCAAGAAAACCAGTGGTGGATATTTGGTTTCTAGGGAGGTTGGCAATTTGTGTGCTGAGCCAAGTAATATGGGCAATTGTAGCGTTCCTTGAATAGTGGCATTGTAGAAATTTAAATAGAAAATGACTAGAAGGAATTCGGCGAATTCTCTCTATTTTTTTGTCCGAATGTTTTCTTTACATGAAGTTACGACGAAGCAAAAGCCACGACATAAAGTATAAAACTACGACAATTTTCTGCAATACAAAGTAAGCAGTTCCTATTGGAAAGAAAGAACGCGAATGATATTTGAAAGTTTGAGTTGTAACACGTACGCTCAAAGAGTTTAGAATCTACTCGGGCAATCTATTACTCATCTTCAAGAACGCGATTAATTTTTGTAATGGGGTTTCACATGAACGTAAGATAGCCGATCCATTGTGTAGTGAAAGAGCCTTCCTAAAAATGTAAGTGCTGAGTAATAGAGAAAAAAAAAACATTCACAGACCTATTTGTCTCATAGCGTTGATTTTGCCATAATTCCAAATTATGATATTCAGCGATCTCTCTCTCCTTCAATTTAGTAACTTTAGACCGATGTATTCTGCATCTATTTTTGCATTCTTTTAACTCGAATTCTAATTTTAATAAAACAATAAAAGAAAACAAACAAAAATGTTAATATTAAAGGAATTATCCACACTATTATTTAATCCGCTTTATCTAGTTATTTAATCACTAAAAGAACAACGGAACAAATAACACGGACGGGGATTATTGTGGTATGATGGAGAAGTTACAACTGAATGGTCATCATAATACGGTCGTTATCATTGTATTTTTGAGTAAGGAGGTATGTCCTCATTCGTCTCCATATCGAGGTTATTACACGGGAGGTGAATTGTATCACTTCGTAATACCCTCACCTTTGCTTAATGAGGGATGCAGCATGAAAACGACCACGTTTGTTCTCTACAACAACTCCCCCCTCTCTCTCTCTCTCTCCTCCCTCCCTCCCTGCTCGGTGGCTTATTCCTTGACACTAACGAATTGTAATGGAATTTCACTCAAAAGTCTTCACCGATATTTGAGTGAAAATGCCATAGAAAAAAACATTAAAACCCACAAAGTTGCATTTTTGATTGAAAGTTCGTGATAGTGGTAAACGTCTGCCAATAAACCAAAAATATTAATTCAAAAATTCAAGGCCTTTGGTTAATTGATGTATTACTTTCTGGAGTTTTCCAGGGAGTAACACACCAATTAGCTAAAGCACACCAGCTAGATACCAACAGAGCTCACTACATTGGTTAAAATAACCCCGTCACTGATAGAGCGTTCAATGTCCGTGAAATTGGGGGGGAAATCATCTTTTCCGCCGTTTCTTTTCCTCCGATTAAATGGAATAGTGGATTATGTCTGAGAGAATCATCCTATTTGTAAAAGTATGATAGTCAAAGTAGATCTGGAAAAAGCATACGACAAGGTTCCCAGAGAAAAGCTTTTCAAAACACTACAAATAACAATTATATGGATGAGTGGAACATTATACAGAGCAGTGCGTAGTCGATATTTAAGTTGCAGTCAGCAGTTAGTAATTGTGCAGTCAAGTGTGCGCCTGCAAGTATTGCAAGTCTAGGTGACTCCACACGTAGTGCAAGTCAAGGCAACTCGTGGTAAAGGTGGATAAGCTCTGATCACTATTCTTTATATTTACCCTTAATGTAAAGCACATCTCCTGGAGGATGTATGATGCTATGTATTAAAGGCAAGGGGCCACTACCCAGACCGATTTCGACCTTTATTCAGGTCTCATCAGTGGGAGCCAGGCTAGAAATACCAAGATTTTAGGTAATACAGAGCTTATAAGTATTTTACCAGAACAAGTTGTAGTGGCCCCTTGCCTTTAATACATAGCATCATACGTCTCCTCCAGGAGATGTGCTTTGAATTAAGGGTAATTATTAAGAATAGTGATCAGAGCTTATCCAAATTTACCACGAGTTGCCTTGACTTGCACCACGTGTGGGGTCACCTAGATTTGCAATACTTGCAGGCGCAAACTTGACTTATTTGTCTGTTTGCTTACTTGGGAAATGGAGTAAAACCAGGTTTAAAATAGCTTGGTATCTTTAACATTTATTATACTCAAGGTAAAATACTTTCTATATATATATATATACATATATATATATACATATATATATATATACATATATGTATATATATATGTATGTATAAAGTTTTTTACCTTAGGTGTACTTTACGTTGACGATACCAACGTTATTACGTTATGACGATACCAAGAAATTTTATACTTGGTTTTAATTCTTTCCCCAATTTCTTGGTATCTTCAACGTACCCAAGGTAAAAAACTTTCTACATCTTTCTCTCATCCAGAGATTTTTATTGAGAAGGTCACGCACCTTTTTTCTACTTGTATATGATATATATATATATACAATATAAATGTATATATATATATATACATGACTTCTGCATTATTTCAACCTTGGTATCTCTCCCGAGTCTGGCTCCTACTGAGAGACCTTAATAAAGGTCGAAACCCGTCTGAGTAGTATATATATATATATATATATATATATATATATATATTTTATATATATATATATATTTTATATATATATATATATATTTTATATATATATATATATATTTTATATATATATATATTTTATATATATATATATATATAAAATTTCCTTATAATATATATATATATATATATATATATTATAAGGAAATTTTAAAATTAAGCATATTTAATTTTAAATTTGACTACATGATTTTTAAATGGAACATTTGGCAAGTAAATTGAAAAATATTAATAATAATAACTCAATGCAGTTAAGATAATTATTCTTTCTTATTCGAAAGAACATTTTTATCACTGGACTTGCATTGCGAATTTTATATTTTGTAAGGTGAGCGGTTGTTTCGTTTAACAGCGTGACACAGGAGAATGTCTACAAATTACATAACCCCGTTTAAGCATCATCGTGTGAATATGAGCGTAATGATCCGGAAACAGATCTCGTGCTCTTAATGTATCCACTCGGTTAGTTTGTCGATATTAAAACTGCGCGGTCATTAGTGCGATATTGCGGGAGTGGTTGTTGATAGAGAACTCCCCGAGTGATAGATCACGTGTCACAAATACAACTAGTAATGCTTACTTGACTAACAAAGAGGAAAGAACGACTGTTTAAGAATTTGACACGATCTTGTAAGTGAAAGACCAAGACTGCCACGGAGAAAGTAAAATGGTTTTATGCATTTAGAAAGATAGAATTACGTTTATTTAAGATACTTCAATTAGAAAGACTGATCTCTTTCTTATCCGTCTTATTTGCATTACTTTTATTTTTCTTGAAGACCGTAAAGCCTCTTAATGCACGAGATCATTAGCACGTAATTTTAATGGTTGGTTTGCACCAACACGTAAATATTCATTTCCTTAATTTTAATATTATCTTTATTAATGTGTTGCTGAAGCACTTTTCGTCTTTGTAATAGCCCGAATTCTTCTTGGAATGGACTTTTTGTACCATTCTTCACGAAGAATCTTCAAGTTGTTTTAAAGACGTTGGTGGAAATTGTTTATTTTTCAAGACTCTAAAACTGACCAGATTGTTTTAATAATGTTCAAATCTGGTGACTGTGCTGGGCAGAGAAGAAGTTGGAGTTCACCTTCATGCTTCTCAAACTACGACTGAAGTCAAAACTGTGTAAATGGGAGTATTGTTTTCTTGGAAAACTGCATTGTTGTTTGGAAATAATGTTTGAATCATAGGATGCATTTGATTACTCAAAATATCCAAATAATCACTTGCAGGAATTTTGCCATGAAGAGTAATAATAGGACAAACAGAATAACACAATATTTCCTCCAGACCATCGCAGAACCGTCGCCATGCTTTACTTGGAACCAAGCATTCTGCACTGTAGGCGTTCTCCAAAAGTAAACTCGTTCTGATGTAGGAAACAGGATGAAGATCGTCTTATTTTTACATATCACATTTCGAGTTTTCTAATGTCCAGGTGTGACGATCGCGACGCAGTCGTTGACTGATCATAGTCCGATCGATCCTTTCTCTATGTCCGACGATCTCTTTCTGTCATTTTTGATTTTCGCTCACTGTTTCTCTTCTATGATGTTGTCTTGCCATGATTTGTGTATGCCGACATATCCTTAGAAACTACCGATCTCAATGCTCCTAAGAATGTGATACTTTTTGTCATTGATGCTCCAGCTACACGCTAACCAACGATTTGTACTCTTTCAAAGTCGGACAAGTCTTCCGTTTTTCCGATTTTTAACACGAATTTTCACTCGATGCAATCCCTAATGCGATTGCACGAGAATTTCAGAGTTTAAACAGAAAAAAACAAGAACATCCAGTGCCGCCACCACAATATTTTTCAATGCAGCCAACACGAACATATTTTATTCCGAGTGTGCTGGGTCGATATTTAAAATGTATTTTTTAATTGTGGGTCAGAAAAGTTTGAAAAACGCTGCCCTAAGGAAACATTCACACAGTGCATTTACTAAAATAAAGAACCAAAAGGCTTTACATCGGCGATGCAAAATTTATAAAAATCAAGGTTTTTAGTTTTCAGTGAAGGTTTTTAAGGTGGTCCGTGCTAGGGCAACTCGTAAATGCCGGCGAGCGTATTCCAGTGAGCCCTCTGGTCAACTTACCTTTACTAAACTTTCATAGTTTAGTAAAGCGGATCTAATATCCACTTGATTTTTATAAATTCACATAATGTTTTCTTTTTTTTAAATAAATTTAAAACTAACTGTAAAACACCACATTCAGATCGACTTTACGTAATGCCACTTAAGATAAAAAAAACACACCTAAACTTCTAAATAAATTTCAACCAGGTCACATCATGCCCGTTAATGAGATTTTAACACGGCATTTTTTCAAGAGTAAAATTGCCTCAATCTTAGAATTATTCACTAAGTTATAGATCAATGATTAAACAAGTGTCATGGCAGAAGATATGAAGCGAAGATTTTTTTTTTTTTTTTTTTTTTTGAGTCACGTTATGTGTTGCAAAATCACTAAGCCAATAGAGGAGTGTTCAGAAAAAAAGTAAGAAATATTGTGGCTGCAACATGTTTTTGGAAGGAAAGATTAATAATGTGCACTTGACTTAGATCGACTTAGGCCAGATTGACAAGATTGACGAGTCAGATTGACTTAGAAAGTTTTACCGAATATATCGTGAATCGAGAGGTTTTCCATATTTCGAATTGATTTTACGATTGAGCATAAATTACAAAACTATTTGCCACTTTTCTTTTTTTTTTTCGTATGGTTTCCAGCTGAAGCTGTGCAAAATCCAATGTTTTCGGATAATGTTATAATATCTGAATTATCTGAAATCTTGTCCACAGCAGAATTATGAACACAGCAAACAGTAAATTAATATATCCTAAAGAGCTTAGTTCGATACTCTTTGAAAGCTACAAATCTTGTAAGAAAAAATTATCCTTCACCAATGAATCACCTCTAAAACATTGCTTAATAAATCGGTTTCAGTGAGGATCCCCTCGTCATCGCAGATTAAGGTAGAATTATTGTTTTCTTCTTTTAGTCGTTGCACTATTGATTGTTATCAGCCCGTGTTATGTGAAATGCCATACAGCGATTGATGAAAATCAACGTGTTTCAAATTGATGAAGAACACAAACACATTTCATCATAATTTCGATTTCATTGCTAAAGTTGCGCATCGTCAGGAGCCTTCGACGCTCAATCAAAAAATGGTGGTCAACGGCATAGGCAAGGAGAGGGAACACAGAAGACAGTTGCTTCTGAACATCAGCCCTGGGAATCAGCTCAGTATTCCACTGCTGAATGCAGAAATAGCTTAAAACATGAAACCTCATTGTTATTTAGCAGTTATTTGAAAATGAAACTGACCGATCGCTTGTTGATTTAGATGCGTGAATATGTTTCCTGACTACATGCATCAAAGAAGAACAGTGCGCAATACTTTGAGTTTGAGTTTGTAGAATGAATCTGTAGCCTACGTACGAATTCATGACTTGGAAAATAGTATGGTTGTAGTAGTTACAAGCATTCCCAATCAACATCAATGACCAATGGAACACGGAAAAAGTTGCTGACAGAGATTCAATCTATGGATCATGCAAACCGTAGAACAGAAAGAAGTGGCAAAATGATGAAACAGGCATCGGGCACCAATGGGGTATTGAACCCTTGGGCAATGATGATGACGATGATGGATGTGAGATATTTAATTCTTTAAGGTCTATGATTTAATCGTATTTTTGTTAAAATTATATAAATATAACATCTTAAAGAATTAAAATTCATTAGCAAAAATTAATATTCTATGTTTTAGATAATCATATATACAGTAATTAGTAATTTTAATTTTAAACTTTTTTAATTGATAATTTTCCTTTAAAATGTTCCGAATAAAAAATAAATATTAATAAATAAATAAAAAGAAAAACTCTTCCACGCTTGTCTATATTCAAAGCAGATACGTCTTCTCAACCGAACTCTTCCTCTTTACATTAACCAGAAAAATAACAGACGTCATTGAACGTGAAAGAAAGAACATCTCCAATCTGTGGCCTTCAGGTCATTATGGTTATATCTTCAGTTTGACGGAATAAGATGGTTTAAAAAAAAAATTATAAACCTCACTATCACGTAATTTTCTACTAAAATATTATTATTATTATTATTATTATTATTATTATTATTATTGTTATTATTTACATCTAAATCGTTCGCAATGTGTATAAAGGGAGTTTTATCTGTTTACAAGGGATTCCTATTATGTACCATTTGAAGACAAATATTCACGGAACCAACCCGAACCATCCCTGGAAATTTAAATGCTGTCAAGAGTTTTATTTTGATGGATGTAACTTAAAAACTTTTCCTCTTGTGGGAGGAAAAGGAAGAAAGGGGATTCTCTTGTGTAAAATGCATTCATTTCAAACTCGGAAGTGTGGCCACAACTTCATGCATCGATTCTTCTCTTTAGATTCTCTTACTTTTGGCAAAAAAAAAAAACATTCCATCCACAGAGCCAGGAATGACAGAACGATGAATCGTGAAAATTGGAGAAGACACGAAGAGTACGAAGGCCATGAAAGATAAATAGAAAAGTAAAATAAGCGAGAAAGAGAGAGAGAGAGAGAGAGAGAGAGAGATAGAGAGAGAGAGAGAGAGAGAGAGAGAGAAAATAGAGAATTCTAAAACAAACGATGAACTCATCGCAGCGCAACCATAACATGCTCCGAACAAAACCGCCATTTCAGTTACTAAAAGAAAAGAAAAGAATCTAAATTGCGCTTCTGCTGACAGCACTAATCCAACGTGCTTTATTTATTCTCATAACACACCAATGAAGGTTTATCTCTTCAGACAGAAAAAAATAATAATACGAAAGGATTTATATTTGAATAATGTGAAGTCTTCCCTTGTATATAGCAAATGAATTGTTTCGGCATACATTCATCTGGTTAATCTTAAAGGTGTTGATGCAATTAATAAAAATAAATTCCTTTTCGTATCCCAAAATGAAACTGCACGCCGCTTCCAACACTGCAAAAGCTCCATTCAACGTCTGCGGAAATTAAATATTTTAACACTCGTGAAGAGCGCCCTCTGCGCAATTCTTACTCATTCCACATTTCATTTACATGAGAAATTTCTTCGCATTAATAAAGCGATGACAGTATCTGCGTCTCGTGAAGAAACTATGCATGGCTTTTATTAAAAAAAATTCGTTGAATTTGCTAATTATACTCCCGAAACTGCGGAGGGTGGAAAGTTCGGCGATGATTGTTACTTCACACATCCAATATTCCCATCGTTGTTTAATGAAACTGACTGGAATTATTTCGTCTTCTAAACAAAACTGCATTTATTTTTTCCCTTTTTTGTTTAGACTTTAGTTGTATAGTTTTTAAGATGATGAATATTAATATGCTTAAATACTTTCTCTTCACGTTTGTTCTAAGCTGGTCTCATCGTATTCATTGCAATTAGAAGCAGATCGAAGATAAACATCTGACATCCCTAATGCCTTTTCTTTTATATAAGAATATAAGAATTAATATAAGAATATTAATATGCTTAAATACTTTCTCTTCACGTTTGTTCTAAGCTGGTCTCATCGTATTCATTGCAATTAGAAGCAGATCGAAGATAAACATCTGACATCCCTAATGCCTTTTCTCAAGTATATTTCTACTTACGGCGCATTAAATCTTGAAAAGCAATGAATATAAATATCTTTGAGCTTCTTTGCTTAAGATATAGGACTTTTGGTGTGTTAATGCCTCAGAAGAATCTAACGGGAAGTGTACTTTAAACACGAGAGGCCATTCAACTTGTGTTAAAGTAGTTTGATGTCTGGGATGGCAGCAAATCTGTTTCCGTCTTGCGCTTCAAGGCGTATGCATGACGGACGAAGAAAGCTAACCAGATGGAGTTATTTAAGGGCACTTTATTTTCTTCTCTCTTTTTCTTTTTACCCAACTTTGCCTTATCTGTTGAAAATGTTTTTGCGTAAACGAGATTACTGTTTAGTTTTTTAAGCGTTGGCACAATGTTTGATTGGAGTGCAGCGATCCATTCGTTTGAAAAAGAGTAATCTTTCTTTCTTTTTTTTTCTTGCAGAGTTTGACTTGAAGGGCAGAGACATGAAGATAATCATCGCGAGGGATATTAAATCCCTAGATTGTCTTTATTCATCTTTTCCTTTTGCCTACCACATAGCTACTAAAGAATTCTTAAAGAGCGGATCAGTATTGGAAATAAAAGATAATTCAGTTTCATTGTTGTTCATTCTGATGATCCAAAAATGTTTAACTTCTAATTAATTCGTATATCCTGAAAATGTTCGTCAAGTGATTCACAAAATATGGTGGCCTTCCAAAAACAAGAATTTGGAATAAATTCGAAGAACAAAAGAAAAACTATGGCTATAACGTTAACGACAGCTAGAGTCAGAGTGATGCAGAAACATCGACATGAAAGCTCAGTGGAAAATATCTTCTGCTTTAATCGTGTCATTCATTCATTCAGAAGTTATTGATGCAATTTATAAACAGAAAAATAGAACTGATAAAAGTTCGCGTGGCAATGATAAAATAGTTTAATAATGAACTTAGTTTTCGACATAAAAATGATAGCATTCTCTTTTTAGTATGATTCAAAGATTCTTAAAAATAACAAATTCAATTAAAAAGATTTAATATATCTGAATATGGGTCATAAATTGAACGAAAAAATGACTACAATTTTATGAACTATTTAGTTCTTAATCCTATAAAATACCCGTTGAATCATTTAATAGGCTTCATTAAAATGTTCTATTTATAAGGTACCTTTAAAATGACCTTTAATGAAAGGTCATTTTAAAGAGTACATCATCACAATGCCGAAACAAGCAAATTAAAGAACAGGAATACAAGGCACATACAGCTATCGGTTTACCGAATAAAAATCGTTGCATCGAGCTAGATATTAATATATTAATAAGTAATATTAAAATAATTTTTGGTGTTTATATAAAACGAGAATCTCCCCGATATTTTGAGAAGTGTGATGAGCAGACTTTTTCATGAATGTTTCTGCCAGTAAAGGTAAGTATAACATGTCTGTAACACACGCTTAATGAGAATTGAAGGGTGCAGAGACAAAAAAATATTTATTTGTTAAAAAAATTATATAATTTTAAGATGCAAAAAATATAATTTTTTCTTAATTGTTTAAACTCAACGTTTTTCCTTATTTTGTTGAAAATTTATTAACACACCTTTTTCTATCTCATACAGAACACTTTTGTGATGACAATTAATCCAATGAAAAAATGAAAAAGAAATGTTATTGCGTTGTTTGAAGAAGAACGTATTAGTGCTGTGTTAAATATTAGCAAAAGTTTCCCAAAATTGACAGCTATAAAAGAATCAAAACCGAGTTTCGTTGGAGTCAACTGGGAAAAGAACAAATACTTTAGAAATGTTATTCAAAGCATTGCTGACAATTATAACGAAATAGTACAGACTGTGAAAAAAATATTTTCATTAGCAGGTCATTAAAATACGAAGTCCATTGATGGAATCATAAATATTGTAATATTTCAAAAATTTATTTTCAAAGAAATAATAAATTAAACGCTCTTTTTGTAGTTTATAATTCAAAATCTTTATATTCTTACGTATTATGATGAAATTTCATTTTGTTTGCATCTGATATATGTTAATTTCCACACATTTCTGGTTATATCGAGTTAGTAATAAATATTATTATTATTAATATTTATTATTTATAACAACGGATTTCAAAACATTAAATAAAATAAAATAATAATTATAAAATTATATACTAAACTAAATAAAATTTAATTAAAACCAATTAAAAATAAGTAATTTTTATAAACGTTAAGATACCAATAAAGACTGAATTAATCATTTATATAGAAGATTACGGAAGCGTTGTTTTATGTTTCATTTAGTGGGTAATACCGGATAAGACTGTAGACCATGCATGTCGTACGAGGCGACTAAAATGGGTACCCGGAGAGGGTAATGGATGGCAGTGCTGTAGCCAATGAAGTTCTAACTGAGGCTCGGCTATTGATGTTACTCTTCTGCCATGATCAGAGCTTATAGCACTATATTACTCCATTCATACATTTCCTTCTACAGATAACGGGAAAGATGAAAAGCATTCTTGCGTCACCATATAGGCAAATTTGTTTTATTATTATCAAGTGAAAAATCGGTTTTCACATGCAAATTCAGACATTATTTTCAATATAAATTCGATTCCATTTATTAGTATAATTAAAATTTTGATTTATTTTTGCTCATATGTATATTTTCAATTTAACAATTAATAAATTGAATTTATTAATTCAACCTCACCACATGCCTCTCTGGCTGAATCAATCAAAAACACTGATTAATTCAGCCAGAGAGGCATGTGGTGAGGTTGTCTACAAGGATAGAAAAATCAGAACTCCATGGTGGACACAAGAGGTAAAACAGGCAGTGAAGGAAAAGAAGAAAGCTTATCAAATGTTCCTGGCAAATAAGTGAGCTTGAGCTCTTAGAGAATACAGAGACAAATTTAAGAAAGCTAAACACTGCGTAAAACTAGCTAAAAAACTTTGGCAAGAACATAGAAAATAAATATCAAGAAGGTGGTAAGATATTCTGGAGGTTGTTGAAGAAGCTCAGAAATGGAGGAAAGAATGCTGTAAAAGGAATTAGAGATGATAAAGGTGACATGAAAACAGGAGAAATAGATATCCTTGAAGTATGGAGTAATTACTTCGAAAAATTGTTAAATGAAACAAGCAGTGATAACACAGTGGTAAAGACAAAGACAATGAAAATAGGCAGAATCGTTGAAAATGTCAACTGCGTTGTGAATGGAGAACTTGTGGAACAAGTAAAACATTTCAGCTACTTAGGCACGATTTTTAGTAAAGATGGTAAATTAAATATAGAAATAGACAACAGAATCAACAAAGCTGGTATGGTAGGAAGTCAGTTGAATAAATACATATGGAATAAGAGAGAAATTATTCGGAACACTAAATTAGCTGTATACAAGACAGTGTTCAAACCAGTTTTAACTTATGGATCTGAGAGCTGGGTCAGAAGTAAAACACTTGACCAAAGACTAGAGACCACAGATATGAGAGTCCTGAGAAAGATTAGAGGCGTGAACAGATGGCATCAATGGCAATATCATATTAAAAACGAGGATATTAGGAAAGAACTTGACATTGTCAGCATCCAGGAATGCGTTAGCGGAGCTAATCTCAGGTGGTATGGGCACTTAAACAGAATGGGCGAGGAAAGATTAGCAAACAAGTGTTCTCTGCCAGGTGGGCAGGAAAACGACCCAGAGGAAGACCAAGATATAGGTGTATTGATACAGTAAAAAGTGCCTTAGAAGACAGAAATATAAGATCTGGTAATGTTGGAGTCTTGACAAGTAACAGGCTGATTTGGAGTAAAATTGTAGATAGGAATTTAGTAATGATGTAAATTTTTCATGTAGTACTATCATATCCTGTACACCCCTTGAGTGTACATGGCAGGAATTTGATGTTGATGAAGAAGATGATGATGATAAATTGAATTTATAACGCAGAAAATTTACTTACGTCATTTATGTGTCAAATAATAATTAATAAAATTATATTCGTTTTCATACACACTAATGATGACCTTAAACAAATTGAATTGTTCATATAGTCAAATCGGACTTTTTTAAATTTAATTTTATATTTTATCGAATCAAATAATTGTTCATATATAAATTATAGAAGACGATCTATTTAATATGTGATACTTTTGTAGAAATACATATAATAGATTTCCATTACACAGGGATATTCAATATTTACTATTATTGTTATTATTAAGAGTAACTTCCAGAAAGGCAGAAGCTCATCGAGGAAGGTCACATATTACATACACCATCTATCGTATTTATTCTTGAATTCATTCAACTGTTTGCACTCCCAACATCCAAAGGCAATCCATTCCAATCACGCAACACCGTATAAGAGAAAAATATAACCCTCACCCCTTCTTGGCGGCATTTATTCTCAGCTTCCAAGGATGCCCTCTTGTCCTTTCGCCACCCTCCATAAATTGAAAAATTCCATCAATTGAAATCCTGTATAACCTTTTCAGAAGTTAGTAAGTCTCAATCATATCACCCCCCTCTTTCTCATGTTTGCTAGTGTCTGCTGTCTACAAATTCTCAATCTGTCTTCATAATCAGTATTCCACAGTCCTGGTATCATTTTAATACGCTCATTTGCACTCTCTCCAATATATCAGAATCACAACGGAAACCAAGAGATCTGATCTTCCCACAATAGTTCAAGTGAGGTCTTATCAAGGCCTTTGTAAAGAGGCAAAATGACATCCTTATCTTTAGTGAATGTTAGTTTCTTTTGAATTGTATTGCAATCTTTGTTACATTGCCCAGTGAACTTCAACTTCCTATCTACTAACACTCCAAGTTCCCTAGCCTCATTAGTTTCTTCTAGCATAATCCCATCAATATAATACGACATTGGATATTTAATCACACTGAAGCGAATGACTTTACATTTACTGACATTAAACTGATATCCATTTTCCTATGCCCACAATTCCAGTCAATTCAAATCATTTTGAAAGAGTTGCATGCCAGCAGCATTCGTGATTAGCTTTATCTCGTATATTTGCATCATCAGGAAATATCTGTATGTTGCATGTCAAATCCTTCCCAATATCATTAATGTAGAGATTGAATAACAGCGGACCAAGCACTGATCCTTGTGGTACACCACTTGTTACCTTAAATCTTGCAGAATCACATCCCCCATATACCACTTTTTGATATCTTTCAATCAGCAATCCTCTTATCCATGCTAATATTTTAGTACCCAAACCCATTTTCTCCAATTTATGCAACACTTTATCATTCTTTATTCTGTCAACACCTTAGGAAAATCAAAAAGTATCATGGTGTATCAAGTCCCCTTGTCTAGTTCAATGGTGACATTGTTATAGAATGTGAGCCAGTTGCTAAAATATGACCTTCCCTTAGTAAACTCATGTTGCTCATTGTAAAGCAGAGATTCACTGCCAACCCACTTCAGAATGAGACCTAACCAATTTTTCCAAAATCTTCACCACCACTTCTGAGATACTAAATGGTCGATACATCAGTCTAAATTTGATTGGATACATCAGTCTTTGCACTACCCTTGTACAATGGAATTACTATCAATGTTTTTACATTCCTGCGAAAAGAAATGTTCCCTGTTCTGAGACCTATATTAAACAGCCAGGTCACAGGAATAGCCAGTTCTGTTGATCACTCTTTTAGCACACGTACTGATATCCCACCAATCCCTATTGCTGAATTCTTGTTCAGTTTGTGCAACAGCTCTAATACCTCGTCCTCATAAACCTAGGTTTCTTCATCCACTAAAGAAGTAGCAGTGTGCTCAATCTTGTTTACACCAGATTGATAGCTTTTAACAAAATAGGCACTCATTAGTTGAACAACCTCTTGAACAGCATCTGTTACCTACACGCCATCTGCATTTAGAAGAGTTATTCTTTCATGATCGTTCTGTCTTTTACTTGCAGCATATCGATGGAATTCTTGTGGGTTGTCTTTAGCTTGCGGAGCCAGTGTCTTTTCATACTCAGCTTTTCGTACAAGAGTTGACTCTTCTGGCCTGCGGCTTATAATTTTCATAACGGACATTTCTTATGTACACGGTATTCCATCCACATCGTCATTTTCTTACGAATCTCTCGTTTAATAAGATTAGACATCCATTTGACTTCTGCCCTATTTATTCATCGAACTCTCGGGACACATTCTGTTATCGCATAATTTAAGTATTGTTTAAATGCCTCCCATGCACCGTCGATATTCCTCCCATCCAGCATCCGATCCAATTCCCTACTCAACTCAATATATTCCTCAGTTGGTCATAATTTCCTTCTTTGTAGTTCAGAATGTAACATTTTCTGAATGGAATATTCATAAACTTAGTCAGTTCCCAAGTGAGTACTGCATGATCACTGTCACCAACCGTAGGCAGAATAGTTACATCTTTAACTGAAAGGCTTTCTGACATTGTAAGCAAATCAATCACTCTTTGACCTCCAGTTCCTTTTGTCACATGCTGTTTGAGGAAGTTGTCCTGCAACAGCTCAATAAATGCATTTTCATTATTCTCACGAGATTCTACTGCTAATCAATCAATATTTCAATAATTAAGGTCTCCATTATGATTACTATTTTTACGGTCTATTTGGTGATGCATTTCTTCATCAATAACAACCGATCCCCCAGGGCTGTAACAACACCCTACTATGTAATTGATCTTGATAGATTCCACCTCATAATAGATGGCTTGAAACGCGCATGAAATATTGTTTGAGTAGTACTACAATCATAGGTCTGAACTCTAACTGGATTCAAGTCATTCAATATCATTAGCAGTATGCCCCTTCCTCTCCTATCCTCTCTATCCTTCCTAAAAACACTCTACCCTTTACACTCGATACCAGTTAGTATGAGATACCAGATATATTTTATTTGGTTTGATATTTAACATATTCAGCAACAATAAATGTAATCGTTATTATGAAACGTCTATTGAAGTTAAAAACAGTAATTCATATAATACACAGAACTCATATACACTTCATCGGGATACATCTTGGAACTGCATTATGTAAATAGCATGATCTTGAAAGATTCTGTATCATATCATTTAATTAGTCTTAGACTTTTCATTAATTTTACGCCATAAGCATCAGTATTCCATCAAATCTTTAATTATTTACTGTTAGTTGTACTATTATTTGAAAAAATATTAATGGGGAAAGTATTATATTACTTCAGAGCTTATCAATAATCGCTTCTCTGTTGTCTGCCATTTTCTTCTGATCACGACTGTAGCTCCACCTGTGGACATTCCTAAATTAACATCACTTAAAAAAATATAATAAAATAAAGACCCGTACGAGTTGTTCATTGGATTGCCATTCGAGTATGTGAAGTGTGTGGTTTAGATGTTCGAAAATACGTCACACAAATGTAATCGTGTACTTAAAGAGCAGTTTGAAACTCGAACTCATTCGATTGGCTCAATCCCACAAAAGTCTCGGCGTCGGTGCGTTCATAAATCCTTCGAGTGCCTTTTATGTGTTTGTTTCTGCGAAAAGGATTTGAATATAAATTTAATTTTCATCCGTCGTTTTGTATCTGATAAAAACGCTCTCTGCTCGACCTCTCATAATTTCTCTTGCAAAGCAGGATTGCAATCGATGAACTGACTTAGCTGAAATCCTTCGGGGATGGTTTACTCGCTCGAAGACTAAAGTGTTTGGGTGAATTGCTTCTCTTCCACATTCTAAAGACAGAAAACGGAAAACAAAAGAAATAAGCGGAAGGGGAAAGCAATTTAAATATCATAAAAATGTGAAGTGTGTGTGTGTGTGTGTGTGTGTGTGTGTGTGTGTGTGTGTGTGTGTGTGTGTGTGTGTGTGTGTGTGTGTGTGTGTGTGTGTTGTGACACGGCTCTGCATAAATGTCTTTGTAGCGTTTCTAAAAGTAATACGCCTTGACAAAGAACTAGGGACTTAAGATATTTCTTTATAATTTCATTTCATTGAAAAGAGATTCCAAAGAAAAAATAAAATCACAAATATTTACATATGCAATAAACACCAAAATAAAGAAGAAATTTTGAAAAGGTGTGTTTAGTGAACTGGGAATTGTCTAGTTTAGACAACTTGACTGTAATTGTTTAGGCGACACTACAAAGCAAGTAGAGTAACGAGAGTATTGAATGTGTTTAAATGACTTTCACATCATCACTGTCCTCTTTGAAATTACATATTAAGTCGGTTTGCCTGTCTGTAAAACCACTCTACGAACCTCTATGTGGCAGCGCATATCATTAACTTAAAAGTCCTTATAAAGCCCCTTGCATCCTAAACGGGTCTTAACCCAGATTTTTCCTAACCAAACACCCGAGTTCTTTTTTTTTGTTGTTGTTTGTTTGTTTGTTTTTTCATATAGAAAACTGAATAATTCAAGGGAAGGTGATAGCCAATCCCCGAGAAACGTACGCATAATAATTCCCGATATCTTGTATGTAATAATAGTATGAAACTATAACTCGATATTGAAAATTAAAGCTCTCGCATGGAAACTATTAATATCCACCAGAATATTTGCATGTTTAAAAAGTAGCTGCACATAACATACTTACGAAACATCGCAGCTGGTGCTTCTTAGGTCTGTTTATGTGTAAATCCTGATGTGTTTTATTTATTTGATATTACGCAGAATCTGAGGCAACTGGAAATCTTTTGCATGTGTGTGTGTGTGTGTGTGTAGGCGATGAATAACAAGTAGTCTGGCAGCTGTTTATTGTTAATTTAGGTAAGCGAAAAGGAGGAGAACTTTCACCTGCATTTTGGGGTGACATTAATTACAATTAGAACAAGCGATGGTAATTTTGAACATGACGGAGTTCGTATGTGTAATTACAAAAATGACAGTGATGACGCGCAAGACATTTAAATTAACGAAAGGTTGGTCGATTGGTAAAGCCTCTGCTATTAGTGGCTCATGCATAAAGTTAAGCAAGCTTGAGCGTGGTTAGTAGTTGGAAGCAATCAATTGTTCGATGCTGTTGGCACACTCTCCCTCGATGAGTCTCTTGACTCCATGGAGGTGTCACATAATAATAATAATAATAATAATAATAATAATAATAATAATAATAATAATAAAAATCTGTATTCTGAGGTTTAAAACCAACTAGGAAAAATTGCTCAGAATTTTAATTATTTTCCTCTTCTGCGTACAACAGCAGAATAATTCAAAGTGATTCGGAGCTTATGTGGACTATTAGATGGCATGATAGTTTAGATAAACTCCGAATCACTTACTTTGAGGATAAACGAAATAACTGCTTCTCAAATGAAAGAGCTAGGATCCACAAATTCGACATACAATTTCTTTTTATTAACGTAACGAAAAGGTTTCGTGAAGGTCTCTCAACTACTAACCACTATTATACTGTAATAGTGGTTAGTAGTTGATTATTACGCAGAATAATGTGGTCAGTACTTATGGTCATTAGAGACCACTATTTCTATGAAAATTAATATAATCTTCATTTGAACTTTAGGATCTACATTCTTAATAAGATTTTTTTAAAAGACAAAATTAAAAAGCGTAGGATAGGTCACAGGTCTTTCGAAATTAGAACGGATTTCAGATCAGGATTCTTTGGACACAATTCAAATGAAGTTAGTAACCATTCCACTTTTTTTTCCTGCAAAACTAAATAAGATTATCAAAATTTAGTTAAAGATCGGAACATGGAATAACAGTTTGCTGGTTTCTCTTCTTTATGAGCTTGCATACGTAGGATGGGTGTGAATCCTCTTCCGGTGAGGGTCCAAGAGATTCAGAGATGTTAAAGATACGAAATTAGAGTAAAAATATAAATCGCTAAGGGTTAAGAATAATTAACATATTCTTCTTTATTTTGCTGGTTTATCCAGTTTATGGATTAATACCGTGACTATGGGGAGGGATGGATTGATGCGTGAATTTTTGCTGACAGTGATTCATCCATCTGGGTTTGCATTGATACAACACGCGGGTTCACCACCTAGGACCGAGCATACATTGTACTTTTCAATAACAGGCCGCGAGTGGCAATATATTCTTTGAATGGAGTAGAGAGAAGGAACATAAGTAGTAATTTGCCTAGGCTTAATAATACTTAGTTACATCGTTGGGCACGGAAAAATTTCTATATAATTTTATTTATTAAAATAGATAAAACAATTCATGATTTCATCATTGATGGTTAAGTTTTCAACATATATGCAGCATAAAGGATAAGAGTCGAATATATTCCACATTTTATACATGATATAATAAAAGAGAACTCAGGAAAACGATCATGTTAATTATAAGTCCGAAACTATCATCATTTCCATTGAAATATATATATATATATATATTTCAATGGAAATGGAGCCAGAAAAGTGGTAAATCCTAGGTTTTACCGGTAAATCCTAGCATTTATCATAGTGGAAAAAGTCTCAAAAAGGCTTGTAAACGCTTCCATTTCGGGCTTTTACGAAACCATTTCGGTAAATGCGAGCATTTACCAACAGCAATTGGTAAACTCCCGTTTTGTTTACATTATAATCATTTACCTTTGTCAATTTAAATTTGAAACATAATGTCCAGAACAGCATTAAACGTAACTGATAAATTCTTTTATTTTTATTTTATTTTATTATTATTAATTAATGTATTATAAGAAAATGTTCAAGAAAAAATAAGTAACTTCTTAATCACAATTTCCTTTGACATTATCAAATCATAATTAAACTTATTTGTTACAGCAAAGTTGACTCTTGTGACATTTGGAGTTAAAAATTAAAAATTAAAAAGTAAATTGGATGATTTGCACAAACACATCTTCGTGGTACATTTCTTTGAACAGTTGCATTTTTGGAATCCTTGTTCACCAACTAAAGAAATCTTTTTTACCACTTCATGTACACTTATTTCTTCCTTTCCGACTTCTTCGATGCTTAAAAAATTTTTTTTGCACAAGGTAAATTGGTTAGGAACCTAACCTTAACTAAACTTCCGATTCAGTGTGCCTTCATTTTTATGAAGGAAATAAAAAAACATAAAATATATTAACACAAAAACAAACTGATTCTAGATCATAGCCGCTCACACACGTTTATACTCGCACTGTACTCGGGCTTTTACCAATTGGTGTTGGTAAATGTGGCATTTTGCGAAATGGTTTGGTAAAATCGCGAAATGGAAGAGTTTACAAGCATTTTTGGGCTTTTACCACCTCACTATGGTAAATGCTAGGATTTACCGTTTGGCTTTTACAGTAACATATATATTCCTCCTTTATTTATGAATAAGTGTATACGTTTATAAAAGCTAAGATTCCAGCCTTGACAGATTAATTTAGTGGAAAATTGTAGATAAGAAGTTAGAAATGATGCAACTTTATCATGCAGTACTATCACGATATCCTCTACACCCTGTAAAGGTGCACATCATGAATTTGATGACAATGATAAAATAGAATGAAGTCAGGAAGTTTATTGCAGAAAAGAGGAGGACATGTCATCAAAATTAGTTAAATAAAAATCATTCTACACAAAACCAATTGCTTAAACAGAGATTCTAAACTAAATATTTCTTAAAAAAGCTTTGAAATCCGTGCTTATTGATGGCCAGTTGTCATCAATAAGTACCAATGAGCCATCAACAGTTTACCTTCTCAACTAGCTAATCGACGGATAAGTGTAAAAATATAAACGAAACAGTTCCTAGGGCTTTTCGAGTACCAGCTTCAAGAGGTAGCCAGTATTAACAGAATGAAAATGGTTAATTGGTTTTAATCGCCCATAAAGTATTCTGAATGAATTGAAAACTTAGTTTTCATAAGAACGAAAAATAAAAAAAATAAAAAACTTCTCTCTTTAGAACAACGACATTATTTTTGAAAATCTTGAATACAAAAGAGCAAAATTGTAAATCATATACAAAGTTACCGATCAGGAATTATTTAAATATGAATCAATCTTAGTAAGAGAAAGTCTTCTTGGGTAATATAGAAGTGACTATTTGAAATCACAAGGTAATCGAAGCAAATAAGATCCCAAGAAGAACCTGCTGATTGCAAGGTTGAAACATATTAGGCAAATTTATGATATGCGAAAACTGTTTAAGGATATATTAACGCTAAATGTGGAAGAATCGGAGTCACAGTGTTTCTCTGATATCAAAAGTAACTTAATAGAAATTGAACCCATCGATTATGAAAATCCAGACTTGGGCACTTACAAAGACGTTCTGTCTTCGCAAATATCCAAAACAGTTAGGATAATGCATTACATTACCCTAACTACAAACGCCATCTGGTTTGGCTTGGAGGATTGCACATGGACAAATCCTGATGAAGTTAGTGAAACCACAATATCACCATAGACCGTGCGAGTCCTACTGTGACATATGCCATGACATAGAGCCAGTGAGCATATTTAAAGATATATTAACGCTTAAATATGGAAGAATCGGAGCCACAGTGCTTCCGTTGATTCCAAAATATATATATTGAAAACTGTGTGACTTCTTCTATTATGAGTGTGACTTCTATTACGAAACTCCGAACTTGGGCACAAACCAAGATGTTCTGTCTTCACAAACAGTTAGCGGGGGGAATAGCAATGGTCCTGGAGTGACTTGGCTTGGAGGATGGCATAAGGCTAATTCCTTGTGAAATTGGTAAAATCACAATACCGCCCTTGACCGTGTGATTTCACCAATTTCAACAAGAATTAGCCTTATGCCATTAACCTTTGACAGAGGCCATGTTATAGAGACGGTGAGAACATCGTGTTACTCTCCACCAGTGTAGCACATTTAGGGAAAGTTAAATGAAGTACTCAGGGCCAAAATGCCAACTTTTCCAGAGGTGTCCCTACTACAGTTCTCCTCCCCCCTTTCTTGAGGGAAAATCAATTTTACTCATTTTCTGCAGCAGAAAAGATACAGTAGAGGAAACATATAAAATAGAGCAAATACATTATTTAGTTTATTATTTAAAAAAATAAGTAAGCGCCCAGTTTTGCCTATGGCGACCGACGTGAGACGACGTCAGTTTCTGGAACAGTTTCAAGCGACAGAATTCCAAACCAATTTTTAGTTTAAACTTAGTTTCTGTATTTCTAATGTTTAGCGATCTCGCCTCGCCTCATATGAAGACTGTTTTACCTCTCTGAAGCTCGAGCATTTCGTCTCACAAATTCCGTAAATGGAAACGAACACAGCAGCTAACAGACGTAGCTTATACACTGGCCACGCAGGCTTAGTTGCTTCGTCGATAAATCTGAATTAACCAACTAAATTAGTGGCTATGCATTCACTCACCCGTAAATCTGTCATGTTCTGCTGTCCGGTTATAAAACTTCGGCATTAAAGCAGACACAGATGACTCCAAACACGAGGTGAACTGAACGCTCAATTTGAGCACAAAACACACATAAACTACATCCCGTCTAAACTATTATAATATGTAACTGCATCTCATCCTGTCTCATTTCATCCCGATCGCACTTAAGAATCCATCCCTCATTTGCTTTGTTCACCTTGTTCCATTTCCTATACGTAGTCAAAAACGATGAACTAGATTCAACTACAGTTATCACTATAAAGACACCAAAGTCGTAAAATTAGTGCTTTGAACCGTAATTGTCGTAATGACTATTAAAACATGTTTATTATCTTCTGAACCAATCATCCTGTAGTTTTACCTTAAACGATGTAGAAGTTTGGGAGTGAGGACACTGAACCGCAATTAACAGACTTTGATACGATTTCGTCACTCGAGCTACATCACGGAATAGCAATTCCAGAAGTGCATCCACATTTACCCATCAAAGTGCTTAAAGTGCAACAACTGCCCATCGCATAGTTTCATCTTATCGTTAGAGCACAGAGCAGAAATTCAAATTACAGTGAATATTAATTAAACATTACAAATTGTTTGAATTCAGCGCATCTTAACCTATCTGACCAAATAAACGACAAACGATTCTGTTGTTTCACTGACGGAAAAGCATGTTATCACCATTAGTCTGTAAAATGTTCGAAAAGCTTGTAAATACTCCCTTCTAGCACTAAATACAGAATAGTAATTTGATAGGAATTATATGCACGTTACCACAAGAATGTTTTAATATTTGCCAAATATTTCAGTCTGAAACTAACAGACAATCTTCAGTGGCTAAATAGGAACAGTTTTGGACTAGGTGGAATACCAACAATTGATCATTCAAAAGTAGAACGAGCCGCGCGATGTTACATTGCTAAGCTTAAAGAGATGAAAAATTTCAGCAGAGTGATTGACTACATTATAAGTATTAATTCACAATTTCATATAATAATCTTAATTTATAAATAACATTAGACTAATATACGAATTAAAAGTCTCAATTAAAAAAATTATTTCAATGTGTTCTGATTAAACTTTCCCATATTTTTGATAAGGAAATACAATCATTTCGATTCAAGTTAGGGCGTTGAAGTAAGGCCTCAGCACTTTCTTTGAAAAGGCCTTCAAATTTATGCAACATCTGTGTAGAAGGCGAGTCTTGCACCAGAGGATGTTGTGGCTTGTCTCTATCACGTGCTGATCCAATCCAGACTTATCCGATTTGTTGAGCAGAATGAATGATTGATGTTCTTCAATTCTTTTTTGGACATAAAAAAGTAGGACAAACAGGACGCTGTTTGTCCAAAGTAGGACAGATTGCAGTTACAAGGAACTTGATACACACCAGGCAGAGACATAGTTGAGCGTTTATCTTTAGAAGAGGGGAAATAGGTGGATATTTTGCTAATAGGTATATAAGTGACTATTAAATCATATTTCTTCAGAATTCTTGAAATTGGTTTCTGAAATCCGAGAACTATATGGAACTCGACGTATTGATTCTTTGTTGTTCTGGATTGGATTGTAGGAATCGAACAGATGTTGTGTAATTTTTTCGGAGTAATTTCATGTGATATTTGATAGTTGAAAGTTCTTCCTGTAATTCATGAGGAGTTGAATAATTGGTTCTAACTCGTCGGATTAAAGATTTTATTATTCCTGTTTTTTTTTATAAGGATGATGTGCAGATTGTTTGAGAATATAACGTCTAGTGAAAGTGGGTTTTCTGTAAACTGTTGTTGTTAGAATACCTGAAGGTGAACGGATGAGGAGGATGTTTAGAAAGGAAAACTTCTTGTCTTTTTCAATCTCCATGGAAAACTTAATACGGGGATGTAAGGAATTGATTCTGGCTGAAAAGGAAGGTAATGAATCTCTGTTATGAGGCCACACTGAAAAGATGTCGTCTATATATCTCATCCAAAGGGATGGTTGAGGGAATATAGATGAAAACAGGACGTCTTCTAGATGTTCCAAATAAAAGTTGGCTAGAGTAGGTGAAAGTGGACTTCCATGGCCGTTCCTTCTACTTGGTTGTAGAATTTGTATTGACACAAGAAATATCCAGAGTGCATCACGAAATCAAATAATTTTATAATATCTTGTGGGAAGATAATTGTGTCAAGTAATCATAAAGTCTCCTTGAGAGGTACATTAGTGTATAGAGATTCTATACCGAAGCTCACTTAAGATCAGTAGGTTGTAATGAGATATTTTTTAATTTATTTAATAATTCCGAAGAGTTTTTTCAAAGAAAAGCGTGATTTGCCTATATGTGATTTCAATAATTTCGCTAAATATTTGGCTGTGCGATAAGTAGGTGAATCAATACAATCCACCATAGGACGAAGAGGAATATCTGTCTTGTGGATTTTAGGTACACCATAAAATCTAGGAGATCTTACGAAATGTGCTTTTAACATTTGTATCGTGTCTGCATCCAAACTTATCATCTCATCTAGAAGGGAATTTAATTTCTTCAGTTGCCTGTTAGCGGGATCGTGATTAAGTTCTTGGTATGTTGAGCGATCTCGAAGTAAAAGAGAAATTTTTGTTCTATAGTTTGAAGAATCCATAATTACTGTCGCTTTTCCTTTGTCTGCTTTAGTGATGACAAGGTGACTATTGCTTCTTAAGGGATGTAGCGCTTTCTTTTCAGAAGCAGATATGCTGGAAGGAGGAAGCTTGGCTTTAAGTAGCGTAGAAGCAACTTCTAGGCGGAGAGAATTAACCTTTTCACTGGAAATATGACTAAGGTTCCGTTCGATGTTAACCAGGAAATCTAGATACGTCATCGTTTTAGGGACTATGAGAGGATGAGTGTTTCACTACTCATTAAAGGGCGGCCGGAAACGTTGACGATCCAATTATCTGGAACTGGAAAAGCTTGATTTTTCAAGAAACAAGAAGATCAAATTTGCGGTTTAGATGTTGATTCTGTTTTATAGAGTCTAGCCACATTAAGAACTATGTCAGAAAGATGTGTGTCTAAGTTTGTGGAGATAAGGGTACGGAGATCAGATACTTGACGAACGTTAATAGCAAGATCATGTTTAGCTGCTCTAAGTTGAATATGGATTAAAGCTAAACTAGTTTTCCTGTAGATATTATGAGCTCCAGGAGATTTGATGGTTTCTTTTATCTTAGCGAAGTTAGGAATAATGTTAATGTCGCAACTTTTTTTCAGAAAAATGTCGCTCGTGACTTGTATTACTGATAGTTTACCTAATTTACCGGTTTTCTTGGTAAGGTTTTCCCAGTGAAGGAATAGAATTTTACTCTTGAGAGACACTTGTAACATTATAATTAGGAATTATATACACATTAACACAAGAATATTTTAATATTTGCCAAATATTTCAGTCTGAAACTAACAGACTATCTTCAGTGGCTACATGGAGCAGTTTTTGACATGGTGGAATATCAACAATTGAATTGATCATTCAAACGTAGAACGAGCAGCGTGATGTTACATTGCTAAGCATTAAAGAGAGGAAAAATTACATCAGAGTGATTGACTACATCATTATTGATTACATGATGCACTCTGGATATTTCTTGTGTCAATACAAATTCTACAACCAAGTAGAAGGAACGACCATGGAAGTCCACTTTCACCTACTCTAGCCAACGTTTATTTGGAACATCTAGAAGACGTCCTGTTTTCATCTATATTCCCTCAACCATCCCTTTGAATGAGATATATAGACGACATCTTTTCAGTGTGGCCTCATAACAGAGATTCATTACCTTCCTTTTCAGCCAGAATCAATTCCTTACATCCCCGTATTAAGTTTTCCATGGAGATTGAAAAAGACAAGAAGTTTTCCTTTCTAAACATCCTCCTCATCCGTTCACCTTCAGGTATTCTAACAACAACAGTTTACAGAAAACCCACTTTCACTAGACGTTATATTCTCAAACAATCTGCACATCATCCTTATAAAAAAAAAAAGGAATAATAAAATCTTTAATCCGACGAGTTAGAACCAATTATTCAACTCCTCATGAATTACAGGAAGAACTTTCAACTATCAAATATCACATGAAATTACTCCGAAAAAATTACACAACATCTGTTCGATTCCTACAATCCAATCCAGAACAACAAAGAATCAATACGTCGAGTTCCATATAGTTCTCGGATTTCAGAAACTAATTTCAAGAATTCTGAAGAAATATGATTTAACAGCCACTTATATACCTATTAGCAAAATATCCACCTATTTCCCCTCTTCTAAAGATAAACGCTCAACTATGTCTCTGCCTGGTGTGTATCAAGTTCCTTGTAACTGCAATCTGTCCTACTTTGGACAAACAGCGTCCTGTTTGTCCTACTTTTTTATGTCCAAAAAAGAATTGAAGAACATCAATCATTCATTCTGCTCAACAAATCGGATAAGTCTGGATTGGATCAGCACGTGATAAAGACAAGCCACAACATCCTCTGGTCGAAGACTGGCCTTCTACACAGATGTCGGCATAAATTTGAAGGCCTTTTCAAAGAAAGTGCTGAGGCCTTACTTCAACGCCCTAACTTGAATCGAAATGACTGTATTTTCTTATCAGAAATATGGGAAAGTTTAATCAGGAACACATGGAAATATTTTTTTTTAATTGAGACTTTTAATTCCTACATTAGTCTATTTTTATAAATTAAGATTATTATAATAAATTGTGAATTAGTACTTATAATGTTGGTAATCACTCTGGAGAAAATTTTCCTCTCTTTAATGCTTAGCAATGTATCATCGCGCGTCTCATTCTACTTTTGAATGATCAATTGTTGGTATTCCACCTTGTTAGAAACTGTTCCTATGATAGTCTGTTCGTTTCCGACTGAAATATTTGGCAAATATTAAAATATTATTGTGTTATCGTGACATTATATATATATATATATAATGTCACAAATGTCCCTCAAGAGTAATTTTACATGGCTTACGACAGTAGCTCTTCTGTTCTTAAAAGAACTGGGAGATTGACTTAGTCCTTAACTCTTTATCCCGTCATCTGAATGAAGAAAATCTGTATGGATGGGATGTTATTAAGCTAAACGCTCTAGTCATAGCTGGGTAACGGCAATAGCCGAGCTTCAGTTAAAACTTCATTGGCTACAGCATTTCCATTCGTTACCCTGGAAGTCCTAAAAGGACTGATCTATCCCTGCTATCATTTCAATAGCACTTTTGCTACTCTAGTCAACTCTTATGAGTTAATTAATTAAAGAAAGATTGTGGTGTCACACACTTATCATTAAGTATTAGCTGTACTTATTTTGAAATATTTTGAAATTAAGAAATTACGAAATATCCAAAGTACAATTTTACTTAATAATTTATTTTATAAAACATTACCATTGATTTTCAAAAAGTCTAAATCATGAGCATCTTTCCTTATTTTGAACTCTGCCATAAATTGAGTTTTTCTTTCGTAATTAAAACTTAAATAGTCGGGATCAAATGAGACAAAACTAATGCTCTTAATAGCACGCTGAACTGACAGCAGAGAACTCATTGGATTAAATATTATAAATGGAATGGAACAAATGGATGCTCTTAAGAGAAAGTAACGGAACATTTCGGCTACTTTCAACGTAATGTTCAATAATGTTCAATTACCAACTTTCTTCAATCTGAAGGGGATTTGTTTTTCTGATAATGTTTAAGTGCCAAATCTAATCCACTCAATTATTCCTCGATATAAACAACTTCTACTTTAAAGAGGAGTGAGAAAATAAATTTCCCAATGGGGAAAGAGGGTGGAGAAGAGAAAGAAAAGTGAACGACAAAAGCAAACTGTTGATAGTGGGAGATAAAAATGTTTACTTGAATTTTGATTCATGTAGGCTGGTCGAGTAGTTAGCGTATCCGCTCCACAGCCAAAAGGCTGCGGGTTCGAATCACGCCGTGGGCGTGGATGTTTGTGATTGTCCTTGGAAATACTAGTGGTGGTGGGTGACGGTAGATGGCGTTCATGTAGTTGCGGTCAGATGGTGGATTAAGTGGCGGAGACAGAGTTGTAGAGCAGGTGCCCTCCCTCGATTAGTCTTTGGATTCCCTGGAGGTGTCTAATAATAATAATAATAATAATAAATCTACTTACGCTTTTTAGCATTGATATTTTGCGAAATATGCAACATTTCTCTTCTTAGACATTTTCCCAACAAATAAGAATATAACTCCCGAGAAATTAACAGGAAATAATTTATTTCAAACTGCTGGACAAACAGCTGTTGGTTACATTGAGAAGAATGCGATAATTTCGATCCAATGGCGACTTCATTGACTGTTCAGGCGAAATCAGTTCTTGTAATTAACACTAAATGCCTCGCTTTAACGAGTGAAGTGATGCGAAATACCTAATTTCAAATTCCCACTTGGAATACGTGCAAACTGATTCCTTCTGTTGTTCAATTACACTCACATAAATGTGGAAAGATGAGGAATGTTGGTCGAATTTAAGAACTTGGTTACTGCAAGTGGACAGCTGAGCTCGATGTTTGAGACAGCCTTACATTTTGTTCAAATATCAGTATCGTGCCCCCCCCCCCCAAAAAAAAACACATTTACTGTTATTGTTGATGACTTGATTTTTCCTTTCTCCACGATCTAGCAGAAAAATACTTCATCAAGGCAAGTAATCATCCAAACCCGCTGATCAAACAAGCTTCGGACAACAACGAAGCGGATTACTACAAATATAAAAGACCCAAATCAATCTTATGCTCAGCTGAATGTAGCTAATCTCAACGCCCTCACAGGACGAGTGGGCTTAATAACACTCAACTCAAAGAAAATGTCCCTCACAGACAAAGGGGAATATAAAAAGCATTAATGCATCACCCATCAAACCAGCAATGTTCTGCGTTCTGCGATGTTTTGATTCCTATAAACAAAGCTATTCATCTAGTTTTATGTACTTTTATTGATTATTAAAATAAAATAAACTTAATATCCTGTAGTAATATAATCTTAATATTCATAATATATATAAACATTTCAGTGCCTGTTAGGATAGGATATAAACATGTTGGCAACGGGAAACCACCTTGCTCATAATAATCTCCCTGGTATGCTAGCATATAGAAACTCCCACAAGCTGTTTGGCGGAGGATAGTAGGACAAAAACATAAAAAACATAAACTTAATCCGTTTAAACTAAACATATTTGGTCGTTTTATAATTAAAATACAAAATTATTTAATACTGACCATTTACAAACAAACTGGTAGGCTACATTATAGCCTACCAGTTTCGCCAGTAAACAATGGCGAAACTGGTAGGCTATAATGTAAGTTTGTTTGTAAATGGTCAGTATTAAATAAGTTTGTATTTTAATAAACTTAATCCATTGATGTTCTAAAGTAGTACAGGTTTAAAACCTTTTGTGAAACGAGTCACATACAAAAAAAATGACTCAAATGGCAATCAGAAATCACCGATTGGTGCGCTCATCTTTCTGCACAGGCTTCATCAATGCTGCATTTAATATTTTGCTAGAAGCCCACCTATGCGAGAGGGCAAACTTGATATTATGGCTGATCAAGGATTACATTATTTTAATAATGGATGATCCATAGCAGTAATGAAATGCGACTTTCGTTAATATTACTGAAAGTCTTCAGTAATATTAATTTCAAATGAAATTAAAGAAAAAAGAACTGTAATTAGAAAAATCTGATCTGTAGTTAAGTGCATGCAAGTACACTGTGTGGCTTTACCACTGTTGGTGAAATCTGATACTTGGGATCTTTAAACGACTTTGTAAGTTAATTTTCTTTTTAACTGTTCATTTATTTTAATTTTAATTACACGATTTAAACAAAAGTTAGGCACATTGACTTACTTTTTCTGATTTTCATTTTCACAGTTCAAGTACAACAACAAGACAACAATCATCACAGAAATTATTGTGCAAACATTGAAAAAATGAATTTTAGGTGAGAGATTTATTTCATAGCTTGGTGTGAGATCAGTGGAGTCTCCGATGTAACTGAGAAAAGTTTCATGATCGATTTCCAGAATAGATTTCAGGTTCATATAAAAATAGATAAAAAATCAAAAAATATATTAAAGGCAATAAATAAATAGAAAACATCCTGGTTGTAGAGTTCTTTAATTTCTTTATATTTGTAATGCAAATTACTTATTTTAACTAAGCCACTTTGAAATCTGCCAAAGAAAACTATTTACATTGCATAAGCAGCATCAACAATTTGTGATATTTTCTTATGTAACCACTCTCTTCGTCTATTTTTTTTTTCATTCTTCTCATTCATCCAGGATCTGCTGATAAAAAATGAACCAGCTACCCTTGAGAAAGAGGTCGATCACGCGGAGATTGTGCCTTCCGGCGATAACCAAGAGAAGATTTCCTAATTCTTACTCATGAAAGTAAAGTTGTTTTTTTTTTGTTTATTTTTTCTCCTGAAGGTTTGTTTTCATCGAAATTCTTAGCCTTCCTTCTTCAAGGTTGTCTGTTTTCGTAAGTTTCTTTCACTCCTGATGTAATTGGTTTCTCCTGTAAGCATTTAAATTCTCTGGAAGTCTGCTGCGCTAATAGCTTATTAAAGAATTGTGTAAGACATCGGCCAATGGCAGCTTCTCGTTGATCGAGTACGAAGAAATGAGAGAGAGAGAGAGAGAGAGAGAATATAGATAATTAAGGACACAACTTCCTCAACAGCGTTTATTAAATACAAACTCGCACCACTCACGTCGATTTGTTCTCCGTTTTTGCATGAACTTTGAACTAAGAAAATGTCATTTTTTTCTCTAGTTGGATATTTATAACCTGGACGAATATTATTGCAATGCATAGAAAAAAATCAGGTGTGTAAATGAACACCAAATCTGTCTAATAACTGTGTGCTTCCAAATGTTGATCCACAGATATAAGTTGAGCAGAATCTCTTCCTTTTACATTAATGTAAACTAAAAAAAAAAGCAGTGGATGTTGTGTTGCTACCTTCGGATCTAATCCTGGCTAATGCAGTATTCTACAAGTTTTATTTCATAGAATAAAGTATGTCTCCTGGTATGAAAGAGATATGAAATGTATTATAAAGAAAATATACAGTGATTTCTCAAGATAATCTCACACTGACAATTCAATCTTAGTACACATTGTCAGGCAATTCCTCTTCGTATTGCTGTACATAGTAGAGAGATTGTTAAAGCCGTAATAGTAGATTATTATTCAAAATAGATTTATGATCCCTTTAGGACCAATAAAATGCTAAAGAAAATTGCTATAAAAGAGAGATGGGAAATTGGTTGGCACATCAACAATAATTTAAATATTAACAAACAAGAAACTGCGCGCAAGAATCCCACAGATTTCTAATGCAGATGAAAATCCAATTTTAGAATGTTCTTGATGAAAAATAAAAATGCTTGCGAAACCAATCTCAGTGGTAAGCAAATAAGCACTGTCTTGATTGTGCTATTTAATAATGGATGTGGATTCTGCGCACGAGGAGGAAAGAGTAGTATTTGCAATGATTGCTGATTAAAACATATTTTTTATAATTAGTTTTAAATTATAAATGAAATAAAATGAAATGAAATTATAAATGAAATAAAAATAAAATGAAGAATAAAATGAAAGATTTTTTGTTAATATTCCATATGAAGATGAAAAGTCTTTCATCATATTTAAGAAATTAATGAATTGGACTATCTCAAGCAATCAGATTGTCACTTTTTTCGAAGGGCTCTGTTAAAAGTATTCCAGTGGCGTCAGGAAGGTTGCTATCTTTCTTCCACAAGAATATTTTAAAGGAGCCTCCGTAGTTCAGTCAATATAGACGAAGCCCTCTGGTCGGAAAGACCTGGGTTCAATTCTAGTCAGCGAGTGAGGAACCTTTATCTCGTCTCTTTCGACGAAAGGTGAGTTAGCCGGTCTCATACGAAGATAGGGGTTTTTTCATCCGGAAACTCGGATTTTTTCTCCCCCCCCCCACAACAGGCCAACCGGCCCCTGAACACACACATCTACAGACGTAGGACGCAGCGGAAAGCATAGGGCTGACGACCTTATCCTCTGGGCGGGTATGGTTTGGAAGGGCTTAGGACACCGTAACAGGCCACTAGGCCTAATACGAAAAAGGAAGAAAAGAAGTTCTAAATTATAAGTGTAATTTTTCCTTGCGTTTCGGATGTATAAAGGCCCCAGTGAGGATAATCGTTTCCCTTAAGTAAAGAAATTATTGATTAAAATTTGACATGGGTACAGTTTAACAGAAAAGTAAACAGCCGTAACGTGCATGTAGAATCGTTTATTGTACTAGCGGTAAATTAGAAAAACAAAACAAAACAATTATTTGAGACGAGAAAAGTTGCGATTCCTTATTTTTCACAACAGGAAAAATGCAGCTCATCACTTCTATTGAAACCGAGGACAACGAAGCAAAAGCTTCACAACTCTCTTTGTATTCATCTCACGAGGAAACTGCTGTTATGTAGAAGTTTCTTCCCAAAGTATTTTGTGTTTAAAGTTAACAGCAAGTTCTGGAAGAACAGATTTTTGTAGCTTGTGTAATTTCATGTAAGTCTAATAATCCACAGGTGCAGGTGATCTGGAAAAAACACCAAGGAGGCCACCGAGAGGTCCTTAGAACCTAAATCGAAGAAACTTATGAACATAACGTAATGCAATTTGAAGATCAATTCACCTAATTATGCTTTAAATGCTATTGAAAATTCCACTGTTCTTCCATATCAACTTGAAGAAGTAAGTTGGTTAAAAGTTTTTGAAAGACTCGTTATGATCATCAAGAAAGAAAGAAAAGATATCTGATGCACTGTATTTCTTATCTTAACAAGAAGAGCAAAGAGAATGAGCTAGACGGATGAGAAAGAGAGAGAGAGAGAGAGAAAGAGACAGATGTCATGGTAGCATATTTTTGACAGGAACAATGTGACACTGTGCATGAATATAATGGCCAACGGGTAGTTTCTTACTAAATAATGAGAACTGAATTTTCGTTCCCATCTAGTTTTCAGTGAATGAAGAGATCTAAAAGGCATTACGACTCTCCTTCTATCTTAATGTGCACTGCATCCTAGGATGAATATCGTTGATCTTAGTAAGAAAGTTTTTGAAGAAGAAAGCTGTTACATGTGTCGAAATGCTCGATAGTAATCAGACAAACAGGAGAATGAAGACATCCCGTAGCTATACCTTGTGTTTGCCTGTAAAAGTGGTGAAATAGTCCGAATTCGCTGCAAAACCAAATAAGCTGAACTACATCGGCAGGAAAATCTTGCCAAAATAATTTCAGAGCTTCATTTAAAGGTACATTACGGAAACAATATCACTAGGTCCAAGAGATAAGACGAAATTTGGACCAGAATGTTTTTAAAAACCAGAATTTTCTTTCCTTAGACAACGATTTTCCACGATCACATAAATTAACATATATTATTTATAAATATATTATTCGTTAACCCTATTCCCTAGTTTCGGTAATCTTATAAGTATATTAGCATTAGTTCCTTGGGCAAACTGAAAGCTAAATAATTTGGAAATTCCTACTCTCGAATCCAAACACTTGCTAATTCTTTGTCAAAAAATTGCACACATGCTATACGATACTAAATTTTATTACAAGTCGTTAACTTATAGTCCTTATAAGGACTGGCTTAAAGGGGCGAAGCGAAAATGCTTTTTATCTTCCTCGTTATCTGTAGAGGACAGGGTAGGGATAAAATAGAGGACAGGGTAGGGATAAGATGTTATTGAGCTATTAAAGCTCTGATCATGGCAGGAGGGTAACAGCAATAGCCAAGCCTCAGATAGAACTTCATTGGCTACAGCATTGCCATCCATTACACTCCAAGGGTATTAATCACCGCATCTCACGGTCGATCAATCCAAGTCAAGTCGTTAACTACTACCTTAAAAAGTTAATGGTGTATGGAACTAATAAAAATTAAATGGTGCATAATGTCGAATAACGCTAAATATAAAAAATTGAAAAGTAATATGTTTATAAATTTTATTTCAAAATTAAATTATATTTATAGAATACTTAATAAGTTTTATTAAACATGACTGACAGTATTTTCACTGTGCGAGAAACTCTTTAAGCACTAATACATTCGTCCAAATATTTTTAATGAGGTATTTAAGGATGAAGAGAAGTCTTGAATGACCTGAAGTAGCTGTTCTGCTATGAAGACATCCAATTTTATTATTCGGAGCCTTTTGAAACCGTGACAGGGCTTATCATCGCGCAGATAAAAGGTGAAGTCCACGGCTGAAATAAATTTAAGTCAAGAAGAGCTTCAGAAGCGTGTCTGCCTTACATCAACCAGCGATGATGGGCATTCTACACTGGAACGATAATAAACGCTAAAAAAGCTTCCCAATGCAGCAACGTCCTTATCTCGACGGCCCTCGACATGTTCTTTCTTCTGCTGTCGAATATTCCCCCTTTTGAGTACATATATCAGAGGCGCAAGCCACGTGGAATTTATCCATTCAGTTATCGCTGTCAGCATTCATCATTTCGCTTCCTTCCTGCTTCTTACATATTAGAACTGCTGCGACACATTAATGTCCAATAGTGGTATACTTTTACTCCCCCCCCATCCCGATATTCGCCACTTCACTGACAGCTAGCAAGGGACGTGACACACCCATTGTGTCACGTCCATATCTCGCCGCTCCCATCGGATTCGCGCTGTTATTTCCTACCAGCAGATGGCACAGAATGACCCGACGGAATAAGTATTAATGGACCTGTCAAAATGACCGGGATCCCGTCTCTATTTAGGGTTTTCGCTCATCTAACCTCAGTGGAAAATGTACTACTGTATAACGAAGACACAACTTTAATTAAAAACCTTGACCTGTGTCGTCATTATACTGTATAAGTTTTAAATAATATATCATTTTTGTTTTAATTTGATTGTTTTGCTCATTATATGAAGAATTCTCCCATCGCTTTCTGTATACGACATTAAAATTGTGAAACTGAAAGCGATGGAAATATTCCTCGTATAATGAGCAAAAAACTCAAATTAAAACAAAAATGATACATTATTTCTGTTGTTCTATGTATCGTAATTCTTACTATTGCATCACTTCCTTGCAGCATTCATTAAACATCATATAAAAATGGGTATGATTCTTGGCAATATACTTTAATTATAATTCCTTAAAGAGTTCTGTTTCCTCAGTCAGTTGAGCTATTGTATCGTTTTAATTCAGTGTGGAAGATTTCTTACTAAACTAATGAAAAATAATAATAACACGAGGATATAAATGCCATTAACCACTTTAACCACTTTGCATTAACCACTCTACCTGCTTGGTGAAGTGGTTAATGTAAATATTCCTCATCTGGTCAGAATAAGAGACAGATTAAACCTATACAATGGGATAAATGAGATAGTAAAGTTACTTAGCCAACTGATTTTGTACGTGGCGTAACAATGGATTTTTGGAGATCTGATTGTTTCCATTGTTAGCGTAGCGTTTTGTAAAGCACATGACCATGTAATGAAAATAGCGATGTTATAGCGATTTAAAATATAGCTCACTCAGCTGTAATTCTTAAAGATGTACAATAATTCATGAAGTCTTCCTTCAGTCTTCCAATTAATCGTATTATTGAATTGATTTTACTCATACGCATCTCCTGAATTCGAATAGGAACAAGTTGTTCAAACGAAATTTTATTATTGTTTATGATATGTATGATATATGCATGCAGAAAATCAAAATTCATCAATAAGTAACAAATGAGAAACAAATATTTTGGGAAAAAAGTGAATATACATGCAAAAAAATCATGAAAAAATAGACATTCTGTTGCAAGAAAGAGTTCGAGAGAGAGAGAGAGAGAGAGAGAGAGAGAGAGAGAGACTTAAAGGTTTCCACTAACATCTTCACATACGACACATTTTAAAGGAAATGCGTCTCTGAACTCAGAAGCATAATTTGTTAAGCCTAAATCTCTCTGTTGACACCCACTTATCTTTCCTCAACCTTGCCGCCTCTTAGGGTGGTTCGGTTACAGGGATGTTATGGATTTTACCAGTTGTGATTTCCCTAGAGAACCACGAACTGAAATAGATTTCTGACTGCTTTTGACCTAAAATGGTCCCCCGAGGGGAATTTTACTTGAATTCCGTGTGTGGTAGCAAACGATAAAGGAGTGTTGGGTTATCAAGTCATTTTTCTCCGTACTACGACTACAGGTAATAGATAACCCATTCGGAAGGAAATGGCAAGGGGATGCTGATGAAGAATTAACATCACCACAGCTCCGATGTGTGCGATCAGTTTCCATCATCACGGTAAATTTCTGAAACTGCGTTATTTTCTTAAGTAATCAGATGGCAATCATTACTTTAGATTACAACGCAACAGACAAATCTTATCGGAAAACAACCATATTTCTGGAATCTGACGTACTTATGAAGTATTCTTTGCTTCCTGTTAATTCCACGGTTTCATTTGCGAAGTGGCAGATGTAATCCATTGTTAGCTCACATTAAGTTAATTCATAAGTTTGCCATATTTGCATTATTTCATTTGGCAAATTTTTAGTCTAAATTTTTTGTTGGATTATATAAAATAAAATTCTTACATTGTTACTTCACGTTCTTTTCATTGGTGATTTCAATTAATATAAAATAAAACCCAGTGAGTGTGCTTCGTGTTCTGTTCATTCATTGTTAATTTCATTGAAACTGAATTAAAATTATAATTCCAAAATATTTTACTAATTTAGGATATTTAACGAAAGAATGTACACTGGGTGACCACTTTATTTGGAAAAGCCTGTCATTTACGAAAAATATTAATATATAAATCAGGCAGGCAGGCATCTGACTATTCTGTTTTTGTATTAAGTGCATCAGAAAATTGATGAAGTGCGTGATTTATAGACTGTTGGTGTCAGATGTGCTGGTGCCATTATCTCGCCACCGTCCACTCTTCTGGTCTTTTCACTCAAACGGTGTTTAGGAGTGGTATAATAACCAGACATCTTCAAGCTAAGGGCAGTCCTATGGATGGAAACGGGTCATTGATGCACGAGATCAGAGAAGAATGGCCAGGATTATGAAATGTGACAGAAGGGACACAACCAGTCAAATCACCTATAAGCAGTGGTGAGCTATGAAAATTTAAACCAAGGGCCCGCATCGTCGAGCAAAAAAAAGCCGTATTTCACACAAAAAACTTATTAATACAGTTATATAATTAATGAAACTTATTAATTAAAACTTATTAATACAGCTTGTGTACCAATGCCAAAGAAAAATTATGAGGGGGCAATCAACCTGTAAAGGCTATCATTTTTAAACAAATATTTCATGATCTAAACATTTGCACCACAGTCATCTGTGTTAATTTATGTTACATAAGAAAAAGATTTTTCAACATCAAAATATAATAAGAATAAAATCTTTTTTAATCGCACATATGCAGTAGTCTGCATTTTTTATAAAAAAAATAAATTTGTTTTGTTTGCGATAGAAGATTTTATGATAAACAATCTATAAATAATAAATATTATCTAAACACAACAATATTGAACTACGTTATATTTCTGTTTTGTTTTTATACTTCAAGTGATAATCAACGGTACCAATCAAGGGGCATTAATTTATAGTCCTATTTATTTATATGTGATTACCAAAGTGAACTCTTATTTGTAAAATGGTAGTAATAACTATAATATTTTATTTAATAAAGTCACTTTTTTAGGTTACCGTGTGAGTTTGTTCCTTAATATATTTCAAAAAAGTATGTTTTTTTTTTTTTTGAAAAAATAAAAAAGTAAACAATAAGAACAAGGGACTCGCAAATTTGAGAAAAATTTAACAAAGAGCTCGGGCGAGCCCATTATAGCTCACCACTGCCTGTAAGTACAAAAGTTCTCACGCTGTGATGGATGGGATACAGTGGGGGGGGATGGACTACCATCTGGGGTCTCAAGCTGTCAGCTAGGAACAAGAAGATGCGGCTTCAGCGAGCATGTAATCACAACACAAGACAGCCGATGACTGGAAAAAATGCCGCCTGGTGTGACAAGTCCAGGTTTGTACAATCGTAGTGATGCTAGAAAGAGAACACAGCGCATCAGTATGAGGCGATGGACCTTTCCTATCAACTAGCAAAGTGGATTGATGGCGGGCGTTTAATTGTATGGGGGATGTTTCTTAGCAGACGGCGGGTAATTGATACCAGTTGATCACCGCCTGAATGACGCAGCCTATCTTAACATCATCACTGATCCTGTTCACCCATTCATGGCTGCATTTTACCCATTGTCAAATGGGTCCTTCCAGCAAGACAATATGCCATGCCACAAACCGCGTAGAGCGTTGAAGTGATTCCAGGAACATGACAAAGAGTTTCCTTTGACTTCGGTGGTCAGCTCAGTCCGCAGATCTCAATCCAATCGAACATCTCGAAAATGAAGTGAAACGAGAAGTTCAGTGCAGAAACGTGCCACTATCCCATCTGCAACAACTGGGCATTGTGACAGGGTGGACAAAGATCCTAGAGCGTTCCTCTAGGATCTTTGTCCATCGCTAGACACTTGCTTGAATCGAGACTACAGAGAATGTTTTTATCTGTTTCGCTCCCACATATGAAATATTAATTGCAAATCTATAGTACATTTTGTATCTTGAGTTGGCCACGAATTTATATATATATATATATAATAATTTTATATATATTTTAATTTATTTTTACACAGTCCGTAAACTCTGGTCTAGAGACAAAACATGGAACTTTCTCCTATTTATTTAATTTATGCTCTACTCCAGGCATCTGGATGTACTTTAGAATTTCGTACTATTATGAATATCATAATAATAAGAAATTATATTCCCATAGCGACTTTAATGCTGCGAGTCAACCAACTTCTTGCGCACATTAAGAACAAATATTCTATAAAAGTGATGAAGTTGACCTCTAGGGAATGGAATTCCATTGAAAAAAATGATTACAATTATGCAGAAATTGCAGTTAGTTGGAAAATAAAATGCAGTTTCGATTTTTTGACTGTTCTACAGCGAATTTCAAAATTCCTCAGGGGAATTTTAAAGAATGCACAAGATAAATAAATGAGAAGATTATAAAATCATTCAGAGCGCTCAACGTGGATAATATAGAAAGCCCTTAATTTATTATTCCCCTCAGTCAAAGGGAAACACAGCTCTGTATGAATGAGTCAACAACACTGAATATATAATGGAGAAGAAGAGAATGTATTAAAATTGAGTAAATTTTAACTGCTGTATTTTATGTAAGTAAAGCAACAAAATATGTACAAGGAATAGAAACTCAATGAAGCAAGACACTTTAATTGTCGTTCTTTTTTATTCTAATTCTGTAGCTCAGTCTAGATCTAATAGATGAAAGAAGGAAATACAAAACCTCTCTAAAGGAAGAAAGCAAAGACAAATATAAACATATAAAACTATGATAAATAAAAAGTGTAAAGAAGCAAAAGAACAATGATATACAGAGAAATGTAAAGAAATAGAAGACCTAACAAAGACTGGGAGAATCGATAACATTCACAACGTTATAAAAGGAATAAGCCAGCAAAACAAGACAAGAAGTACAATTATCAAAAATAAACAGGGGAATATACTAATAGATAAGGAAGAAATTTCAGAAAGATGGAAGGAGTATTTAGAAAATCTATATAGTGGAAAAGATCTAGACGCCAAGGCTATACAAGATGAAACAAGACTAGATATGAAAGAAATTGGGGCCCAACTATATTAAAAGATGAATTTGAATGCGCACTGAATGAATTGTTAACCATCAAGGCACCAGGCATTGATAACATTCCTTCGGAATTAATAAAATACTCTGGAAACATAACTAAGTCATATCTTTTCAAGATCATAAAGGATATTTATGAAACGGGTATCATACCCAAAGAATTTACACAATGCTCTATCATACCCATTCCTAAAGTAAATAATGCTAACAAGTGTGAAAATCATCGAACAATAAGCTTAATATCACATGTTTCGAAAATACTACTCAAAATTATACAAAAAAAAAAAGACTAACAAAGAAGGTTGAAGAATATGTTGGCAATGACCAGTTTGGATTCCGGAAACAGCAGGGAACAAGAGAAGCAATCCTATCTCTAAGAACAGTTATTTACAGAAGATTTGAGAAGAATTAAAATACTCTGATAGTCTTTCTTGACTTGGAGAAGGCCTTCGACAGTATTGACTGGAACCAAATGTTTCACCTCCTAAAAACAATAAAGGTAGATAGGAGAGATAGAAGGCTCATATTTAATATTTACAAGCATCAAGAAGCCCTAATAGAAGCCAGCAATAAAACGAAAACCGCAATAGCAAGAATACGTAGAGGTGTAAGACAGGGGTGCTCTCTTTTACCCATACTGTTTAATCTCTACATTGAAGATGCAATAAATAAATTGAAAGAACTAATAGAAACAGGAATTAAGATAAATGGAATTTATATTAACTGGCTACGGTTCGCGGATGATATAGTAGTTATAGCTGATAATGAAAACAAACTGAAAGTCACCCTGACAAAGATGGAAGAAATTTTCACACAATACAGCCTAAAATTAATTATAAGAAACCAAAATTATTAATTACAGGTAAATAAAATTCAACGAAAATAAACCTGGAAAAATAATAACCTAATACAACAGGTGTCCTCTTTTAAATATCTTGGCAGAAGATGGAAGAAACCAATCAGGTATTAAAACACGAATAATTCTAGCCAAAAAAGCATTCCACAACAGAAGAAACATTCTCGCCAGTAAAGGACTTAGCACCAACTCAAAAAAGGCTAGTGAAAACATACATATGGAGCATTACGTTATATGGTTGTGAGGCCTGGGCGCTAACAAACCAAGACATCAAAAGGTTGGAGGCATTTGAACTTTGGTGCTGGAGAAAAATGATGAAAATTAGTTGGACAGAAAGAAAAAAGTAATGAAGTTCTAAATATAATTCATGAAGAGAGATCATTAATGAAACACATCAATAAGAGAAGAAAAGGCCTAATTGCATACCATTTGAGGCATGGAGAACTGAATACAGAAAGAATGGAGAGGACTGTAGAAGGAAAGAGGCCACGAGGCAGACCAAGAATTTCATATATAAATAACATAATGATAGTAACCGGCGCTAAGAGTTATGAAGAGATTAAAATGAGGTCACAAGACAGGATGTTATCATGTGTGCTATAACTACCAATCTTCGGATTGAAGCACCAAAGAAGAAGAAGAAGAGCTCAGTCTATACAATTTATTCTGTAGACTGAGACCATAAAAATGAACAAGTTCTTACTTAATCTTTCTTGTAAGCGAGTGCTTATATACATACAGATTACAACTTTTAGCTAACATCCAGTTTGGCTGTCCAAGTCTCTGCTCTCCAACAATTTTGTTCATTTTTCTCGTAACTGTATAATTGCTGAGGGTTTAGTGGCATAAACTCAGTCTTTAAAGAACCCTAATAACTAATAATCGAGTGAGTTAGACCAGATGAACGTGCAAGACACTGAACGCTACACAGAGGTAGTGTCCAATCCAAAAACAGATGGATTGTCCAATCCGTATCCATCTGTTTGGGAAAGTTTCATTAAGATAAGTGGTGATATCATCATTGAACATTCTTGAAAAGAGCACATGTTAAAAAGAAAAGAATTAGTGGGTGGCATTTAGAATAAAGTGAAAGAATAATGCTTAAAGGGACTAAAAAAGGAGAACTTTGAGACCACAATTAAAAATTTGAGGAAATTGTTTTAGTCTAACTAAGAGAAAATAGAAGTTCTTTAAAATACTTTTCTAAGACTTAAGATAATTTCATTGTCATCAGCACTTAATACGATTCTTTTAAGTAAGACATCAAATGGAAAGACTGCCAACTTCCTTCGTTCAAATTTCTTTGGCTCGGTAAATTCACTTTCAGAGTAAGATACGATTTATCTTAGAAGAGAAAAAAGGCGAATGACTCCAACTGATCTTAGCCGAGGATAACTACGACTTTCCAGAAGCAGGTGTTAGTGTGCGCCTTCCAACCAGCCAGGATGTCATTGTAGAATATTAAGCAGGAGCTCGCACACTAATTACTGCCGTAACTGAGATGAGAATGAAGCGCCCATTCTTACTCAGTATCCCTAATTACTAATTTAATAGCAACAGGGAGGCGCTCATAAAGTGAACCGGATAACGCTCTGGCTTTGACGTTATAAACAATCCAATTATCTGACGGTGGTAACCTAATAGGGCGTAAAACAAGAAGTTCCCTCAGTGACTCAATCACGAAGCAATTTAAATGCATTCATTCTCTACTTCGCATCGGCTTCTGTTGTTTCCGCACTCGGTTTTTCTGGATGAATTCGGACTGTGGTTTCGCGACCTTTTAATTGCAAGACGTAAAATCTCCTTCGTGAAGTAACCCTTAAAAGGTATATTTTAACAGTCAGTTAAGTTAAAATACACATTAAAATATATCCTTTCTCAAGAAATTGTAAATAAAAATTGCAAACATACAAACTGTATAAATTATACTTGAATGAAAGAGAAAAAGAAAAAAATTTAAATAAAAAAAAAGTATTATTTATTTTTTTAAAGTCTATTCAAAACAATGATTAAAATACATTAAAACAAATATTCATTCCATTTTAATTTTTAAAAAACTGGGAAAATGTATTGAGAAAATATTTAAAAAAATTGTCGAAAAAATTAACATTTTTAAAAATTTTCTTCGAAGTTTTGTATTTAAATCCATAAACCTGTAAGATTCATTAGTGTTGCTTTTTCTAACTGATTCGCTAGCTCTTTTCCTTTTTTCTTTTTCTTTTCTTCGTGAGTGAACAATAACTATCTGAACAATTTCCCAAATAAAAAAAATTATTAAAATTCTTTTATTATTAAAATTTCTTGAAACGTCCCGAAATTTCAAAAACAAGCAAAATGTCCACGTCCGTTCTGTAGTGTGTAGACGCATCCTGGTGGGTAGAGTGTCATGTGACTATAGAATTTTTAATTCATGTCTGTTTTCTCTGTTATGCTATTACAGTATATATATATATATATATATATATATATATATATTGCAATAGATAACTTGAAGATTTATTCTTTTTCACTGACTGACAGAAAACAAAATCAAATCTTATGAATAAATACGCGGAAAATGGGTTAAAAGTTTGTGGAACGGGAAAAATATAACGCGTACACTTTTTTCGTTTAATATTTATTTTATTTCGTGGTATCTTGTGGTTTCAGTGCTTATTGCAAGTGAAAAATGAATAGCGTGTCTCGGAAAATTACAATGAATCAGTTCTAAATGTGATTTTTTATGCCAAAATAAAAATTAGGGTAAGATGTCAGCCGCTGTTTTATCTCTGCGTAAATTGCAGTAACATAAAAACGCCGTCAATTCATTCAAGCTATGTTTAAAATGAAAAGTGGAGGCACTTTTTGAAAAAAAGTACCTATATATTTATGAATTAATTACATCAGTCGAATACAAATGAGAGAATTATAAATGGACATCACTCAAAAATTTTTTATAAACAATATTATTTTCATAAGGAAGTAAAACTTATTATAAATAAATATGCAATAATTAAAAATAAATTATTTTTAATTATTATGTAATTTTACATATTATTTAATTCTATTTTATATTATTAATATTATATATATATTTTTAATTTTAAAACTTGATAATAGTATTTTTTTGACTCGTAATAGAAATTAGAAAGTAAGAGTAAACTGCGCCCTCTAATAACATTTTGCGAATTACAACCTGAATCCTAACAAAGGTGTTTTCACGGATGTATTTTAATCAATGCGAATGCTTGTTAGTCTATTTTTGGGGGGTTGGTAGGTTACGATGTGCGTTTTCCTAAATCAATAAAAATGCAAAATGAGTCGAAACATCAAAATAACCAGCAGCCATACGACACTACTGGAGTCATCGCCCAGTAGTGTCGTATGTTTTGCCTCCTTCAGACACTGAAGGAGGCAAAAGAATGTAGGAAAAGCAACTAAGATAGCAAGAGGATGATTTAAATGCTCCCCAAGATGTAAGTCTCCGAAGAAATGCATGTTATCAGGTGTGTGCGAGATAAATTATTTCTTTGTCACTCGCATACCCACCGCTAGTCAAGTAACGCACTCCATTACGACTGCACAAACCTCACTTTAGATGGTTTGCACGTTTCCACAAGACGTTTGGTGCCATTTACGGTCTTATTTACGTGTGGTACTCTTTCGTCTAGAAAACATGTCTAATGCCTTAAATATCTTGAAAGGAATGAGTTTTTTTCTTTACTCTTAAACAAAATATGGTTTAAGGACTACTGCAGGGATAGTTTGTAGCTGTTATTAACTATTGCATGCCTTAAAAATTATTTAATGGCAAAGAAATGACTAAAGTTCTATTTCGAGTACAATGCTTTTAGAAAAAGAATTGAAAAAAAATCAAAAAGGTTGATTTCAGATAAGATAACTTTATTTTAGTAAATAGTAAATAGTAAATAGCATTTAGTAAATAGTAAATAGCATTTAGTAAATAGTAAAGTACTAAAGAAAGCAAACACGGATTATTGTTTACCCTCTCTGTTTAATGGAATTTAACAATGGATCGCAGGAGCCCTTTACCAAATCTTAGCTTCTTCACTTAGTCAATTGTTATTAGTGAAACTATTGTTGCATCTAATTGTAATGTTAATTAAGTGGCAGCAGATGTTTGGAGGAGAATACGAGTATTGCTACCTTGGAAATTAGAATGAGTACAGACTTTAACACTTCCATGTATGTTACTGTTTAAATTTCAAATTTATCTCAATAAAAGTGCTTCATAATTGAAGAGTATTACTTTTATTATATTTAACAGAAAACTTCCAATAATAAAAAAAACCTCCTTATTAACCAAAGAACTGAGCGTGGATGTGTGAAAAAGAGCAAATCTCATAAGAAAGCGAATGTGTGATTTTATAATTCTTGTCGTCTATGTCGATTAGAATGGATGCATCTACCACTACCCAATTTAGCAAATTTCCCTATTTGAACAGAGATAACTGATAAAATGTTTAATGTATAGCAATATCTTCTCTCATTTTCAAAATCTTATTCTAAAAATGTCAAAGCATACTTAACATTTTCCCATAAAACTGCCTGTTTGATTTTTGAAGTAGAAAGAATGGATGAGAGCGACTCCATTTACTATCTGCTTTCATCATTATCTCGAGTAATAAAGGAGAACAACATGTATTCCATATGTACGGATCGAGTATATTGTGTTATGTTCATTGATTTCATGTGTATTTACTTTCGTGCGTGCTTCGATCTGAAAATGTAGAACTCACTTTCAATTGAAAAGTCTTATAAATACTCTTCGCCGTCTATACAGGATTCTTTGACCAAGGAATTTCTGCGTTAAGGATGTGTGTTCTTCTAGCTGTGTTATTCAGATGTATAAACATTTCAAAAACACTAAAAAAAGAATAAGGAACTAAACTTGCAGTTTGGAAAAGTGAAGTGACAGACCACTAGTCGATATATGTATATATTGATAAAATATCCATATAAATTATTTCCAATAGAAATTCAAAATTAAATACCTCATTGCTTTTTATTTCCTTAAAAGAATTGGCGGAGTATGACAGACAATTTCCGCTAACTCATTATCCTGAACTCTAAAGAGACATCCGTCGATGGCTTGTCCAAATCACTCGATAACGGAGTGAAGACAGGTTTAGAAAATTTCCTATGGTTTTAGACTAGAATCGAACTTAGACCGGTTTTCTTCTGGTGAACTAGCATTAAGGAAGTAAATGTATTTCCAGAGGGCTACAAACTCGTACATAAATTAAAAGTTAATTAATCTATTATAGGAGATTTACGAAACCTACTCTTCAGCATGGGTTAGTATCACTTACTAATGTAACACCCATTCAGCTTATACTAAACGATTGTGTTCTTTCACTCACACACACACACACACACACACACACACACACCACCGACTGTTGTTTTACAAATTCTGATGCCATTTTAAAACAACACAGAGTTTGATCATTATTGCCAATCGTGTGATTGAATTGTTTAAGCACACAAGACATTTGGAAAGTTAACCTCCTTTCTATGCGTTTTATAGCACGCTGTAAAGAAAAAGAATTTATCCAAGAACTATCCAACTCGTAAACTGTTTGGAAAACACTAATTATCAGTCTATTTCTTTAAAAGGCTTTCAGATGAAAAAAATTTTAAGAGAAAGAGAAACTGACAACTTCGATATAAAAACCTTTCTTTCAAATTAAATATTCATTGATATTCAAGTAGTGCAATCAATACTTAGAAGAACCATTCATTACTTGAATTATCGATTATTCTATTACTCATTCGATTAGATTGTTGCGTGACGTCATAATGGAGTTTCTAAACACGCCATTAGCATTGTGCGGCATCTGCAGAGACCTCATTACTCCTTGCATTGTCTCGTATACCAACCATACATTGCAACTAGGTGCGCTATCTCTCTCTCTCTCTCAGGTAATGTGTCCTTTGTGTCCCATAACGACTGTACGCATTAAATATCTTGAGTGCAAGTTCCATCGCGCACAACAAACATTTTACAGGTGTTTGGCATCAGAGGGGAGGGGGGGTGGGATGTTCCAAAGTAGCTTTTGCTGAAAGCGCTTTGACGACTGCAAACACCGAAAAATGATAAATGGAACGTTAAAAATGCAGATATGGAAAAGATGCAGTAATGGGGTTTACTTCAAGAGGCTTAAATCTAAGTGTTTACGATATGAAAGTGCGCGTGGTGTTGCTGTCTCCTTTTACACCTCATAGGAAATACTGACTCTCCCTTGCTCGCTGCAAAGTTTTCCATTTGGTTGGATTTTATTTTTCCGCAAGTGCATGCGCTATGCTTTCCCTTGTTCAAGACCAAGAAGTTGCATACTTGTTCCCACCTTCTGCCTAACATCCTCCCCCCCCCCACACACACACAGAAAGAGAGAGAGAGAGAGAGAGAGAGAGAGAGGATGCTGTATAATGGTGAAAATTAATTTCATCCATGTCTGAATAAGGTAAAATTATCTAGGGAGCATTAAGATATCGCTTATTTTACCCTTTTCTTTTTCCATCTAAAAAGGATATTTGTGATGTTATCTGAACTAAAGGATAGAAAGATTAAAAGTAGTAGCTCGCTATTATCTTACCATCCGCTATGACACCTCGCCTATTTCATTCTTGACAAGGAAGGTTACATTGACTATTCTAGTAGGTAATCATAATCTATTGCTACCATGGGAACAATACGATCCGTTGTGAAGAAGGATTGTTACGTGTATTCATTGCATAGTCTACTATAATAATAAATAAAACAAAATAAACTGTTTTTCACAAAAACAAAGGAACCATTCTCCTATTGAGATAACTGAAAATAAAAATACTGGATTTATGAGTTGATATTGATGTATAAAAACTCATTAGCTGTGTTAATAGCTGTACAAAATTTCCTCGCATAATGTACTGCACGATTGACTGAAGAAAAAAAAAATAGTTAGAATTCAGATTTAGTTCTTAAACTGTTTTGCATGAAAGTTTCGCAACTTTGTAAAAATTAGAAGAGAAAGAAGCGAACTAATTAGAATGGCGTCCTTTGCACGAAGCAGAAACATAGTTAAGTAAAAGAAAAGCCTGACAACATCTTTTTCTTTGATTCTTGAAAAACACTGATTTTTTTTGCATCAAATCTCTTTCAATGGTTAAAAGCGCTACAAGGAAACCTAATCATTAATTAATGAAAAAAAAGAAGAAAAACACGGATTTGTGCAGAGGAAAAAGAGCATCAAGTAGTGGAACGTGTTTCAAATTCTTCAGACAACTGTTATAAACAAGAACTTTAAATCCAGTAAACGCTGTTCACATAATTATTTCATTTAGTTGAATGGGATTTGTTTCTTATGCTACTCTTCTTCAGTACAGTATTTGTTCTTAAATAATAAAACACGATAAGCTGTTACACTTAAACTTTTTCCTTATGCTAGAAGGTTTGTCCAGTGTTAAGAATAGGTTTGTGATTGAAATCAGGATCGCTTAAAACGCAATTTAACTTCTAAAGCTCTCTGTGATGAACTGACTGTTCGAGTGAGTTCGACCACTGTTTTGATTCGCTTTGAAACTGCTGTAATACAGAATTTGAAGGAAGGAAACCTTCGGAAATACGCAACATTGCGTCAGTTTCCGGATTGTGCTTATTCCTCCGTTCTAGTAACAAATGCGTCATTCGCCACTGAGACAACAGGACATCCGATTAGGTTCAGTCAAGTTTTCATGCACGTCTACCGCTCACTCACTGTACAACGACACTTCAGGTCTTTAACCTTATTCAACCGTAACATTATTGGTATTAAATTTTAAAAAATTTAAATATTAGACTAACGCATAATCACTGTTATCTCTACAGATGATCTACCTTTCCGAATGGTTACCATGCCGACAAATGGAACATCGTTGCTATTCCATTTCGGACATGAATTAGGCCTAGCATTAATCGGATAGTTCTAGCAGTAAATTAAAATTGAAAGAATAGGAAGAATAACTTCTAAAGTAATTGATGGATTACTATACTCTTCTCCACTCTGTTGAGAAGTGAAAGTAGCTTGCAAATGAGTGAAGGTAGAGCCTCATAAAATACAGAGTAACTGTTATATTCATGTATAAAGAACGGGACTCATAAATCAAACTGTTGAAGTAGGCATTTCGTGCAGTTTTTGTGGATCCACAAAGGAATAACATTACTCATTGAACTTTACATTTTCGACGTAGACGATTTTGACTTAAAGACAAACAAAACACCTTTCACCTAGTCTTCTTTTTCTCTTCTATTTATTTATTTTTTTCCTTTTTTCTTTTCTTCTTTTGTTTTTTTTCTTCTCTCACGCATTGGTTCTAATAGTCTGTTATGGACAGGTTCACAATTCCACAAGTGCTTGTGTTTCCTAGAATAAACAGTGCTGAGGCCATAATTCTAAACTGCAAAAAAAAAGACAGTTATTAATTTGATTTTAATCGTTGAATAAAATAACCTTTTCTAGGCTTTTTTCAGCGAATTTCCTAGTTAGTATACATTTGGTGCTGACAAGTAGGAATTTTGTTTCTGTAACTACCAATTTATAACAGCATAAATGGCGGATATCACGGTTTCAGACAATAACAAAACAGTTAAGAAGACCAGAGGACCTAAATGATTTGTGCACTCTGTCTCCGATGCTTCTAAAACCATCGTTAACTGAACTCAGATATCGGTGAGGATACACAACTTCCGATGATTTTAGAAGAATTATGAAAAACTAACATTTGATAAGAGATATTATTAATAGTTCCACAAAAATTCATCGAAAACCATTCATCAAAAGACAGTTTACCGAATTGCAGTTCATGGAAAAGCAATTCGTCGAATAAACAATTAATAGCACAACAATTTAAGGAATGGCAATTCATCGAAAGATTACGTTTCTTGAAAACTATTGTTTAAAAGTGCTCGGTAAGAACATTTAACGTTACCTAAGAAATCAGCAACATATGTAGATTCATTTCCAGACATTTCTAATAAAACAGGATACCTTTTATTAGAAAGTGATTCCATAATTTTTTTTCAATGCTCTTGAACTGAAGGTGAGTTATCTTTTCTCATATGATGGAGATAGCATGGTTTTACTACGGTAACTCTGGCGTTTCATTCTGCATATGTAAATAATTTTTCTAATTACTCTTCTCTAATTAGCAAAATAACATTGCTACCCAAACAACCATTCGGTTCATGAGAGAAAGGATAAGTGGAAATAATAATTAAGAATTTTTACATAATCTTTTCCAGATTGTGTAAAACACATAAAATACACGAAACGCATATGCTGACTGAAAGGAACATCTCTCAAAAAAAATTGTCACACGGCTACATAACATATCGTGTTAAGTTTCAATTACACCACAAGTTAATTCTTTAAAAACTGCAGTTCTTTTTGATAAATGCACATCACTTCACATGTCTTATAACAGTGGCACACTCAAGATTTAATCTTGGAGGGGGGCGAGTTGAGTAGACAATTTGAGAATACACACTACGCATTGCATACAAGCTATGACTGAGCATCTGCAGTGATCACATGATACCCGTGATCTCCTCTGGTCCGACTCGGGCAAACGAAGTAGCGCCCGAGCACTACTTTGTTCGCCTTGCGTTCACAGCGGCCAGGATTCCCTAGAGCTATAGGGTATTGCCACCATATGTGACCGCTAATTCATAAGTAGCATAGAAATAGAAGACATGACACAACATAAATTAAAAAAAAAAAAAGAATTTTAATTAGGAAAAGATTTTTGGAATTTTTTCTAGTGTTTTTTCTTTTTTCTTTCCTTTTTTTTTGGACCCCCCCCCCTTTAGTCCCCTCTTCCTAAGTGCGCCAATTTCATTTTTCGATGAATGTTTCGTTCGATTTGTAGTTTCGGTAAAATTGTGATTTTTCGATGAATTAATATTTGTGGTTAATCTGTGGTTAATAAGGATATGCACATGAATGAGCATCCATAACGAATTATAATTTTATTGTTTACTTTTCTGAAAAAATATTAGTTTTCAAAAGTAAGCATAAAGCTCGCTCTAAAGGAAGATTCAATATTTTCTACAAAAAGCATTCAAATTTCCTCAACAATAATAAAAAAAAAAAGTTGTAGATATCACATTGTTAGAAATATTCCCAGCAAACAATTAAAATATCTGCAACAACATTAAAAATTCATTTATGCATTGTTAAAAACACAGACATTTTTCCCAAACAATCGGCTATCGATTGCAGATTTATAATAAAAACGTATCCCAATTCATTCTGAAGTGTTTTCTTTTGCTTGTATCGGTTACTGCATAACATTCTGAGAAATAGAAAAACAGAAATGTCTAGAATTTTTCCGTTTTAATAACAAATAAAAAGAATTCATTCAGATAATAAAACAGAACTAAAATTTAATAAATCAATTTCCCATTACAAGAACATAATAAAGAAGAAAATGCCTCCACATCTGGAGAACAGTGGATTGAATCTTTTCAATTCAGTACTGAGCAGAACTTTAGATTGCAAATGTGTAATAATAAAACACAAATAAAGGCAGGTAAAGAGAGTTCTCTGTTTGGTCACAAGGGCTATAAAAATTCTAATTTTCATTCAGAACTCTCAAAGAGGCAATGGATACGGGCTGTCGGGAAAAAAAAGTTCACACAACAATAAAGTATACGAATAACTGGAAAGAGCATATTGAGAAGAATAAAAAAAAAACAAATATTGAAGGTATATTTGAACATAGAAATTCGCCAGAAAACTCATAAAAACCGCAAAAGTACTGGAACAGGCCACTGGCCTTATCTTCTAAATTTCTTGAAAGCAAGAGGAAAACGAAAGAATTGGTTTGGCGAGGTTTTCCTTCTTTATACCCTCATGTATCTTTGATTTTGATTCCTGTCAAATGCGTCCTCACCACCACAATATATCACCGGGAAATTGATTTAGAAACATCTTAGGGGCAGTCGGGAGAAGTATGTGCTACATTTAATCGCCATTTTGCTGGGGTCATAAGTGAAAGACTGTTAGCTGACCAATTTTGTATGTTGTTTCTCTTGCTTGTCATCATAATAATGAAAAGCTCTGAATGTGATGAATGAATTTTATTTTACTCCTTCGTCTTTTATACAGCAATCATAACTGAGACGTTTGTAAGCAATTTTTGGCCTGCAATGACATAATAACATATAACAAATAAACAATTATAATAAAATTTAACTTGTCTTAAATTATTATAATAAATAAAAGAATGAATTGATATACATAATATACATAACATAAATAAAATAATAAAAATTTAATTTAAAATTAATCATCATCATCATCTTCCTTATACCCTCTTTTATCTTGCGGTGTCGAGGGTCCATTGATCATCGGATCTCACTCCGTTTACAGGATAAGGTGGTCAGCCTTATGCCCCGGTGTATCCTATGGCCTGTAGTGTTGAGTTCTCAAGGCCAGTTTGCCTGCATTGCGGGATGAAAAACCCCAGGATAAACTGGGGAAAAACCCTGCTGTCCACGCCCAAGACTGGCTAACTTGGCTATGGCTGAGGAAGATCCTTCAGCTCCTCACGTCACCGACGGGAATCGAACCTAGGACACTCCTTCCCCAGGCATATGGTTGCGAAGCACATAGCCACTAGGCTGTGCGCTTCGCAACCATTTAATTTAAAATTATTTTTTTGCGTTGTTATTATTAATATGTAATTTGGGGATGTGGAATATTAAAAGATGCATTATACTTTTTTTTTTGGTACTCAAGTTTTTTAAAAAAATATAATCCAAGAATTATTTGATATATTTTATATAAAATATTATAGGCATTATTATTTCAGAAAGAAAGAAAGAAAAATTTATTGAGAAAGCTTAAAATATAAACCGACTAAATATAGTTTAGTCAGTTTAGGTTGCATTAAAATTATCAGATATAACTAACGTTATTACATAACGATTTGACGGGTTATAGCTGAATTTGTAGTGAATATTAGTTTATTTTGCGGATGATTTTTGGTACATTGAATTTAAATGCACTTAAATATCGTACTTCGCTAAAAAGATAAAACTTTTGCTAATTTACCACTTTTTACTACAAAGAAAATCAATCATGTACAAGGGTGGCGGAAATGTTAAACTATCTTATAAAATAAAGCTACTTAAACGTTATGGAAGAAGGGCGTAAGAGAGAAGGGGAAAAATGTCTGGAAGGGGAATACATTAAAATGAAAAAAAGGTCTAAAAAATTTAAGAAAATTAAAAAAATAATAATTTCATATTGAAGAACAACAGATTTGGGAAAAAAATACGATGCAGAAGGGAGAAGAACAGAATTTTAGATAAGTAAAGGAAAAAAAATAGAGAATGTTGCACAGAAGTTCAGGAAAAAAAAAGGTACTTAATTGCAAAAGAGGATACGAAACTCCGTAGCCTTTGTTTATTATTATTATTATTATTATTATTATTATTATTATGTGAATATACCAGGACACATGATTCCATGTGAAGTAGCAACGATATATGAAGCTGCAAGAACAGGCAACATATTTAGTCATACTAATCGTAACAAACGAACAATTTCATTATATCGATGGTAACCACTGAATTTAAAATAAAAAAAAAATAAAAATAAAGGTTAACTTCTTAATTGAGAATTGGTTCTCTGCCAATATTTTTAAAACCATTATAACACGAACTTAAAATTTTGTATTAAAATTTAAAAAAAAACTGCTCAAGTAATTAACAATTCAGTAATTAATTTAACATACGATTTTAAATATACTGACGGGCCTGATTGGCCGAAGGGGCGGGGGGGGGGCTTACGTACCCACTTTCCACTAACCGGGTAGTGGGTTCGAAACGCGCTGTTGATTGTGAATTTCTATAGTAGGGAGGTGAATTCAAACGTCAAGTGCTACCACCCGTGTTAGTGGAGGCTTGAAATGGCTTGAGAAAAATTCCATGTTTGGTCTGTAGAGCAGAGTTTCCGAATCGTGTAAAGCACAAATATAACCAACCCTTTTCCCACTCACAGTATTAAAGTACTGTAGGATTACAACCTTTCGTGGGCGAAAGTCTCATTAAAATTAATAGTTTTGCGCGATTGTTATAAAATTATTTTAATTTCCAAAAATTAAAAACTTGAAAAACGCATGGAAATAATTTATTCAAAAATCGTCCTTTAAAAAAAAAAACTAAAAAATTTCAACATTCTTTTCTTTAAAAAAATCGAATCTCTATACGAAAGTGGCTTAGTAGAATGTGATTCTCATGCCTTTGAAGACATCGTGTCAACTAATGAATAAATTCCGTATAAAGGCTCACGGGGTGTGTGTGTGGGGGGGGAAACATAGACAACACCAATGGATCGAAACAGAGATCTCTCGAAAGAAAAATAAGTGCTAAGCATGTTGCATTTTTCTTTAGCATACGTCTTTAGAAGAAATCCCGGGGCAGAGCTGACTACTACCGGGTGCGTCCCCAGGTGGCGAATCGGGGAACAGCCTTCAGATATGGAGGTTAGCTGCGATATAAGCAGAGCAATCTGGCGAATAAGTAGCCGTGGACCAACAGCGACTGAGCTATCAGGGCGTGGGGGAGCAGAAGTGGCAACTCTGTCTCACTTAAAACCTCACAAAGCCCAATGACAACTCGGTGATATGGCGAGTAGTGCCACCATTAAATAAGTACCTGCTGGGGTCACCGCCCCTGACATTGGGAAGCAGCATTGTCAGTACTGACACAAGGTTGAAGCCAAATGATGACGGAAAAGCTTGTGATCAGAGATTTGCAGATGGCAATATGATTATATTGTGTACGTCTGTAATACTGCGGAGCAGAAAGCAAACGGAGAAACTACTGCTCTACCTTATCTCCAGAACAACCACCATGGCGAGCAAACCCTTACAATTGGCCCCAAGTTCCCGGCGTCCCTTAAATGGGACAGGGGTGCGAAGAATCTCCGGGCTCAAAATGGTGTCCACTTTTAAAATTGCAACTTGGAATGTCAGAACTCTGTATGAAGCTGGCAAATTAAGAAATGCCACAAGAGAAATGAAGAGGCTGGGCATCCGGATTTTGGGAATTTGCGAGACAAGATGGCCAGGATCTGGAAAGTGTCAACAAGATAATATGACAATGTATTACTCTGGGAATGATGAGAACAAACATCGACATGGTGTAGCTCTAATAGTAGATGAAGAAATCAATAAATCAGTAATAAATTGGATTCCATTTTCTGAAAGGATAATGCTGTTACAACTTAAGGGAAACCCCGTTAACATAAATATCATCCAAGCTTATGCACCCACAGCTGACAAAAGTGAAGAAGATGTTGAAGAGTTTTATGAACACCTAAAAGAGATTAAAAACCTAACAAAGAAACATGATATAAACATAGTGATGGGTGACTTCAATGCCAAAGTGGTAAGAGGGGGTGATGGAGAAATTGTTGGCGAACATGGCTTAGGCACCAGAAATGACAGAGGAGATCTCCTAGTCCAATTCTGTCAGGAAGAAGATCTAACAATAGCAAATACCTGGTTTAAACTTCCACCAAGAAGACTGTACACTTGGAAATCGCCTCAAGATAACCAACATAATATTGTCAGAAATCAAATTGATTATATACTGATAAATAAAAGATTCCACAGTAGTATAAAGAGTGCAAAGACTTATCCTGGAGCAGATATCTTATCAGACCACAATCCCATAGTTGCAGAAGTACGTCTTAGATTAAAATCAGCTAAAAAATCACAAAAGAAGAAAAAGAAAATTGATGTAGAAAAACTGAAAGACCCGAACATAAATAAAAGTGCCAAGACACAGCTTAACCTGCGATTACAACAGATTAACATAGAAGAAAATAAAAGTGTGGAATCTCTTTGGAATAGCTTAACGAATGCCATCGTAACAACAAGTATTGAAGAAGTAGGTTACGTGAATAATATAAAACAACAGGAATGGATCGAAACAGAGATCTCTCGAAAGAAAAATAAGTGCTAAGCATGTTGCATTTTTCTTTAGCATACGTCTTAAGAAGAAATCCTAACCAAAACAAGGATTTTAAAGAAGGACCTCTCATAAGAACTCCTGCGTCGTGCAACGTTACTTAGTAAATATTCTTCTTCGAAAACACGACTTAATAACTTTACAAATTGTTACAAACCATTTGCAAGTGGATGTGGAAAAAATGTGGTTTTTCTTGCGCTTAAATTTATTTATCCTATTAGATGGCGGCAAGAATTCGCGCAACACCGGATGCAAGTGCGCTGTCTCCCTTCGAAGGAACTCATTCAGACTGAAGAAATGCGCCATTAGTTAAGATGTTCATTACAGTTTCTTCTATTGTCTTAAAACTACTCGCAATCCTCTTGCGAGTACCGTGCTTTGAGTGGTAAAACTGGGCCATTTGCTTCAATGGGACTTGATTTCTCTGTTAATGTAAGAAAGAAAAAAAAAACCTTTCATAACATAAGATGAATGCGATTTGAGAGTATTTTTTTTTCAGAACTCTTTTTACACAGAAGAATTGCTTCTGTGTCAGCAAAATTTGTAAAAATACTTGCTAAAACGTCTGCGTAAAAGCAAATGACTTAAAAAAATGTCAGCAATTCGTAAAAGTCCTTTTAGGAACCCGTAAAAGGATGCATGTGCTAAAAGTATCTGCAAAGTACATGAATAAAGAAATCTTCAAAAGTATCTGCAAGATGTGCCGCCAACAAGAAAAGTTTCCAGTTATCACGTGAGTTCCGAAAGTCATTTTCAATGGATTCTTCACCACCCTTCTTTTCTTTTTCTTTTGGATAGCATCCTTACAGAGATAGTGTACATCGTACAAATATGTGGTAAACTATCCTACGGATTAGCAGAAATGTTATGTCTGTTTCAGAATTTACGCATCAGCATCACCAACACTAGTTATTTATCCGTGGAACTATTCGTGGAAGAGTTCCACGGATTATCACAGTTCTAATCAGTATTTTCACAATTCCATTAATTGACATCATAATTTATTATTAAAAAATGAATTATCGATATGTTTATAGATGTTTCAGATATGTCTCAGATTATTTGTTTATTCGGTTAGATACACTAACTGTATTGACAGGTATGAGTTAATGGTGAATTATTTGTGTGTGGCGAGAAATTTGGAAAATTTCTCGCCACACATAAATGTAACTTTTTAGCATACGCAAGCTAAAGCGAAGTTCTCTTTTCTAACACATTTTGTAATTGTTAATTTTACAATAGCTTCTTTTTTTATCTTTTTAGGTTAAAATTTTCGGTTTGCTTGTTTTTACAGATGTTTCCCACATATGTATATATTGTACATGTAACGTAATATGGTAAAATATGGTCTGTTGTAACAAAGTCATTCTTTATCATTCAAATTCACACTTTATCATATCTTTAGTAAAATGACATATTTTGGCCAGTGAAACTGTGAGCTCTGTTTGGATTAGCAATGCAATTATGTCATTCTCTTTCTAAGCCAGTCTTCAAATTTTTGACTAGTAATGAGATGAGATATAAAAAATCATTTTTAGATGACAAATTTTCAATAATCATTTAATCAAATTCTAAGATAGAAAAATATTTTTGGTGTGTATGACAGAATGCGGAAGTTATTTAAATAAAGTTTAAAATTTTTCATAGAATTATGTCATTGTTTAGATTTTATCTAAGTTTAAATATATTTTGCGGGTCTTTTTATATTTACTATATAATAATTAGAAATCGTCACTATTCGTTCAAAACGTTTCTTTCCAAACCTTCATTGAGTCATGGGAACTATGTTTTTCTCCAAATCTTCTAACAATGAATGATGAAAATGAATGCCTTCATCACTTAGAATAGTAACGATTCTTAGGTTTTCTTTTGACCAGCTCGCACCTAGAAGATCAACCGCTATTTTTATTATTTTCCCCCCGTAGTATAAAACAGGGGAAGGAAACGATATCTTATCGTGCAACTTAGACATACGATCGATCATTCTTTGACACTTCAGTAAATATTTAAGAGGTTTTCTCTAACATTTTCATTTTTATTTTCACCAGCTAAATAGGAAACTATTTCATTTAATCTAAAAAGACGCTTCGTGCAACGAGTTCGAGGAAACTGAGTAAGAGCGCATTGAACTCACTTATTCTAATTAACAATGCGAATATCCAAGTAGACGAATCAAACACCCGCAGGAAGAAAATCCACATGAATATTTAAATTTTCATTTTTTCGCAAGACAACACAAAACCTTCTCTTGATCTGGCAAGGATTAGGTATGGATATATATTTTCATTCACACAGCTTCAAAAATAACGCATTAATAATTAACGATCTGCGACTGTAGGTTAATGATAACAGAAACGAAAAAAGGTGTCCTTGTAAATCTATAATTAATCAGAACTTTTTTACATTTAAAACAGCTTTCAGTAGTAATAGGAAATAATAATTTATAAATAAATGCACATTTTATCACGAATATCATTTTTAACAGGGTATTCAAACTATCAATACTTAAAGCTATCATATATCAATTCATTCTAATGAACGAAGAAACAACATTTCTTTTATGACTTTTATTCTACTGCTCCTTTAGAATTCAAACCCATTGAACTGACTAACCGAGGTCACGAACTTGACTGGAGCAAATAAAACAAGATGGGGCTTTTAAGAATCGCCGTCATTCCTCCGATTAAGCGCTGATCTCTTTTCCCACTGTCTGTATAAGCGTGGATAATCAATTTCTTTGCGCCAATAATCTTTGCTCGATCTCTGGGATTCGTGAAGCGATCTAATATTTACCTTCCCCATAGAAAGAGAGTGCACATGAAAGGGTCTGTTTCCTCTCGTGCAGTTTCCATGGACACGATGAGTCAGTGCGAGACCCACCTTCCCTTCTCTCCGTAGTAGAGATATCGTAACAAGATCAACAAGATTAAATTCCAGGCCTCTTCTATCGCATAAGTAAAGCTCTTTCGCTCCACATAACGACACATGAATAATAGAATGTGCCACGACCCCTAATTTTATTGAGCGATAATCCTTTTAGCTTTCACTTGCTACTGCAGCTTTATATTTATTTTCCATAAGGTACCTCGGTACCTCTTCCCCATAGAAACTGATAGCTTTCAAAACAGAGAAAGAATCAATAAACATTTACAAGCTAATTACTGAATCTGTGTTGATATTATAAAGTATTAGTTAGGCGTAGTTGATCTTCTGCGGAGTAAATTTGACGAAATTCGTTAGCGATGATAACTCTTTGTTAAAATTCACGCACAGAAATTGAATTTCTTCGTCTGTCGCTTCATAGGCATCGGGAATAAACTTGTTGATCATAATAGCTGCAGTTTTTGCTGTTTTTAGTGTAGGTGCCCTTTGTTTTCTTGATGGTTGATAACATAGGTGCTGTCTTGTTCTTGTTTGCTGCTAATTTACACATTCAATTCCAAGGATTCAATACGGTTGAAACAGTACAGAATTTTTTCCATGATTCTGTTTTCGAGTTTGTAATTTTGGACTGATAGCTGTATTTGGTTTTATATTAGTTCTATTTTCTACTCTTTCTTAAATCTTGGTTATTGTATGTTCTTTAATATAGTCGTCTGAGTGCGTTAACACGTTACTTATGGTTTTTAGACTGGAGAACAAAGAAAAGAAACGAAAAGAATGGAATGAGTAGTTTGTCTCTCAACAGTATCTATTCTTTGATTTACACATTTCTGGAATTGAAACAGAATGCCAATATCTATAATCGGGAAATTAGTAGAAATCCACAAAACCTACAGACAAAGAATGAAACCAGACATAGATATTCCTAATAATGACTTATTTACAACTAGATAAATAGAGTCAGTATTAGGATCATTGGATAACAAAACTCCTGGAGAGGACGGAATAACCAGCGATATACTCCTAAGAGCGTTTGTCGAATTTCCCGAATTCATAACAACAGTTTACGACCAATGCCTAAAAAGAGGGAATTTCCTTTAGTATGGAAACTCTCTAAAATTATACCCATAACAAAACCAGGAAAAGAAACATCCGACGAAATTAGCAAATACAAGCCAATCAGTCTCATAAACGTTGCTGGTAATGTGCTAGAAAAACTTCTGATAAACTGAATAATGCACTATGTCTACTCAAGAAACCTATTAAGCAGCAATCAATATGCATTTAGGCCTCAATACAGCACAGCAGATGCAATTGTGGAGGTTAAAGATTTCACAGAAGACAGTCTACAGCAAAAAAAAAAAGACGTACTACTGATCTCACTCGACGTACAAGGAGCTTTCGATGCTGCGTGGTGGCCAGCCATAATCAATCAATCAATCAATCAAGAGATTTAAAATATCCCCAAAACTTACTCGATCTTACAAAAATATATTTTACAGACAGAAGAGCAACCATGACATTAAAAACCACAGCCGTAACGAAAGAAGTCAAACGAGGCTGCCCTCAAGGCTCCTGCTGTGGACCAGGCGTCTGCAACATCCAATACGACTCGCTTTTAAGACTCCCTGTCACCACTGAAACAAAAGTGATAGCCTTCGCCGATGATGCGATCATAATGATTCGGGGACGCGACGGCTTACAACTAAAAGTAACGATCAACGAAGGACTCTTCAAAATTGCAGCGTGTCACGCGAGAAGAAAGTTACATTCAACAGCAGCAAGTCTAAAGTGCTCCACATCTCGCTTAAAAAATCAAAACAACCTGTTACAGTTTTCCAAAACGGAGAAGTTCTCGAGGTAGCCAGTGAGCTAAAATACCTAGGAGTAATAATAGATGAAAGATTTACCTTCAACAAGCATATCTCATAGGTTGCCCATAAAAGATTACAAATTGTAAACGTTCTACTCTTCTAGCAAAGTCGGCAAGGATTAAGTGGGGATTAGGCCAACGAGCGCTGAAAACAATATATATCGGAGCTATACTACCATTAATATCTTATCCTGCACCTTCCTGGAAACATTCACTAAAATCAAAGAAAAATAGAAAAAGCTAATTAGTGCTCAACGCCTTATAGCCATACGTACAATTAAAGGATACGGGACAATATCTTTCGAGGCAGCTTGCGTTATTGCAGCTTTTACACAGATCTGCCTGAAAATACAAGAATTATCCCTAATATACGAAGTCACTTTCGGAAGATATAACGAAAATTCTAACATTGATCCAAATTGCTACGAACGTCCGCTTCACTACAGTAAGTGGCCTCACCCAGCAAAGAAAACAAATATCAAGGAGAAGGAAAGTTTTGAAAGTGACGAATTCCATATATACACTGACGGAAGCGAAACCGGAGGGAATATCGGCTGTTCTTTCATTGCATATAACAGGTAGTCCATTATTACAAGAACGCTGCTCTAGACTGCATATTCTCTCTTCCAACAACCAAGCAAAACAACTAAAGACAACAACAATATAAAGTGACAGTATAAGCACTATAGACGGCATAAAAACCAGAACAACCATATAGCATTAATAGAACAGACAAGAAATCTTGTTTGGAACCTCACTCTATCGGGATGGAAAATCAAGTTCTGCTGGATGAACGCGGTAGCAGGAAACTAGAAAGCTGATCAGTTGGCTAAAGAAGCGGCTAGAGACAAGTTACCAAAAGTACTTGAAATCTGCTATAAAAATACTTGCAGAAGAAAGAAGCCTAGACTTGTGGGATGAAGAAGAATGGAAAATATCAGAAAATGGATCAACAACAAAAGAATTCTTTCCTAGCATCAGAAGTAGATTCTGGCTGAAAAAACACGCCATTTCTTCAGGTTTAACCACACTACTAACGGGACATGGAAAACTAAGACACCACTTACACAGATTCCATATCCTGGAATCACCATCATATATTTGTAGTTCACATTTTCAACAGGCTATTGACCACATACTTTACGACTGTATCAGCTAATGGACTTCATCTGTATGCCCCTAATGCAACGCGTCATCACTTCCGGAGACAAGTGGCAGGTGTCAAAACAGATACTTATCGAAAAGTACAACAATCCCTCGATTACTGGGCCTAATGCGTTTTTTAAAACAGGCGCATTAGTCGAAAACGCACTAATCGAGTATAATAATCTATGGAAAAAAATATAATTCGTTCCTCAAATTTCTTTTTTGACCCTTTATTTTGTTTTATAAAAGAATTAGGGTATGTCTCAGGGCCTAGTTAAAGGAAAACTATGAAGCTGAAAAACAATAAAACATGTAAATAAGTTTTTTTTTTTAATTTTTTTTACCTTGGGAATAATGCATATATTAGGATTACCAAGTAATTTTATAAACTTGGTTATTTTACTCCTAATCCCAAGTAAGCAAACAGTTAAGTTTGCGCCTGAAATGTAGTTCAAGACTTGAACTACGTTTCAGGCGCAAACTTAACTGTTTGCTTACTTGGGATTAGGAGTAAAATAACCAAGTTTATAAAATTACTTGGTAACCCTAATATACATACAATAAAACACATTAAAAATATAACTCTATTATTCTGGAGGGCATTATGTTTCTTTTTTTTTTGATACAACTGCCTCTTCTGCAAATTTTCCTGCTTTTCTTCACAAGGGCCAGTCTCTAAGCAATGCTACTTAAAATTTCGGTTGCACGAAAAATATTTTCAATTTGTTTCTGTGAAATCTCTTTGGGCTTGTGAGTGATTAAATTTTCTTCATGTTTTTCAGGATCTTCTCGCTGTGCATCTAAATTTAGCAGGTCGGAATCACTCAGTTTCTCAGAATGAGATTTAATTAACTTAGATTCATTTAAAAAGCCTCCAAAATAATTTGCACAATGTGGAAGAATGTGCTTCCAAATGGATCACATATTGCTAGCAGTACAGTATTACTCAGAACTAATTAGATGTAAAAATATAAATGTAAATATGAATATTAATGCAAAATTGGAAATGTAAATGTTAATCAGTACTTGTAAGATACATGTAATATAAGCATTGTACACAGTGGAGCATGTAGGAAAAAATTACCTTCTGGTAGGGTTACTATTGGGAGAAAACGCAAACGCACGCACGCACACACACACACAAATAATAATGCATTCTGCTTGAGGAATATCGCTATCGTCAAATTCGTGTCTTGATTTCTAAATAGAACACCATCCCAGCTTACTTCTATTTACATACGACAAAACGTCGTTACAAACAATAAATGAAATAATTTCATGTGCATGTGGTCTAATAATCTGATTTCTTTTTTAAATTGCAGCACTTTTTTATTTGTTTTTATTTTCATCGCTTTCGTGTTATTTACTTTCAGCTGAATATCTTCTCTTCCCGTTCTGTTGTTTTTAAATCGTTCAAATTGCACATCCAATAGGATGTGCAATCAATAAAACGATATTCAGAGATTCTTCCACATAAATCAAATTAATGTCACCAATTCGTTGAGGTTAGATAGTTATCGCTTTATGAATATCGGATTTTAACTTCTTCACATAAAAATCATTTGCTCATAACAAAGAATCGATGTCAGTGTTAGGAACGACAGCCTCACGTGGTACTTATGAAAAAACTTTCATTGAATTTAAAAATGTCGACGGGTGGAGTAATTTAACTGAAGAGGTTCATTCCTGGTTTCAATCTTATAGGAGCAACATATCATCAGATGCATGGGGTAGCCATCTATGCCGAAGGTCGCTTACTAAGGTCCGTTTCCTTTTCTGATAGCGATGTTTCAAACATATCTACCATTATTATAGAAGTTAACGACTTAAATATAATTAATATCTACAAGCCACCATCTACAAGCTGGCCTGATGAAGTTTTGCCAGCCTTAATGCATCCTGCTGTTTATATTGGAGAATTTAACAGTTATCATACCCAATGGAGTTATAGAGAATCTGATGCAAATGGAGCCAAGCTATCCGAAGGGACAGAGGCAAACAACATACAGCTGATTTTTGATTCCAAGGATAAATGCACTTTTGACTCGGCTAGATGGAAAAGTGGCACCAATCCTGATTTATGTTTTGTTACAACCAATCAAAGGGATCTCCCAGTGCCGACTAGCCGTCGTGTTTTATGAAGATTCCCACTCACTCAATATCGCCCTATCTTTATTGAGGTGAGCCCTCAAACCCCAATTGCTGAAACTACACCAATGCCACGATGGAATTTTCCGAAGCCAAACTGGAACGGCTTTCAACCCAGATCTAGAAAAAATGTGCACTGAATTCCACCACAACCTTGTAACTACCGAAGATTTGTGAAAAGAGTAATTTTACAGCCAAAAAAAAAAAAAAACACATTCCTAGAGCTGCTAGAAAAGAATACACACCTGACTGCAGCAAAACTAGGGAAGCACTTTATAACGACTTTCTGAATAGCGGACGTGTAGATGTCGCAGATGATATTATTAACAGTTTAAATGAAGCTAGAAGGAACAAATGGATTGACACTATCGAAAGGCTGAGCTTTAATCATTTAAGCAGGAAGGTATGGAGCCTCCTTAAAAAGTTGGGTGGTAATTCCCATCGCCCCAATGCAAAAGCTGCTGTTAGTGCTAATTGTATTGCCAATCGGACAGCGAATATGTCCAAAGCTAAATAAGAAAAAAGCCCACACTAAAATAATTATGAAGGAATTGACCAGACTTGAAGAAGGTTGTTCTGAGGCCACCAATCTATCGAATCCATTAATCAAAGAATAACTTCTTGCTGAATTCCAGGGAGTGAAAATTGGTAAAACGCCTGGATTTGATAATATCCACCCTGAATTAAAAAAAAAAAAACTCCTGACCAAATACAATGGTATTGCTGACAATATTCTTCTCTAATATTCTACAGAGTGGGCAGATTACCAGCAGAATCTACAAAATCGAAGATAATAGCCATCCTGAAACCTGGAAAGCCCGCTGATAAACCTGAAAGCTATAGACCTAACCTATAGCACTGCTCAGTGTCTGTCTTAAGTTATTAGAAAGACTTATTTACAATAGAATTAGTACTATTCTTATTTACACTCTCCCTCATGAACAGGCCGATTTCAGGTCCGGGCCAACTATGAAGATCAAGATTTAGCCCTAACGGCTCATATAGAATCTGGTTTCGAAAAATGCCTTAAAAAGTGGTGCACTCTTTACAGACTTGACGGCTGCATATGATACCGTATGAAGGAACGGCATGATCTATAAGCTATTTTAAAATGCTGAAATGTAAAACAAAAATGATCCACCTGATCAACAGAACAATACAGGTAGTTCTAGATGATGATATGAACAAGCCAAGAACACTTAACCATGGATTCCCACGAGAGTCAGTTCTGACCCCCTCTTTTATTTAATTTGTATATTTATGACCTTCCAAGCAAAATGTCTCGAAAATTTGCATATGATGATGATCTATGCATCACATTCCAACATCAGAACTTCTATACTACAGAGCACGTACTAACTAGTGACCTGGAGGAACTAAACCATTTCCTTGAGAAGTGGCGTCTTATTCCAAGCATTATCAAGACTGAAACATGCTGTTTCCATATGAATAATAGCATGGCAAGAGACATCTTAAGAGTGCCACTACATGGGAACATACTACCGCACAATTTTAATCCAAAATAATCTGGACAGAACCCTCTCCTTTAATAGACATCTCTCCAATATTGCTGCCAAACCCCGAACTAGAAATAACATACTGCATTAACTTGCCTGAATAACCTGAGGGATTATGCTCCCATATTAAGGACATCTACTCTGGGCCTCGTTTACTCAACTGCTGAATACTGCTCAGCTGTCTGGCTGAACAGTGCACGCGTTAAATTAATTGATACTGTGCGTATCATTTCTGGAACAGTAAAGACTACTCCATCATATTGGCTACCAGTTCTGAGCCACATACAACGCCAAGACAACTTGATTCGCGAATATAACAAAATTATCCGGAATCCACTGCTTCATATACACTCTGATATTGACAGCTTTACATCACAGAGGCTTAAGTCAAGACACCCGCCTATTATAACGGCACAACGACTTGTCATTGAGGGAGATGGTGCAACAATGGAAAGCAGACAGGACCAGTAACTGACTTTCTATAAAGTCAGTTACTGGTCATAACACTTTATAAAGATGCTTGATTGGCTGTCCAACTTAGACATTCTTTAATTTTATGCTTATTTGTATATTTTTAGATGTATATATGACTACAGGGTCACTTCACTATTGTATTCTTTTATGCATTTTGCTATCTTGTACGTCTTTTTTTTGTGTCTGGTGGCATATGCATGTATTCTTCATAGCCAAACGCTAAATAAAATAAATACAATTTAACTCAATTATCAAATGAAAAATTTTTTTACAAATGTAAAATCGCTCGCAGGTGTTTAAAATTCAGTTTCTTCCTTTAATTGGGATGTCTGATATTAATAAACGTTGCTTAAAATGTAGCCATTAAATGTATATGGGGTTTTCTCAAATTACTTCAGAGTCAATATTCGCAGATGCTTACTTGACAATAGTGATTATCTTGTTTTAAACGCAATCAAAAGCATTCTAGAAAGAAAAGAAAGAGGAGAGGAAGGGGGGGGGGGGAGTTCGAAAACGTATTTGTAGGCTTCCAAATATTATAATTACCGATCATACTTTTGATTAATGCGTGATGTCCTGGTTGTTCAAGCCTGGTGTCAGCCACGACATCTTACTAAGATGAATCCAAAAATTCTATAGTAGAATGCAGGGAAATATATAAAAATCTGTGTCAACGAAATGCGAATTTTGTTCGGAATTATGACCTCTTTAATCCATATTTCAGATAAAGTAGTGTGTATGTGCGTGTGGTAATGATTACATTTAAATTATTTCGTTTTTTTTAAAGTTATACAAAAGGTATTATTATATACTTTTAAACTGATTCAGTCAATATTATAATGTTGCAATAAAGAAATATCTTTCTTAGATTAGGTTAAAACGTTATAATACAGTTACTGGCTATTTGAGCTAATGCGACGTCTTGCTTGTCGTCATTTATTTCGGGTAGAAATTAACCCATCCTTCGTTACAGTTTTTTTAAAAAAAACCATCAGAGATTGCATTATCATGATAAGCCTCTCTATGGAACCAACCTTATTTAGTACTTCAGATTACACTGCCCAGAACCTTTAGAGGAGACTTTAACACGAAAAGAAAATAATCTTAAAAAATAATAAAGGAAAACATAAAATAACTCATCATTATGTGATACGCGTATGAGACTGTGCCATTTAGATAATATTGGAATAAGCTTTGAAAATGCAGATTGCTTCGACTATTGCTATTTTATAGAGGGGGTGAGGGGGGGTCTGCACCAAAACGAAGAGGATGCTAATAACGCACTGAAATGTTTGCTCCCATTTAGTCCCCAGTTACATTTATCGCATAAAGTGCGAGTTTACAAACTGTGGAGGGAGAATTTCTGAGAATCTAATGGGGACTATTTTTCAAGATCCAATTACAGGCACGAAACGATCTAATCGCAGTGTTCTCACTTAAGAAAAACCGCAAAGTTGCGATAAGTATTCGATTTAGTAAAAATTTAATAAGATCTTCCCCGAACAAGTACTGTCTATGATTGCAAACTGATTTATTTCAATTTTCTCGGTCTTTTTAAAAATTTTCCAGATGGAATCACTTGAACGCGTTTCTCTCACGTTTTCTCTGGGCACCTAGTTATTGAAGTTTAATGAGCCGTGACGGGAAATAAGTGAAAGTTTCCCCTTTTCCCTCTTTCAACTCCTCTTCAGGTGTGCCATCTGTGTCTCGCATACAATGACTAGGCGTCTTAATAAAGCACGCCTAACTACCTGCGTTACTTGGAGTTTCTTTTTAATTAGCTCTACCCCTTTTAATCAACCGCACTCATTCATTCTTATCCCGCACTCTAAAACATCTAAGAAAGTTACGAATATTAAAACTTGATAAACCAGTCGCTCGTCTAATTTGAAATTAAATCAGCTCAGAACAGAAGTAACATGAACTCATCCTTTGTTACAGATGCTTAATAATAATGCACTGTCAATCTTATTCTACATGTGACGAATTTATAGATCAATTTCTTTTTTTACTTTATTTTTATTATTTTATTATACTATAAAATTGGTGTGACAATAAAAATGTAACTTTTTGTAAAAAAAAAATTTAAATATAATAAAAAATTAATAGAAATAAATTTAAAAACTACACTTTTCATAATATATTATATGAAAATATAAATGTTTATGAATTTAACCTATTTTGTGATACTTTGATCCCTCTATGAAAGAGATTTCGAAATTCAATAATCCTGGCTCAAAATGAATCTATATACAGGGCCGCGCCAACCCTAGGGTGCACCGCACCCGGACGACAACATTGATATGGCGACATTTTATGTAGCTAATATGTAATTTGGATTATACAATGCAGTATTAGGGGCGGCCGATAAAAGTTTGCACCTGAGCGGCAAATACTCTTGGCGTGCCCCTGTCTATATATATATTGTATATAATGAATCTATAGAATATAATCTGTCCATATGAAACGAAAACTACATTCCCTTTCGACTACCGGTAAGCCATTTTCCAATATTTAGTTCATAAATTAATATAGTAATGGATGATAGTACAGTAAGTTTAAAAAAAGCTTCACTCATTATGTCTAACATATCCAACTGCAGTATTATTTTCTTTTTGTAAATGATTGCAATATGACGTGCAATAAATATTAAGTCATCTATTAGCTAAATACAGCAATACCTCGCATTTCCGGGTAATCGGTTCCACCGATATCCCGGAAATGCGAGGTATTGGGATCAATATTGGGATCAACTTCCATAATATGCTCCGACAAGGTTTCAACCATTCCAATGATTTTTGATAGTCGTTCAGCCATTAGTTCTCGTGCAGGCACTTCAACAAGTCGTCGTTGTCTAAGTTGTCCTCCCGCTCTTCATAAGCTCATTGTTCATCCATGTTAATAAGTGTTTCATTATCGAGTTCATTAGTGTTTGATTCAATGCACTCAATTGCGTTGACGGAATCTAACTATTCGAAACCAAGATGCTGTCCAGTTTCCACTATGTTATTAGTGGCTTCAGCAAAATGAGTTTCAAAACGAATGAAATCATTTGCGCAATGTGGTATGATATGTTTCCATACTGCTGTCATATTTCTTGCCGTTAATCCATGCCATGCTTCGCCTATATTTTCGATAACGTTTCTGATGTTGTAGCTCCTCCAAAATTCCGTTGAAGTAGGTGCATTTTCTCCTGTTGTAGCTTTTATGGCTTGCGAAAACGTGCGGCGCAAATAATTGGCCTTAAATGTCGCAATGACATCGTAATCCATTGGTTGGATCACCGACGTCGTATTTGGTGGAGGAAAAGTATTTGTGCAATTTTATTTAAATAACAAAGACCAGGCGGATGACCGGGGGCATTATCTATGATCAATAACATCTTAAAATCTAATCATTTTTCTCTGCAATAACTTTCTGTTGTAGGGCAAAAATAGTTGGTGAACTGATCTTCAAATAAAACTCCTGTGACCCATGCTTTCTTATTTGAACGCCACAACACGGGGAGATGATTTTTTGATACATTTTTAAGAGCTCTGGGATATTCTGCACGCTACACAAGCATCTGTTTTAATTTGAAATCCCCTGCTGCATTTCCACCTAATAACAGTGTGAGACCGCCTTTTGAAATTTTATATCCAGGGCATGAGTTTTCATTGGCTGCTATAAAAGTTGCGTGCCGGCAACTTTTTTTCAGAATAATCCCGTTTCATCAACGTTAAATATGCTACAATATGGCTATAACATCTTTGTAGCCATCTTTTTGTATGATTTAACTCAATTCCTCCGGATATCTTAAAGCAGCCACTTTATCTGCACTATCAAATTCGCCAACTATACGAACATTGTGAATTTCTCTGTGAATTGTTACTTAAAACGAAAAAACCACCCACGACTTGCCGTAAAATTTTCACTAGTTACCTCACCTTCGTTTTCTATATCGTTAATAGTCTTCAAGTCATTGTAAAGACTTAATCCTTTGGCTTGAAATTCCATTTGACTAAGCGGAACTCGCTTTTGAGTTAAGTCTTCGATCCATATGGATAATAGCAGCTTCATATTTACGATTGGAGTGCTTCTGGTTTTAGTCACTATTTTTGATAAATAAGAAGCAATAGCCATACCTTGCGATTTGTATTTACCTTTTTTTTCTTTTCTTTTTTTTTTGATAAGTTTTCGAACTGATGACTCGTCCATTACTTTTTCACGGTCTATTTTAGCAAAGGGTGCATCTTCTTCATGAAGCTTGATTATATCGAACTTTTGTTCTCAAGTGAGGCATTTACGTTTCTTGGTGACAGAATCACTTTCACGTTTTCCTTTTGCACTCATTATGTAGTTTGTTTAAATGGGATTAAAATTTAATTATCACAAATTCAACATTAAAGTTCACAAGCGTCCACTGCTTGCTCGTACTATACATAGCTTACACATTAAGCCGTTGAACATAATGCCGCGTTTACATTCTCGCCGAGTCTAGGTACATACATATACAACGGGGAACCCCCGAAACAATTGAAATATCGTATCGCATAACTTTAAAACTGCATAAAAATAAACCGCACAAAAAGACACTTGACTGTATAAAGGGAAAAAACGAACATTTATGTATAAAAAAAATAATTTTGTGCGTACTAATGTTTTAGGATTTAAAACCGGAGTATAGTGAATCCGGACTGATCGAAGCCGGACTATGCGAGGTATTGCTGTACTGCACTCTTCTATCTATTTTTTTCAATACTGTATCATTCATAAATCCACGACTACATGAACAGGGCAGAAATTTAGGAAGACATAACTACAACATTAGTAATTTTAATTATTTTTGTTTATATTTATAATTATATATAGAACGCAACACTGTAAACATGAAACGATATCAGTATTATTCAGGTGAGATATTTGATCTTGACTATTCAGATTTAATTGCTGAATTATCCAAGCGAATATAATGAACCATTCTACTGACTACGATGATCAAAGAAGAACTGCGTGTAGTGATCCGATTTGTGTAGACTGAACGTGTAGTAAATGCTGACATCAGTGCATTGATGCAGCGAAAGACACGCGTGGATTAAGAGGGATCAATCTTTTGAACATCAGCAGTTAAAGAATCCATCACAGCGTGCACTGTTGACGTTTATGTTTACGACTAAATGACACGCAAGAATCTTAACTGAGTGCTATGGTGTAAATGCTAAGGGTTGCTTTCATAAGGTTCCGATGTTGTATGGAAACTCTCCTTGCAATATGGGCCAAACTAATGAAAAGAGGTGTAGAACTTACTGTTTGAGATTCTGCGATATCCCCCTTAGTGTCCAGACCTTGCGTTTTTCCGATCACCGTCTTTTTTCGACATTCTGAAATGAATTCATAAAGTAGTCATTTTGCTGATTTCATTCCAACCCCTCGGAAATACGTTGGAAAATGAGGAGTGTACACATTGCTTATTATGGTTGTGCTAATTTTAATAAATGCATCGCAGTATTTTCAGACTTATTCCCACACACAAGTAACTTTTTCCTTTAAATTAGCAAAAACACTCCTTAAAGTGTCATATCTTTTTTTTATATTAACTTGTCAGCTGATGTCTGGTAAGCAGTCAGTGAAGGACAAAAAATAACTGATTGTACGCCATAATTAGATGTTGCCTTTGTTCAAGATTAAATTTGCACACGATCAACGCTGCTGTTGATCATGTGTGCATTTAGGAGGATATCAAAACAAAGTTAGCATGTAGTGATGAATTTCTATCATATTTTGCAGAACAAGTCTGTCTAAAACCAAACGGAAGGTTGTTAATTCATAAGCGCGCGCGCGCGCGCGCACGCACGCACGCACACACACACACACACACACACACACACACACACACACACACACACACACACACACACACACACACACACACACACACACACACACACACTTTCCGTTTTCTGAATGGATTGGGGGTGCACTCCGGAGATTTCTTTTAACGGAGATGCGAGTGTTTTTAAATAATAATATAATTAGAAACAGTTCAAGGGCTCGTCGCAAGAGGGTGCTATCACCAAACAACATTCCGTTTACACCGCATAATCCATCCTCTACACTACATACTCCTTCGTCTACACACAACACCACTAGTCATTATTTACTCACAACGCTATCTACCAGCCATTAATAGTATTTTTGGGTGTAAATTGTACGTTTGTGTTCTTCAACTGATTTGCCTTTATGCAGGTTAAAAAAACCCGATTTCCTTGATAAAAATTCCCGCTACTTCCTTATGAGATCTGCTATAACTCATTTTCATTTGAGAAAGTCAATATAAACTCCATACTCTTCTCGCCGTCACGAGGATCAATCTCTTGTCTTTTCCAATCAGAGGATGCAAGTTTCATTGTCTCCTGATTGCACTATGGAGGCACTCTGATCTCAGAAATGCCCTGAAATAATAGACGTCTGCTGTACAATCTATCAAGTTAAGGCATGCATTTCTTTTGAAATAATCATTAAAATCTGACAGTTCCTGATGAAGACTTCATGCGTGCTTTGTATTGTGTTCGTTTGAAAAGAAATCGCACTTCGATCTTATTTCCAGTTTTACCGTCTTTTAGCAGCAGCAGTCCGTTTCACACCTATGAAGATTAAGGAAAACTATCATTTGTCTTCATTTTTATCCTTTCATTTTAAGTAACTCATTTCACTTCAAGGAAACCATTTTGGGCAGGATTACTGATGTTCATATGAAAAGGGTAGATTATCGAGCACGATGCGTAGAGTTCTTTTGAGACAGACTGACACCTTTTATATACTCCCCAGATTACATAGAATTAAGATGATAAATAAGGGTACCATGAAAAGAAGAGATAAGAATTCGGTGTATCCTCCCTCCTTAGTCTCTTGTGACATGAGGTAAAAGTTAATCGCATGTGAGGAGAGAAAGAGAGAGAGAGAGAGAGATTATGGTTTAATCTTGGAATGTCGACCAGCAAGCAAGTATGCATTGTCGTATTTCAATTGCACGATTCCCATTCAGTTTTATGCTAATGAAGGTCTTTCTTTCTTTCACTGCATACAAAATTAATTCACGTGTGGATGAACTGGTATCATATAATGAGAACAAAGAGGTTCATCAAGTGTAAAAGTCTTCACTGTATTTTGGTTCTGTCGACCTCTCTTCACGGCGTAAAAGTAATAAAATATAATGACAAGCATTGTTTTCTAACCTCTCATCCACCACCTTTTAGCATCAGAACAGACGTTAGTGATGCCAAAAGTCAAGCTAGCCATAAAGTACTATAAACGATTATTTCTGTTCATATAATCGGCAATATTTCCGAGTTGCATAACGTTAAAAACTCTACAATGGCACATTTGGGATTGCTTTTTCCACTACAAAAATGTCCATACTTCCGTCACTCCACTTTGTCTGTGTAGGAATGTCAGGCCAGAAGAGGCAAGAAGGGAGAACCATTTCTATTTTTATTTTTCTAATTTTATATGTTTTATTTTATTAATATTTTTCTTTCCCAAAATTCAACTTTGTATTGAAAGGTAAAGTAGTTTGATGACGTCATCACGATTAAAAAAAGTTAACTGTACCAACCTAGTTCAAAACAAGAACTGCAAATGTTTTAGAATGACAGAATGCGTAGCTTGCTGTATCAAGTCGAGAAGGAAAAAACACTTTTTTTGTAATTTTAGGGAAAAATATAATCTAGAAGCTATTTAATCCTGTCTCTTATAAGACTGACGCAATGGATCGAGAATACTTATTAGTATGTAATTAGTGTTTTAGTTTATTAATTTCTTTCTTAATTTCTTAATTAGTTTCTTAATTTTCCATCTTAATTTCTTTCTTATACGATATAGTTTAGAGTATGCAGTATAATATTCTGTATGTTGTTATTTCTGCAAAGAAATGAGGGATTTTTTACGTGTATCCACTTATTTATTTATTGTTGGTTTTATTTATTTATTTTTAGATGTTTCGGAAAATCTGCTATAGAAACTACACATGAAACGTTTTTTTTTTTTTTGCTATTACAGATCTGCAATAAGCGGAAACAGCAATCTCACACCCCGATTAAATTCATCTTACTAATACATGTATTGAAATATTTGTTGTCTGCTAGTTTCCAGTCATTTAAATTTATATTCCAATAGCCTATAGGAAGAGAGACGTCATAACAGTTATGAGTCTTCTCCCATCAGCTGTATTTTCCTGTAGTAATTAATAACTATTTAGTTTTAACTATGCACTCAAACGGGCTAAACTGTGATTGGCTACGGCTATCACCCAACCAGTAGTCCTGTAATCTCTTGGGTAACTGCAATAAAAAAGATCCAGAATACCTCCTGTGCACAGATTAAGCAACTGTGATGTTTGAAGCTTCTCAAGGAGCCAAAGAGATTAATGAGGTAACCTGAACGGAACCTAAGGTGACGAAATGAAGAATGGTCCAAGTTGGTGTAGTAATAACGAGCAATATTGATTCCACCGTACCGCTATCACCTTGGTATCGTCAAGGGGGAGATCGTTAGGGCTGACAGCAGAGGGTGATTGAGCAAGGGAGACTGCGGCTTATCGTCTATTCAGAAAATTCTGCTCACATACCAGCCAAGAAATCCTTGTGGGATTTTAATTAGTTCATGAGAGGCCTGATATCGTGTGCCACTTTCTTTATTTTCAGTTTTCGGTGTGTGCTATAATAAAGAAAACAAAATTACTCTTTTAACATGGAAATTAACAGTATTTAATTTATAAGTTAATTTATTAAATATAAAAATACAGTTACAGTTAATATTATTGGGAAATACCTGATCTACTTAGTTATTAAAATAGATGGAAGAGAGCAGTTACAAAGAGTCTATTCTTTGCTACACTAACTAAATAAACAATCCCTCCCCCCACACACACACGCGGACACACATTCATTTACACTGTGAATTTATATTCTGATCTCGAAACATTTGCAACAACACAACGGTGACATAAATCAAAGCAGTCTGAATATCAGTAGGCCTTTGGAAACTGATGAAATCGGATACATTTCATTAATCCCCCCCCGATACTCTAACACTTTTAGATAAATGAGTGTAATATGTAGCAGAAGCAAGAACCAAGTTTAAACTTTTCTTATTTCAAGTTAGAATTTTTTTTCCTCACAACGTTGACAGAGCTATTATATTATAAGAAAAACCTGCAGAAAAAAAAGATTATTTTCTTATCCAAACATACTAGGATACACAAAACAGAATGAGTTGTATCCCATTTCAAGTGTTGTATTTTCTCAGTAGAACACTGTTTCATTGATTAAAGTCGCTAATTCATCAACGAAATGCAAGGGAAAAAACATTTATTTGATTAAATAAACTGCTCAGAATCAACCTTAAAATAATCGCGACTAGGGTAAAACTAAGAATCGAAAAACAAAGAAAAAAGGATCACTAAAGGTAAGAACCCCTCCATTATACCTGAATTTTCTTCAGGATTCATTAAGGAATGACCATACTTAAAACAATGAAAGAATCGATCGGCACAATAAATTATCTTCTATTCGATATAACCAAAAACTATAATTTAGTTTCGAGTTAAGCCTAATTGCAAAGGGATTCTTAATAGGTGATAAAAAATAAGTAGCATTTAATTTATAACTAATCCTTCGATAGGCGTGAGACTCTGTAGTAATGTTCCACATTAATTAATAACTGACTGATATCAGAACTGATTCGATATCTGAATGATTTTTGTTGCCGTAAGTAAATTTTAATGTTACCTTACAAGAGATTATAAATCTTTCTCGATCTTTCTTTAATTTATTTTATCTAACGTAATAAGGAATAACACGGTTTCTCGTCTATAAAGATGCTCTCTCTCTTTTCTCTGTATATATATATATACATATATACGAGGTGGTCTCGGAAAACTAAGGTTTGTTTTTCTTAATAATGGTGAAATGGAATGAAATAAATCATGGTGGACAGATGGATCTGTTAATAACGTTCAAAAAGACCATTCCAGAGTGGCGCTACCATCACCAACCGCAATTTTTAGTTACAAATGGCGACTACCATGTGAGTGAGGTACAAAACAGGTGTGCGTAGGCTTTTGTTTTTCGTAAGCAAAAGGGGCTTCACCAAATGACCTTCACCGTGAAATGGATGTTGTGTATGGCAAAAAAGTGATATAGAAGAAGCAGATGTGTTTGGGGTGTGTTTTAAAAGCTACTTCTTTAACATGTCTATCAGCATGATAAGCATATGCTGATTTCTAGTCTTCACTTTATTATCCTTCCACAGATCTTGTCTCAGTGTTATTCTGCCAACTTTGTTCGAGGGTCTCCCACGGAAGAAGAACCTAGGCAGCTCAGGCGAACTCAGGGCGTTCCATCCTGATGGAACGGATCACCTGGGCACCGATTACCTCTGTGGTCCTTTCCATTCGATGAGACAGACCCTTGGCTGTGGCCAAAAGAGTTATTATATGATAGCACTTCGCTAGTAAGATCAGCACTGTCAGCTCTATTATGTCTGAGGTCTATTTTTTCCCTCTCATCTTCTCCCCACCTCACTTAAACCTTACTGTCACATCCTCACCCTTCTTTTTTTTCTTCTGGGGCAACACCGATCCCTTTTTTTAAATACAATATGACGATGATGGGATTGCTTTACTCTTTCACCGATCTTGCTGTTGCTTTTTGGTGTTTAAAATTATTAACGTTGTTTTTATTATTGTTAAGTTTTATATCAACCTTACTAACTTCTTATGGTAACGCGTCCAGTGATACGTGATTATACAGTCGTATGACTCATAACTCCTTTTTTCTTTTCATTTTCTAGACACAGAAACCGAAAACTTGAGTCATATAATTCTCGACCCATCAGCGACCAAGGCTTTAGCAGTGAAGATACCACGATGCGAGAGACCAGAGTCCTCACGAGAGTATTAAAGAGACCATAGGAGCTAACATCACCTATTCCTTCATCCCTATTGGGAGGATTTTTAACAGTTGCTAAAAACGTAGTTTCGAGAGATAACCCTCTTGAGGGTTTCTCCGTCCAGGTTCCCCTGGACGATATACAAGCTATGGTAGGCTCTCAAGTAAGAACATTAAAAATAGAGCGCTTCCCCATGGAATATCTCGAGACCGGAGACGACGTACTAGTACAAACATTCAGCACATGGGGAAAGTAAGCAACATCAAAACAGAGTCTCTAAGGAAGATCCCGCAGGGTACTTCGGTGAAGCCACTTTCACCATGGACATGCGTTTACCAGTACCCAACCTCGTCAATATTGGAACATCCCGAATAATGACAAACTATCCCTATTCAAACTACCGCTAATGTGAAACTATTCAAAGTTTCATATTAGGGGAAAAGAGGAGATATTAGAGATATAAAATGTGCAAGCTAATACGAGGTTTTTGCAGTACAGATAAATGGGAAATTTTGCAGTACAGATAAATGGGAAATTTTGTAGCTCGTGGCAGGTGTGAGTGAACCTGGGATCATTCCTAGATGAGTCAAGGTATGATCGGGAAGAACGCAAGGTACAGTTTCGTTTGATGGAACATAGAATGGAATCTCTCTTTAAAACTATTCGAATAATGGTTTAAAGAGAGATATCATGGATACCAATGAAGAAATTTAATAATGACATATATTTTTATTTTAATGAAGACAAATGTAAACATACTTTAATAAAATAAAATTAAATATTTTATTAAAATAAAGAGCCTAAAGGCTTCAGTTCGGAGATGCAGAATTATACAAATCAAGTGGATATTAAATCCAGCATTATTCTAAAACCGAATGTAGAAACTATGAAAGTTTCGTAAAAATAAGTTGACCAGAGAGTTTACGAGAATACTCTCACTGCTTTCACGGGTTGCCTTAGCGCGGACCTTATTTTCTAGCGCGGAATATATTTTATTACAATAAAATATTTTTATATTATTTTAATACCAATTTCTAATTTTATTTCAATGTTAATATTAATTTGGTTTAACATAATTGCTAATTTGCGATATTCTATCAAACATCTTGAATAGAATTACTTAGATCCTGAAAAATTCAGAATAATTTTTCATTTACAAAGTAAAAATGAATGTAAGAGAACAAACACCTTGATAAACACAAATGCTCCTTTTCATATTTTCCAATTGAAAATTGAAGAATAATAACAATGGTGTGCTTAGTAAATCTATGCATAGATATTATAAAAAATGCAATAAAATAAATTCAATTTGTTGTGTCCTCTGGGAAATGATTGTTTTACTATCTCTTTCAGCACAGATTTATTTCAGCAAAAATGGACGTGCAGCCGTCAGTAAAAAAAACATGTTGCGGCATTAAACGGATATTTCGTCGCTTGATCGGCTGTCGTACACAAGCAATAATCACGTGGGAATGGTGCACACACCGTAGCCGTTGATAACAAATGGATGTTTCATCTTTTATTTATTACAAAGCGAGTCTTTGTGTGCTTTATGTTTTTATTTTGTTGTCGAAGTGTGGCTATGGTAATAGTGCACGTGAATTGAATATGCCAGTACGCCATGCAGAAACCACGTTCCCTGTTAGGAACCCTATTACCAATTCACAAGGAATATTTGTCCATTTTCCCGTCCTAACTGTTTATATGGGGGGGGGGCCGGCGAACGAGGCCGTCTCCATGCTGGGCCAGTAACTGCATCACAACCGGTGGATTCAAGCAACACACCCGGTAATAATCACATTAAATATTCACATCGCGTGCTTTTCTTAAGCAAGAGACACGCGTCTACAATCTTCCACTCAGTATCTATGAATAAATGACCATCCACTTCGTTCAGCGAGATTTTTTTTATTACTATTTCTATTTTTCACTCTTTCCTCCTCATTTCCCAGAGCCTCTTATCCTACTTTCTTTCTTTCTTTCTAATCTTCCAAAGCTATTTTGTCAGATAATTATATATTTATTGTAATGAAATTGAAACTGTGCGTATTTTCGAGTAAATTATGCGAGTGTTCTATAAGCATTGCGTGCTAGCTTACAGGGGTGGAAACAACACGTATACAAGGAGTCTGCTGCATCTTGATTATTCTTTCTTAGACTTGCGACAGCAAGAATCAGTAGCTTTAACAGTTTCTACATTTTTCATAGCAGTTGCTTGTCCATGAATGGTTGTCAATATTGCAAACAAGACAGCAAGTTACAATGATAAGCATTGAACATAATGACTAAAGAAAAGCAAACATAAATAAAGTGGTAAAAATAAACAAAATATCGAAAGTGTAATCTAATAATACAAAAATAAAGTAAATTGTAATTAAAAATAAAGAAAATTTCTTTAAAATGCGTCTTGCTTTTCTTTTCTTTCTTTTTTCACTTACGCTGAATGTAATATACTCATCCGTTGATTACAGCTGTTCCACGCGCATTAATATTTTACCTTCAACTCCAGATGAAGGCTAATTGTCACGAAACAATTAGCCACAAACAATTCTCTACATCACCGAAGGTAAACGTTTATTGATTCCTGTATTCGATGCAAATTAAATGTGTTATTTTAATTATTTCTCAATAAACGATAGTGATTTTTGTATTTTCAATGTCAACAGCAATATCACCTGCTGAAATCCTGTAGCAAATATGCTACAGGATTTCAGCAGGTCCAATCCTTCACGAGCTGCTAAAAAGATTCCTATATGAAACACGATCAATCCTCTCAGCACCTATTGATGAACAGGAATAGACTAACTCCAGTTTCTTTACGGATTGGGGTGTGGAATGCCAATGGCCTCAAATACAAGATTATGGAGCTCCAAGAATTCACTCAGAGACTTCAGCTAGACAGTGGTTTGATAAGTGAAACGCACCTGAGTCCATCGGACAGCCCCAAAATTAGGGGATATCACCTCTACAGAACTGACAGGCCAAATCACATAGGTAGTGGCACTGCAATCATCATTAAAAATTATATCCAACAGCATACAGTGAACAATTCTCCCCCCCCCCAACCACTAACCTCCAAGTTACTGGCGTGGAGGTTCTTACTAACTCGGGCTGGCAGATTAAATATTTATGCTGCGTACAACCCACCGCAAAAAAACACTACTGCACACGGATCTGGATGCCATCCTAGATGCTAGAGAACCCATTATTATTGCCGGGGACTTCAACGCCAAACGCCCGGCATGGAATTGTAGAATCACAAACAACAACGGATGCATCCTCGCCAACTATACAGGATTCAATTGCGCTGTTGTCTCAGGCCCCACTGAACCTACTCATCACTGCCCGAATGGAACTGCTGACATCTTGGATATAGCCATCCTGCAAAATGTTAAATTTCAATATAATTTAAGAATATTAAACGAGCTGTCATCAGATCATGATCCAATGCTATTATAGCTTGGGAACGCAACAAAACCTGTACCACACTCATTCATATTCTCGGAAAAATTAGCAAAAGCACTCCCAGAGTTCATTGGCCTTGTTCCTCCTATAAAGTCAAAGCAAGAAATTGAAACAGCAGTCAAAAAGTTTACTCAGCAAATTAATGTAGATATAACGGCAGTTACCTCTTGCACGTCACTCCCACTACAAAAGATCGGTTACTGGAGGATATTATGAACCTGATCAAAGATAAAAATAAAGCTAGAAAAATATTTCACAATACTCGCGCGCCTCAAGACAAAAGAATCCTTAACAGATTAAATGGAGAGCTGTGAGAGACGTCCTCAAAGCCCACAGGGATCGGCTATGGGAGGATAAGTTGGCATCCTTCTCACCTGCGGATCACTCTATTTGGGGACTCTTGAGGAATCTCAGAAACAAAAACAAATCTCTTCCCCTACTACAATCGGACCCGGGCCTTGTGCACACGGATGCAGAGAAGGCAGAAACCATTGCAAAAAAATTTAGAAGGGCAGTGTCGACCTGCTTATGAAAACTTAAATTTCAACCACTTCTATAAAATTCATCGTCATGTGAGAACGTACTAAAACTTCCTGATGCCTGTACTAATCAAATCGTCCCTACTTCACCAGCAGAAATCTACAAGATCATTAAGAACGTTAACAACAAAAAAGCTCCTGATCCAGATGGCATCACTAATAAAGTCATTAAACTACTACCTCGCAGAGCTATTTTGCACCTTACCAACATAATCAACGCGATTATTAGATTCTGATATTTTCCTTCCCCTTGGGAAAACCGCTTATATAACCCCAATCCATAAACCAGGCAAAAACCCACATTTATCACAAAATTATCGTCCCATTTGCCTGATTTCAAACCTGGGGAAAGATTACCGAAAGGGTCATCCTAACCAGACTCTAATCGACAGTAAATAAGCTGAATATCCTCCCAACCTCCCGAACAATTTGGATTCAGTCAACATCACAGCACCACTCAACAGATCCATAGACTAACTGAATATATTACTACAGGCTATAATTGGCATCAATTTACCGGAGCTGTCTTCCTGGATATGGCCAAGGCCTTCAATAAGGTGTGGCATTATGGTCTGCTCTACAGGCTCATCACGTTTCCCATCCCGCTACAGATGGTAGAGTCGATTCAATCATACCTCAGCAACAGATTTATGCAGGCCAAGATAAACGGAACTATACCTACCAAGCGCCCCATTCTGGCTGGTGTTCTGCAAAAATCTTTACTGGCCGGCCCCAATTCTATGTCGTCTATCTTGTCATCTATCATAATGTCATTTATCTTGGCTATCTACGCTGATGACACAGACATTAACCAGATCTCTTCGCCCAAACCTAGTCACCAAAAAACTTCAAGAAAACCTACGAATATCAGAAAAATGGGTCTCCAATTGGAGATTACAAGTAAACCCTTTGAAGAGCATAGCCATGCTCTTCTCCAGAAGAACAGTATATCCTACAGGGGACATCTTCCTGTTTAACTCCAGACCAAAATTCCTTGTAAAACAGAAGTCAGATACCTTGGCGTACTGCTGGACAAAAGACTAACCTTCCCAGCTCATCAAGGACTCGTGTGCAAAGGCATCAAAAGTCATCGCCCAGCTCTATCCCCAAATGAACAGAAACACCGAATTACACACCGAATCAAACTGCTCCTCTACAAACTGATGACTCGTCCTATAATCACATATGATTCGCCAGCATGGAGCCATACCGCTGATTCTAATATCCTCAAACTGCAGCGAGTGCAAAACAAGCGCCTTCGTATGATTCTGAACGCCCCATGGTTTGTTAGAGATGTTCGACTTCATATAAGGGACACCGACATCCCTTATATCTACCTTTCCTTCAGTCTCTTGCAGCAAAGTATTTCCTAAAAACGTCTACACATCCCAATCTACTGGTGCAACAAGCTGCTAACTACGACGAAACGGATCTCTGCAAACACAAAAGATCTAAAGCCATTCTAATTTCAAGAAATGATCTATAATCCCCTTGCCCTCTCAGGGCGAGCATATTGCTCATAAACGTTTTCCTTCACTGTATCCAATCAGACAGCGGGGAATATGAAAAGCATCTTGCTTCAGTAAAGTTGAAGTTGAAGAAATTTTAAATAATTCAACAAAATATCAAGCATGACCGCTTCGTATAGTTTATTATTTATTAGATAATAAATTATTGATGACTGCCAACTCGAAAGTGAGTATCACCGAATACAAATATCAATTAATTTAGATTAAATTACTCAAAATAAAACGTTTATAGAATCTTTACATCGTCTGATTCTGTTTACTCTTCCCCAGAGTAAACCGAAGGCTGAAACTTTCTTTCAGATTTCATTATAGGAAAATGCACTCTTTTTCTTCGTTTTTTCTCTTCCTATTTGAAAACACCCTCGCCACTCATCTTACACTTCTTTATGGCTTCTGGGATTCCTCGGGAAATGGTAATCACAGCACGCTCGCAACACTTTCGCACGCACACACAAGTAGTTTCTTTGCAGCGTTTTTAATCGAGATTTATTGTTATGTCCGCTAAGGAGCTGCAAATACTGAAGGTCAAAATCAACAGCGCGCGACTACCGAGTCGTAGCAGAAACTCACGTAGACGATGCTTTAACCCTCGACTGCTGCCGTCACGAAGAGCGGTCATCTTTCTGGAGAGGAAATAAAATGAGAAAAAGCAATCAATACCTGCGGCAAGAAGATCCAGGACTTCCCCACTCCCCATTCATCATGGCATTGCACTATCATGATTACTTAATCCGCCCAACAGGCGACGGTAAGATTACGGGGATGTTCTCTGACATTTCTTCGGCGTTGATGGACGAAGTGCATAGAACGCCGAGATGCTAAAGGAGGGGAGGAGGATGACGGAGAAAGGCGAGCGCTGACTCATCGTCGTCGATGAGGCGAGTAAAATACGGCTGGTGTTCTTCGATCCGGAAGTGCCGGCGAACACGGTTGGATGCGGTAAGGACCAACCGATAGGTGTACTGTCCTGTTCGTCGTCTACAAGGAATTGCACGTGATGAATACGAGGGAAGTTTCTACCCTTCATACTTTATTTGCTTCTTGGCTTCCCGTTAAGTGAACATAGATGGCCAAGAATTTCCACTTCTGGTTGTGTTAATGAAGTGCGTACATCATAATCTGCTAATGGAAGCTCAGGTCGAGATTAGTTTTCTGATATCGGCAGAGGAGCAAAGCAATCTTCTCTCACTGCTTACTGGTGAGAGTATATGCGAAAAATAATGCGGTGCATGATTTCTGTTGTAGTTCTGTTATAGAAATGAATTTAATAAGATAATTTGAGCGGTAATACAGAACTAAGACTACAAATGAAACAAAGAAATGTTCTTCTTTGTCAAGCGCCAAGGCAATGACTCTTAAGCGATTCGCTGATTATTCTTTAATACGAGAATTATTAGGGCTCAGATGTGGTTTACTGCAATTCTGGTTGCAATTAGAATATTATTAATCGACCGCATTTATTCGACAAGATGTATCCATGGAGACGTAGTTCGCTAAATTTGAAACTTCAAATTGAATTCATGTAAAACTTATAGAAATTTGAATATGAAAGTGTTGCTACTTCCTTCTCCTTCTTCTTTTCACGATCATGGACGTCTTACGTTGCTTCAAGTTATGTGTAATCAATTTATTTTGACAAGTATGAAGGAGGAATTGTTAAGGAAGAAGGCAGAAAATAAAATCTCGCAAAAATCTCTGTAGGTGGCGACACCTAATCCTTTTGGTCTGCTCCAGAATAACATCTTACTGTTATTATTAATAACATCTTACAGTTACATGGTTAATAAAAATACAACTTCACAAAACATATTATGAAGCAATTTATAATTGTGTTATAACAATATTCCCACAATACTAATTAAATATTATCAGAATATTATTATTATAAATTGAACTTTCATATCTCAGACGGTTCCCACAATGTCCTTCAGTTCTTGAGTTCGGATCCTATCTAGGACAAAAAGCACCTTAATCAGAACTGTCAAACTCTTGGTGAATTAGACGGTCTCATACGGAGGTGTGAAAGTGATTAATTACGTTTATATGAAACCAAGCAGCGTGCTCATGACAGGCCATTGAGCTTAACACGTTAAGGGGAAAAGGTGCAGTGGCTAAATAATTAGCGTGGCAAGTCTTTGTTTTTCTGTGATCAAGCGTCATCTGTGCAACTCTGACCTCAGTTGAATATTTTAAATTTCCCACTTTCAGTTAAAAATATTTAACAGGACACCTCTTGTAAGATCAGAAGTGTCAGATCCGATTAATGAAGGTAGTAGAACACTGACTTTGATCAACACATGAATCTGAAACAACTGCTGTTGTTTCTGATTCATATGTTGAAGGAAGAGAGTCAGAGTGTTTAAAGAGGTGCTTCTTTCTCTGACGACTCCTCTATAGGTTACACTGCTGATCAGATTTCTGTCAAATGTTGAACGTATTTGTTCCTGAGTTACTTAAAGTCTAGTCTACTGAACATTTCAGTACAATGGAAGCAAAGTCGAAGAATTGTATAGAAGGAGGAAATATCCCCTACAACCGATACTGAATGATTTACGTACTTCTAAAATAAAATATGTCGCTTAACAACATTTTTTATGCAAATAAAATGGGATACATACTGACAAAATATGCTATTCAGATTCTTGAAAATAAAAACATAATATCAACTAAATTTCTACTTTGAAATTTCGGCCAACATCTTGCCTTTTTTATTTATTTTTTTTTTATATATGACATTTTTTTAAATACAAGAATCCTCTTTTACAAAAACATGCTAAAAGTTTTAAAATCTAATTATTACTTTCGTTAAAAGATGATTATTTCCTTTAAAAGTCTCCAGATTGTCACCTTATAATGCACTTTCTTTATTTCGAGACACTTGCGTCAAATTCGATTAGAAATTTCTTCACGTGACGGTAGCCTGGACGCATGGCCATATGAGGTAATAATCGTTGGGCGCATGAACGGCAAGCAGTTATCGCCATTCTCTTCCGTGTCATTGAACTTTTCGCTGAGGTTGTTATGACAGAGAAGTCCACCCTTCTTATGGCTTCTTTACGTGTAACCACTTATACGAAATAGTTTTTGTTTTGTTTATATTTTTGCACCTTTACACCCACCCACTCTGTTTATCTTGTTTCTTTCTCTTCTCTCCCTCTCTCTCTCTCTCTCTCTCTCTCTTTCCATCGTGGGTAGAAGCTTCTTAGAATGAATCATTTAGCTTTTGTGTCTTCCATCCATTAAACACACTTCCAATTTTCTTCACGGCTCTACATGTATTCTCCATCTGCAACCCTTATCTCCGAGACCCCTTCAATAATAGACATCGATGAATGTGGACAAAACGAAAACATTTTACGCTACTCCGCTGCTATCGCTTCACAGGAAAATGTGTTTACGCCTCTGTAGTATCTACCACTGATCTCCTGTGTGTTGCAACTTTTAGAGGCTCAGAAAACAGCCCTGTCAAAGAAATATCTTAACTCACCTTCATTTAAAGGTATAATAACCCAACTGGATAAATTATAAGAGCATATTGTTTAGTAGAACATCACAAATCTTATAAAGATTATTAGAATTATTAAAATCTATCCTTGGAATTTCTCTAACTCCCAGGTTGCATCGCTCCAGCGAAGTAGTTCCCTTGTTCATGTATACAGCGATATCGGCAGTTTCTTCATAATTTTATGCATCCTTGGAAGTCCTCAGGTGTGAGTGTGTTGAGCACCTCCTGTGAGTTTTCCTGAAACTCGTCATTCGTGTCAAAACGACGCTCCTTTAGGTGGAATTTGATCTTGAGAAAGAAAACGTCGCAGAGAGCGAGGTATGGCGAACGGAGGGGGGGGGATGGAGAATGAATGATGTATATTTTGGAAACCAATAACTGTCGAACGACGAGTCATGGTGGAGAACCCGTTTACACCGAAAATTCTTTCCCTTAGCAGCTTAAAATCTTACAGTAAAGCTTGTCGACAGTTTGACCCAAGTGGAGGATTCCTCGTGGACAAAGCGTTAGATGTCCTAAAGGGAAAAAAAAATCAACATTGACTTGACATTGCTTGCTTACGCATTCGGTGGATTTTTATTTGTTTGTTTAATTGAAGCAATTTTGATAAAGATTCTTTGCTTCTTAAAAGACGCCATTTCGGTTCGAGAAGAAAATGGCTGAACCACTAAAACAGGACCCTACAAAAACGCACGTAACTCAAGAACGCATCCTCTCGGATTGTCCGCTGTTGGCATACTGATTCCCAAAAGATACTGCTCGCCTCTACATATTCGTGCGCACTATTCCAATCCCCGAACCTTTTGAGTAACACCTCGTAAATCCTGTTTTTCACTTCTTAACAATCTAAAATAAACGAATGCACGCAACACACTGTAAAATATTATACAGCAAGAACTGATCAAAATGTGACCAGAGTGATACCAATGCACTCATTATTATTTCGACTTACCTCATGTTTTTAAGATAATGTAATATACAATTAATAAAATAAAGTGTATCATTATTTTTAAGAAACGTAGCACTATATAAAAATCGTATTTATATTTATTTCTGTTCTATGGTTCGTATTTATATTTATTTCTGTTCTATGATTTATTTATATTTATTTCTGTTCCATTTCAAACTGCGCAGGGATGTCTTACTGTCACGTAACTTTAGCATAAAAGTAAGGCAAAAGAGATATTAAGAGTTCCCTACTGGAAAAAAAGTCATATTCTCGCAAAAGTGGGCATACTTCACTGTCAACTAATGCAATGTGCTTTTTTATTTCATTTTTTTGCTGTATCCAGGATGGTAACGACCTGCTAATGAATCTTTATTTTGGAATTAAAGGAGGTTCTATTTCTATAATTATTTATTTCTATTTTCGCTATTTCTATGCTATGGTAATTATGATATGTGCATAAACATAGCGAAGTTTAGAAATTATTTCTTCGATTCTGCTAATGTTTTTCTTATTTACCGTTTTATTACCGTTGACTATTTTTCGTTAGTATCACAATCCTTTACCTACCGCCAGTTTGTTTCCTGTAATTAGGATATATTTAATTGATAGCCAAAAACTCATAGCCAATTAAATATCGTCATTAGAAAAATGGATTTTAATAGAAATCAAATCTTCGTTTGATTCTTGAAATCGTTACCTTAAATAGACGACAATCTTCTTTTAATTTAAAAGTTTATCTTAAGCAACTTTGTGGTCTCATTCCAGATCATCTCTTCTCATTAAGGTATTCTGAGCAGTTTTTCCTCTAATTAATAAAAACTTTAAGATTTTGAAAGTTTTTTTTTTTCTAAGTGATCATAGCTTTTACTAAACTAATCAAAGACCCCTTAACCGGAGAGCAACTGTATAAAAAATGAAGAAACGCGCTCTTGTATATGACACCATAATTAAGGATCACCTGCTGGATTCACTTTATTGAAGTAGAGGCAACGTGCGAGTTTATTATTGTTGCTTCATTCTTCACAAAAGGTGATTTTTTACAGCAATTTTAATAAGCTCTTAATCAAAGCAATATCACAAAAGGAAGGCTTTTAGATTTATCAGGAAAAATTAATAATGGATAAATAAAATATAATTTGTTTTCCCTCTGCTGGCGTTTGTTTAATTAGCACTACCATATATTCACATTGTGCATCGAGATAATGCTAATTAAAATATAAAATAATTATCATAAATATTTCATGGATGAAATTAGATAACGTTCGAGGAAAGAAGGAAAGAAATAATAAACGTAAACTTTCTCTTTAAAAAAAAGTCGTTTCATGTTTAATTCAAAGTTTAAAACCGTCAAATACGGTTATTTCGGATTTAAATTGTCCAAATTAAAGAAATGGAGAATTTTATTTTCTTTAATTCCAAAAATTAAGAGAATAACAAGTTCTGTCCACTTAATGTCTGATGATAATTTATGAAAAAATTAATCTTTTTTTTTTTGAGTATGGGAGGAAGGTTTTTGCTTTAAAATACAACCAAACAAGATTAATGTTAACATTACAGATTTTTCTTCAGAGTGACTTAATTAATTAAATTAAATTTAACATTCTTTCTCCGATGTACTTTTCGAACTCGAACTAAAACTCGAACTCGGTTTTATGTTCAAAAGTCTCTAAAACAAAGCTGGAGACTTCAAAGTTATTCGAATTTTTCTTCTTCTAGTTCTTGACATCTCACTTAAACCCAGCCAGTTCATATTGCTGATCGTATCTGCGAATGTATGAATTAATATTGATGTCGAAAATCTCGGCATACCGGTGGATTTGTGCGTTCCTGATGAACCTTCTAGTGTCATGCCCATGGCATTAGATGCTTTTGTGGTGTTTTCCCGTATTCTAAACTGCGCATCTAACTTGAAGAACTTCGGAATCGGAACTATTCTTCAGATATTATGTTTCTTTCATTCATTCTTTTTTTTCCATCCTCAATTTCGGGAAGGAAATGAAGGGAATCTTAGCATCGCATTGACGATGGAAGTTATGTGCAGGATTGCTCTATGAGCAAGACATTTTATGAAGTTTGTTAGCGATAGCCTACGGAATTGGTGCTTTCCTGTTGTTTCCTAGAGGTGTTTGGTTCAGCGTGTGCCGTACATGTTGGAGTACTTTCCAGATGAAGTCTAGGTAGGCGTGCTTGTAATTAGGACTTAATCTGGAAAGTAACCCTGGAAAATCACTTGGAAAGTATTTTTCTAGATTGGCTGTAAAGAGCTCTGTTTTGTCCACACCACTGGGGATAATGTTTTGCCAGTGTTGTAATTTTCTTTTTGACTTTTGATTGCGATGGTCTTTGAAGAAACAACAGAGCAGTTCAATGGCATTGTCTTCTCGACACTCTTGTGGTGCTGACTGTTAAGCTAATTGTGTTAGCTTTTTTAGGTCTTCTAATGTGCAATGTCAGTCTCTCTTCTATGGAGTTTATGATCGGAGGATACCAGAGGATATCGGAGGATAGTTGATACTGTCATTTTGTCTATCACAGGTCTCCGGCCGGTTTTTAGCGATCTGGTTCCACGGGTCCTGCAAATGCGACTTGACTGCTATGTGTTCTACCGTTGCAGTCCTGTACAAGCGGGATGTTTAGATTTTGTCGCAACCACTAGTACATCTCTGTGGTGTCGAGAATTAGGATAAGATCTGATTTCAGCAGTTGTTTTCTAGGAAAACGGATTCCTAGTTTACCCACCCAGTAACCTGTTTCCAGTTTCGGGATTACCAACTTAGTTGTATTTTATGTTATATTTCTTACAGCTGAAGTTGTTGCTTCCTGCAATGGATTTAGTTTTGATGAATTCGATTGGAAATTTTTCTAGCTGCAATGCAAGGCTGCAGCTTGGTTGTATTGGTGGCGGAACTGTTCGAGACGCGTCGTTTTCCTCGGAGTGGCTGCTTTTATTTATATCGTGATATCTGGAGATCCTTCGGTTACCTTTGTATGGTTCTGTCTCTGGTTTGGTTTTCGGAAGGTGTTTGCATCCTTCGTAATTGACTGGATAGCGAGAGCTACAGTCTGCACCTCTTGCGGAGTGCAGTTTTTTGGAAATAGCCGTCGAATAGTTGCCATTATTCGAAGGAATAGTGGCAACTATTCTGTGCCATTCAGCTGTTAATGTTTTCTGCAGAAGGATTCAGGTCTGACCATCAGGTCAGAGATTGTTTTGATATCGTATATTTCTCATATTTAGTGATTTCCATTAGTACCTATCAGCCACTGGACTGCCGATCCAAGTACACGGCGGACAAAATTTTATGCGATCAAACCCGGGGTTGATTAGATCTGATGTTATTTCGTAGGTGGCTACTGATACCGTAATTATCCTCAGTACTACATTCAAGTTCTCTTAGCTACTGAGTGCAAATGTGTGATAAGATTCATCCATGATATCAGTGAGTTTATGTACAGTAGTCCGCTAGTGTTTCGTATTGTATGTGAATTGCTGTATCTAAATTCAGTATTTTTAATCTTGGAGATATTAATATTTGGGTTATGAAGAGAGCAGTCCGTGAAACTGTTACTGCACTTATGAGGCCTCTTCATTGTGGGGGACTTCTTAGTCTTTCTCCCATCCGCTTCCTTCTTGGATTGTCGCAGAACGTTGAATGCGAGTCTTTTTCATCTTCTAACAATCGGTATTCTGCATTCGGGCTGGGTTCTGAGGTTACGAACTGGATTCGACCCGGGCATTTTTGTTTTCAATAGTTTCCCCAGTCTTCTGGACAGGTTTAATGCTTAGTCGAAATCGAGATCGTTAAAAAATTCAGTCCATACTGTGGATGAACTCGGACTATATGTCATCAATTTATTAAGTTAGCCATCACTGATCCCAATCAATCACTTATTAATAAATAACACCTTCTCCATTCGATGATCGCACTGGTCCTTGCAAAATATAACTTCCTAATGACTAACTACAATTGTGTAAAGACGAGTTTAACTAAGCACCGATCGTCGAAAAGCTGACTGTGCGCAAATTTCATCTTCCGTCTATTTTTCTTTTTCTTCTTCTTCTTCTTCTTTTTTTTTTTTTTTGCTTATTCTTATTCTTCCAGATGAAACTGTTGAGACATTCAGCATCCATTCACATCTTTTATTGCCTATTCTTGAACTTCATTTTGCGTGATTCCATAATTGTTTCTTTCTATTCCCAAATATTTAATTTCACTAATTTGTTCAATTATTCCGAATCCTTTAATTTCTAATTAGGGTGTTTTGAATTAGTATCTTTTAAATTCTTCGCAACTGTTACTAGTTCTTGTATATATATATTATTAAATTAAAAATGGTATTTTAATATTTTTTAAGATTTCAAAAATTTTAAAATTTGAAACAAGAAATTAATAAATATAAATACAAAATAATTATTGTAATCATGTATTTTTGAATAATAAATAACAACAAAATTTACTTTTTTATTTTTAATATTATTCATAATCATAGATCATCAATTATATATATGCATATATGATAGCACCGAATATACTAACGAAGACTTTCCTCTGTGAGTTCATTTTTGATTCAAGTTGTTCTGAATTCGAGTAGTTTTGCATCAATGAGTGAGAAATAGGAGCACATTCCCGTTTCTATTTGAGTGTATGGTTGTCGTCCTTCGTATATATGAAGAAAAAGAGCGAATAGAGTTCTGTCGGTATCTGCATTCGTTATACCTCAGGGAATTCTGATTTAACTTTCTCGTATGCAAATCAAACATCGTCAGAAGCTTCTGCAACCGAAAGTTCTTCGCTAAACAGTAATGCGTCTTTGCGCAGGCGCGTTCTATATTTGTCAAATAATCGTTCATGTTTTCCTTCAGGCTATTTTAAAGACAGGAAGACGATGTGATACTTTGATGTAAAATCTCTGTTCTCTACTGAAAGGATTATTAAACCTTTTATTTGTGTTTTATCTTAACATTGACACTCTAAAAAATCAATTTTAGCTTTTCCTTATTCCCGTATAAGTCCTCCATGCCCGAGGTTTAAAGACGATCATTTTTCTTGTTTGTCTAAGAGTTCCATAAAGATATTACTCAACATACGACTTGCACAAGAAAACGAGGTTGAACAGCAGAAGCCGTTGAGTATATATACTTTTTTTTATACGACTGAATGAAGTATTCATGGTTTACCATATAAGTTCTTAACAATCTTTTTTCCTATAAAGAACGTCAACAAATAAATGAATATCTGCAAAAAAAAAAAAAAAAAATTAATTATCTGAAGATACGATGAAAATTACAGATCTTCTAGTCATCACCCTCCTCTGTCCTCCAAAATTATAACCTGAAGAACCTGAAGACAAATATTTGCTATCCTTCATTTGGAATCACTGCCTGTATGCAGAAAAATGGTCAGTGAGTATGCATTCCATTCTGATGTACAATGTTTTGCAGACCGTCTCTCCAGATGGCTTACATAAGAAGTACATAGCCTACATCACATATTATGCAACTATCTAACTCTATCTCGTTATAAAATTAATTACTTTGGTTGATTGATTCAAAATGGATGTAACTCATCCTTCATTCGTTTCCATGGAAACAATAGGTTCTATTTGCACGTAAACAAAGGAAACGTATGTCATATTCATTTCATTTCAGTGAAACAAACCTACAGTATTTCTTTATATGCAAAGATGGAGATCGAAAGGAGTTTCTTATTTCCCCTTAAGGAGCAGACTGAAATTCCAAAGATTATTCATTAATACAATCGGTATAAATTCCCTCTGATCATTTGTATCTTCTCATTAAACAACATCATTATGATTTGTACTTTACTGATAAGGTATTTACACGAGACGTTTACAGATTGAGAGAGTATACACGATGAGTCAACTGTTAAGCAGCTGCTCGATTGAACTAAATAGATCATTCCTAATTGTCTAGCATTGAACAACCACTCTCGTAAAATATTTTCTTCTATATGAAAAACCTACGTAGTTAATTAGCAAATGCAACGAGAATTCTTCTTCAATAGGAACGTGTTCTTGAAAGATACGTTCCTGTTTGCGACTATATTTTACCCTTCCTGAATCGAATTATGATTCTCACAGTTCAATTTAAATATTGGAAGTGTAGCAAATTTTTTGCATATCTGAATGTATTATATCGGAAGTTTCCATACGGCTCTGTGATGCATTCTAACATATTCATTGACACGCTTCATAGCCTCTTCGTTCATCAGTGTAAGTGCAGCAGAAATCCGGAGTACTAAATTCAGCCAATTGAAGAAATTAAAAAAATGTTTAGAAAACTTATTTGAGATTTTTCTATCGTTAGAATACTCATTAATTTATCTGCCTGTTTCTACAAAGAAAAACTTAATGAGATCATGGAAGTCTTGCTAAAAACAAACGTATTGTTTTGGTTTACTGTAGAAAATGTGCAACACTTGAAGGCAGTAACTTTGAACGATACTTTTCATTGCAAATATTCTATTTCCACTATTTCCACGTAGTATTTCCTGCCATGCTTGTTAATGTTTGCGTATTTTGCTTGAACTCTTCACCTTCCTCAAATTGATGGGCAATTTGAAGGCGTTACGACGTTTACACTTCCCGTTCGTCTGAAAAATCTCCTGCTGGGTGGAAATTATTGGAAGTAAGAAAGTGCATCAAGTTTAGTAGGGAGGCGTTTTCGTTATAAGGAAGGACAAAGACGCCAAATTGTCTGAGACCTTATTGGCTTCTTCAGTAGACATTAAGGAATATATCACGGCTTTTCTAAACAAATCTCTTTAATCTCTCTTTCTCTCTCTCTCTCTCTCTCTCTCTCTTACTGACATATCGCCTTCGTCGGTGTTCCCTGACTCTACAATCTCCCACATCTTCTTTATACATTATTCAGCAAATACTCGAAAAACTTTCCAAAACGCCTCTCTGAAGAACGAACTAACATGTTTCCATGGTTACCACAGTGATAGTGATAGGACAATAAATAACCATTAGTCAACTAGCAGAAGAAAAAACAGCCTTTCCACTAATAAAACCACGTGAGACTTCAATCCTGAACAGTTTGACGGGCAACGCACTGTTAGTAAGGAAAATTGTACGGATGCGGAAATCGAGGGAAAGAGAGCGCAGAAAAGAAGAAACAATTGGGGTGAAGAAGAAGAGAAAGAAAGAGAAGAAGGGAGGGAAGATAAAGAAAACGTGTTATATGAAAAAACTGCGATAAGATATAGTAAGCAAAGATAAATAGAGTAAACAACAGAGAAAGAGAGAGAGAGAGAGAGAGAGAGAGAATAAGGGGAAGAGAGAAACAGACTGAAAGCACAAGAGAAAAACGAGAGGATTGGAGAGGGGGAAAATAGGATCGAAAATGCAATGGAAGATGAATAAAAAAGAAAGAGACAGAGAGTGAAAAATCAAGAGGGAGATAGAAAGAGCAAGAGAGACTAAGCGAGAGCAAGAAAAAAGAAAAACACTGAAAGAGAGGGGGAGAAAGAGGAACGGAAAAGGACCAAGAGAGAGAGAGAGAGAATAGGCGAAAGAAAAAAAAGCGAGAGAGAAATTAGAGAGCAAGAAAGAAAGAAAAAGGAAGGAGAGAGTCAGATGGACGAAGGAGAAAAGGAGAGAGAGAGAGAGAGAGAAATAGAGAGAGAAAGAGCGAATACAAGAGGGAATTTTATTATTTTTTTCAAGTAACGATATTATTTTTTCAATAATGTAAGTTCTCCTTTGGCATGTTTTCTGAAATAACCTCCTGCGGGTCTTCAGCAATCTCAGTTATCCTTAGAAGTTGCAGGAGATTTAACCGGGAGGTTGCTTCCAATTTAGTTCAAAGAATGTTTTATGGGTATAATGGAGCCTTTCTATTTATTCCTTTATCTTATCGTCTGCAGTCTAAACATTTCTCGATTTTCCTATAAATATTACCGAAAATCTAGTGCGAGATTTCTTCCATTTCCTTCTTTCATTTTTAGCCTCCTTTCTCACCTTTCTTTCGGCAGTGCTAAGAAAGCAATTTCGCATTCAGCTAAGCAAGTTTATTCAAAGCTTTGACAAGGAACGTCTTTGGCTTCGCAATGTTTCTTAATGCCAGCGGCGATGTTTTTAGCTAAATCCAACAATCTAATGCGAGTTAGAAGTCTTTGAAGAAGAAATATTTTAATGTCGATTGCAGTATTTTCTGAAGATTGGCAATTTTTTAACCTTTCACACACACACACACACACACACACACACACACACACACACACACACACACACACACACACACACACACACACACACACACACACACACACACACACACACACACACACACACACACACACACACACACACACACACACACACACACACACACACACACACACACACACACACAGAGAGAGAGAGAGATCAAGGATTTTTCAATTCCCTTCCAAACCACACTGCACACATTCGGCATTAAAAAGCTTTGTCCAACACGGTCACAAAAGGATGGAAATGGGGAAGTAAAAAGCCATAGTACTGAACCGATACAGGGGGATAAAAGAAAAGGAAGGTGAATTATTGGAAGTCTGTCATTAGAAGCCAGCTGTGCCACTAGCGGCTGTCAAAAAGCCCACTTCGAAAGGATGGAACGAAACACAGGAAGGAGTGCATTACGGCATAATATTCCTCTCCTACTTCGACATCTGCTATGGGCATCATTAAAATATGCGCAGTTTTGTTTCTTTTCATCCAAAAGAACTGCGGATATCGATTGAACGGTATTATTAGTCATCACTGGAGATGACTAATAATACTGATTACGATCAATGGAATGTATCCGAGAAAGGATTACCTCATGCCGCGATTGACTCTCAAATTGAGAATTATTCAAATTAAGAATGTACTTAATGATAAATGCACGTAAACACAAGAAAGATATTTAATTAACCAAATATTTCGGACTGGAAATAGCAGGCCATCTTCAGTGGTATTACAAGAACAGTTTTAAAAATTACAAGTTAGAATACTAACAATAGATCATTAAAAATAGAACACGCCGCGTGATGTTATATCACTAAGTATTAAGTATAAAACGGAACATTTTGAAGTAGAGACATGATTGGGGAAAAAAATAAAATTAATGAGTAATCTTGATTAAACTTTCCTAGATTTTTGATATAGATATACAGTCATTACGATTTAGGTTGGGACGATGGAGCAAGGCCTACACGCTTTCCTTGAACAAACGTTCGAACATATAACGGGATCTATGTAAGAGGCGAGTCCTGGACCAAAAGATGCTGTGGTCAGTTTCAATCCCGTGTTGAGCCAATCCAGACTTTTCAGGTTTGTTGTGAAGAATGGAGGATTGATGTTCTTGGATTCTTTTTTCAAGAGAACGTCCAGTGTGTACAAAATAGGAAAGATCACAGTTGCAAGGAATTTAATAAACTCCAGGAAGAGATAAAGTTGAGCGTTTGTCTTTAGAAGAAGGAAAATGAGAAGACAATTTGTTGATAGTTGAATAGGTAGTTGTTAAATAATATTTCTTTAAAATTCTTGCGATAGGTTCTGAAATACCGGAGATATAAGGAATAGGCACTCGACGTATTGAAACTTGATTAGTTTTCTTTTCCTGGAGTTTATCAAATTCCTTGCAACTGTGATCTTTCCTATTTTGGACAGACTGGACGTTCTCTTGAAAAAAGAATCCAAGAACATCAATCCTCCATTCTTTACAACAAACCTAAATAGTCTGGATTGGCTCAACACGATTTTGAAACTGACCACAGCATCTTTTGGCCCAGGACTCGCCTCTTACATAGATCCCGTTATAGGTTCGAACGTTTGTTCAAGGAAAGCGTGAAGGCCTTGCTCCATCGTCCCAACCTGAATCGTAATGACTGTATATCTATATCAAAAATCTAGGAAAGTCTAATCAAGATTACTCATTAATTTTATTTTTTTCCCCAATCATGTTTCTACTTCAAAATGTTCCGTTTTATACTTAATACTTAGTGATATAACATCACGCGGCGTGTTCTATTTTTAACGACCTATTGTTAGTATTCTAGCTTATAATTTTTAAAACTGTTCTTGTAATACCACTGAAGATGGTCTGCTATTTCCAGACCGAAATATTTGGTTAATTAAATATCTTTCTTGTGTTTACGTGCATTTATCATCCAGTCTTATGTCACAAGTATCCTTAAAACAGGAAACTAAGAATGTACTTCACAATTATCCTTTTTGAGCTGCTCATCTGCAAAGAGAGAAAAAATATATGACGCATGAAACTGATTTTTATGAGCAATTTTTCAATTTTTTTTCTTTATGTAAATAGTTCAATAAAGATAAGCAGATTTTTTAAAATCAGAATTCTAATATGAAACCCTTTCGTTTATAGTCGTAATTCTTCTTGTTATAGAACGTAATAAGCCTTAGAGAAGAAAGAAACTGTCGTATGTTGCATTTTATCTGTGATAATTATCTTTTAAATTGGTGTAAATTTCGTTTTTTTTCTGGCTTGATATAAGATTATTACAGAAACCCACAGAAGAAAGGATGGAAAACCTATACCACAACAGTGGCATGATAAGCGGAAGATTTAGGATAAAGAAGGAATTTGTTGACTTGGTTCTGGAACGGCTAAAGGTGGTGGTGGTGGTGTTTGTGGAAGATACAGTGAGGGAAGCTCTTCCTACATTCATTTACTGTCCAACTCTGGAAAGTAAATGGATTTTGGAACTGCTCAACTCACTTTGATCTGGGTATTTTGACGTTCCCAAGGTAAGGTAAGTGAAGTGAAACTTTGCTTAATCAACAAATGATCAGTACTACGTTTTAGTATCCTTAAAGACTGCAAAGCGATCTTCAGCCCATTGAAAAATAGCGAGGAGAACAAAGTTTAAACCACTAATTATGACATTTCTTCAAGATTTCTCATTTTACAGAAAATCTTCATTTAAGGGAGTGTCAAAGTCACCTTGGGCACTGTTAACTATTATTATTATTATTATTATTATTATTATTATTATTATTATTATTATTATTATTAAGAGGGACCTTCAGAGAGTCATCGAGGGAGGCCACATACTACATGTACAGATATCATACATATTCTTGAATTCATCCACACTGCTTGCACTCACAACATATAATAACAATCCATTCCAATCACGTAATCTAGCCCTCACCACACGGCATTCATACTCAGCTTCCAAGGATACCTTCTTATCCTTTCCCCATCTTCCATAAATTGAAATATTCCATCAATTGAAATCCTGTTCAATCTCTCTTCATAATCAGTATTTCACAATGCTGATATCATTTTAGAACTCTCCTTTGTACTCTCTCTCTCTCTCTCTCTCTCTCTCTCTCCAATATATCAGAATCACAACAGAAACCAGGAGACCAGACCTGCGCACAATAGTTCAAGTGAGATCTCATCAAGGACGTAAAGAGGCAAACGACAACTCTTATCTTTACATGTGAACGTTCATTTCAGCATTGCAATTATCTTTTGAGTTGTATCTGCAGTCTTTGCTACGTGGCTCCTTATCTTCAACTTCCTGTCTACCAACACTCCAAGGACCCTAGCGTGATCAGTTGCTTCTAGCATTAATCCAACCAATTTAATACGGCATTGGATATCCAATCACGCAGAAGTGAATGACTTTACATTTTCTGACAGTGAACTGACATCGATTTTCCCATGCCCATAATTCTATTCCAATCATTCTGCAAGTACTGCATATCAGCAACATTCCTGATTACCTTACCTATCTTTGATCATCATCAGCAAATAGCTGTATGTCGCTTGTCAAATCCTTCCCAATATCATAAATGTACAGATTGAATAACAGTGGACCAAGCACTGATCCTTATGGTACACCACTGATTACCTTAAATCTTGCAGACTCACATTCCCCATATACCACTTTTTGCTATCCTTCATTTAGCCATCCTATTAACCACACTAATATTTTCTAATCTGAATCCATAATCTCCAATTTATGCAATAGTCTACCATGCTGTATTCTGTCAAAACCCTTAGCAAAATCCAAAAGTATCATGGTGTATCCATTCCCATTGTCTAGTTCAATGGTAACATTGTTATAGAATGTGAGCAAGTTGCTAAAACATGACCTACCCTTAGTAAACCCATGTTGCTCATTGCAAAGTAGAGATTCACTGTCAACCCAATTCTAAATGCGAGCCCTAATTAGTTTTTCCAAAATTTTCACCGCAACTCCTGAGATACTGATTGGTCAATAGTTGGATACGGTCTTTGCACCACCCTTCTGCACTCATTAGTTGAACAACCTCTTCTGCATCTGTTAACCTCACGCCATCTGCATTTAGAATAGTTATTTTTCATATTTCATTCATTCTTTCTTTTACTTGCAGCATATCGATAGAATTCTTGTAGGTCTTTAGCACGCAGAGCCAGTTTCATTTTATAATCTTTAACAGTTGTGACTATTCTAGCCTGATGCTTATAATTTTCATAACGGACATCATTGTTATGGCAGAGCTTAAAGTATTTATTATGAATATCATCAGCACGATCGCCATGTATTTATCCAGTCAAATATTCAAATTGGGGTTATAAGGAGCTCTCCGTACTGCGTCACTTCTATTGTAAATGATGTGATCTATTGGGAACGTCATCAAATATAATATTATCAGCCATTAAATGCATTTGGCTTTTTACATGAACAGAACCCAGCTTTCAATCCTCAGGATGCACATTTGCTGATCGGAAACCTGAACATTCAGTATATTTTGTCTGTAAACTGAATTTTTACAGAAGTGTAGTACTGCAAGCTTTGCTTTTATAATTAAGCCCAAGCGAGTAAGGTCGTTTAATTGTATGCATGTCCTTATCTAGTTGGGCTATCTTTTGCAGGGTAAAAAAAAAAGAATAGTGTTTCCCTGGACAAAAATAATTCTATTATATATTAATATGAGACCGGTTAACTCACCTTCGGCAGAAAAGCTCTTATGCCGTTCGTGTCCTTGAGGGAATTCGATCTCAGGTCATTAAATACAGACATTTGTTTTTATCGGCTGAATACAGAAGCTCGTAGCTTTGCTTCCGGAAAAAATTATGAGGGGAAAATATCAATCCCTGAGAACGATTAACAGAGCCTTAGCTGAAATGGATCTACTAAAATATATATGTGGAAGTAAAGGAAATGCATATTTTTATGAAGCTTTTTTACAATTTTTCATCAATAATACTCGTTTTGATTCTTGATGAAAGGATTCAACTAAGACATGCGGATAATTCAGGTGTTTTTGTAAACTGTGCGCGTTGAAGTGACTTACATTCATTCACATTACCGTATATGAACGGATATAATGTATCCTATCAATACTGCTACGTAAATTGCTCCCATCCTCTTCCTCATATTCCCCCCCCCCCACACACACACATTGAAGTATTATCTAAACAGCACTTATAAACGCTGGTACCGTTATAATTAGCTAAATACAGTTTCTCCGACTGAGTCAGCCTCCTCTCGGCATCGTACGCGGCTCTTGTCGGTGGAACACTGTCGCCAGAACACGCAAGTGAGCGTTGTCATCGTGTCATTCTCATTGCACAACACGTGCGACCGATTATCATCCATCACGGTGTCAACCTGCAACATGCTACCGTTCCGCCCGAGCAACTCTCTGTGGACTTTGTTCGAGACCTTTCTGGAAAGTTTGACTCGCGTGCTCTTCAGCTTCTTAAGATCCCGCAGCATCCAATATTAGAGAAACAAATGCACTTTTACAGCGGCTGCAAAAGGGAAAAGTTTCCCTTCTCTCAAATGATGTTCAGCAACATCATTTGAGACGTTGGTCTAAGAAATCGATCTTTACTCAAAGGAGGGAGAGAGATGGGAATATGCTAAGGTCATATCAAGAGTTTCCCGATTATAGATCGACAAGATGGTAGGATTCAAGTCATCGTTCTTTATATTTCCAAAGAAGTCTTGCTTGCGAGTGTAAATCATTTTGATACTGTTATCGCATGCTTTCCTCTCGCTTTTCACTTTTATTTTATTTTCCTTCTTATAATAGAATTTAATGACAATTATTAGAATTAGTTCCCTTTAACAGTAGCAACAACATAAATAGTAAAGCCTAAATCCCACTCTCTTCACAAAAGCTAACCCAAGCATGAACAAATAATGTAATAAATTATTCTTATAATTAAAAAATTATATTAAAAAAAACGTAATAGTAGCAGTAGTAATAGTAGTATTTATGTAAGTACCGATGAACCGATGATGAGTGGCATTATACTGACAAACATATACTTCACTTTTGAAATGTTTTTCCCAGTTATACATCGATTTGATGTATAAATGGGACAGACATGTGCGCCAAATATGAGTATATTTGGTAATTGAAGAGCGGCAGTTGTTATAGAAAATGTTATTTCATCTCCAAAAATTATTAGTACATCTTAGCATAATTTAGAGAAGATAGAGAAGACCTCATAAATAGAATAAACAGAAGAGCTAATAGTGAAACAAGAAGTTCAACAACGAAATAAGAAATTATGCAAGTTCTTATGCCATTGATAAAGTGTTCCAATGTCACTGAAATTATCACGAAGAACTCATTTCCCAAATTGATTCATTAGATTTTATACACATTCCGAATATGAAGGAAATTATTGCTCAAAATGTATCACAATATCATTACCTTACATAATATTCTTCGTAACACCCTACGATCACGTTCGGTGAGTGTGGTGGGTCGTCTACTGCGTGTAGCACTGCAGTTGGCGCACTGCGCTTCCATCTCAATACGAGTCTGGTATTCAATGATTGTTGACTTGAAATGGCCCAATTTGTTAACAAATTGCCGAAAAGATGGGCCTGTGACGTGGCATTCTATCACAACAGCTCTTTCAAACTCCGTCAGTTTCCTTTTCACAGGCATCTCATCTGAACACAGTTGCACTGATTTGGAGCATCATATTCCTCCAATTCATACCGGCTTGAAACACGTGACTCTTTCCATAGTGCGATGCATCTTGTCCATGCAGCTGTCCGTTGACTGATTTCCAAGTAGCGTATTTCATGTATTTTCATGAGCGTTGCTGTGAGTTGAACAGAAAAAAAACAAAATCGATCGCTTATAAAAACAGATTCTTAGATAGAATTCTTAAAGGTGTATATTTTTTTATCAGCAAACCAGCTCCCCTTCTCCTTCTTTAAATAACAAGAATTTTTTTAAAAAAAGGAACTGACACAGCCAGACTATCTCCGACGCGAACGCTGATACATTCAAGTGAAAATTAGAGAAAGTTATTTTGACAGATCGCCCTGCAGGCAGGTTATTCACGCGAGGTGAGGTTCATTATAACTAAGACAAACCATCCATTCTAATCTTCAAGGTGTCATGAACGCTCGCGGATACTGAAACGCTGACGCAACTCCAAACGCTGCGTTCTGCTCTCCTATAAAAAGACTTTTGTGAATGAGAGTTTATCGAGTGTTATGTCTTTTACAGCGACAAACCATGTAATGACTCCAGAGTGGTCATGAAGGGAGACTAAAATACACAACTTCGACGCTCGTGACTTTTAAACCATCGCTCTACACCGACTTCCCCGACAGCCGTTGCCATTTCTGTCATGTGACAAGCGCGTGAGAATGACTCTTCATGTGTTACTCATGGCTTCATCAGGAAGCGCGAAGACACACACACACACACTCTCTCTCTCTCTCTCTCTCTCTCTCTCTCTCTCTCTCTCTCTCTCTCTCTCTCTCTCTCTCCCTCTCTCACACACATACACTTACTAATCATAAAAACAGTTTTATCTCAGTGTTCCACTAAGATACTGCATACAAATGACAAGTAACAAGAAATAACCGATTTAAGTCCCGAAACCCTCTCCAATTACTACGCAGGAATTTCTCAGCGCACATCAGCCATTTCTCAGAAACATAATAGCAAAATTGAATACAAAAGTTGCACAAGCCATCTCCATCGATCATGTCAGCAAACTTCCACAGGACTAATAGTGGAAGAGGGATAAATCAGAAAAGAAAAAGATGTTCTGTCATCGGTAGGAATTGCATGTATGGTCCGTGGTTTATGTCTGTAGAGGCGGGGGGTCAAACCCCGTTCACAAATTTTTATAGAATATTGTAAAAAGACAAACTGTCACTTCATTCATGCTAAAGAAAGGACGGTTTTTGAGTTACAAATAATATAAATAGTGAAATAATTGAATGAATAATTAAAACTCCGTTAAAGATAATTAATTCGTTTCCCTGGAAAAAAAAGAAGAAGAAGGAATAGGATTATTAAAAGAAAAAACAAACATGTTGCATATGTTGCTTTTATTGTACATAGTCCGTACTTCAACATCTGGATCGGCAGAAATACTTCTACAATTAATTTGGGAACGATGATGTTTCACATCTCTAATGAAAGACACTGAAAGTTTTCACTTGAACTTATTTTAATTTGTCCTTATCCTTATAAGGACTGGCTTAAAGGGGCGAAGCAAGGACGCTTTTCATCTTCCCCGTTATCTGTAGAGGACAGTAGGGATAAGGTGTTATTGAGCTATTAAAGCTGTGATCATGGCAGGAGGGTAACAGCAATAGCTGAGCCTCAGTTAGAACTTCATTGGCTACAGCATTGCCATCCATTACTCTCCAAGGGTATTAATCACCGCATCTCACGCTCGATTATTTCTCAGTACTCCTCCAATACCATTTTAATTTGTGCTAGCGGACGAATGTTTTTAATGTTCAATATTTAATTATTTTAGTACAGTGTTATCCAAATTTTCATTTCGCTAAATAATTATTAAAATATTATAGGCGTTCGATTTTATTTTACAATAATTATTTTAAATACTTAACTATTTAATAATTAACTATTAGTTTTTACTGTTTAATTATTATCTATCTCTAAGTAAATGACATCCAATTATTGGAACCTACCATCTATGTAATACTTTAAATCTCCCTTCTGCTATAATGTTTTCAGTTTAAATTCGGTACGTTTTTAAAACAGGAAAGAAAGCATATGTAAGTTCAAATAAAACGTTTATATTTTATCTGTGATAAGATTTATTTATTTTACGTGCATTTTATTCTAACTAAATGAATAATTCTCTGTGTAGCCATCCAGTCTGGCTTTTTTTCCCTCTTGAATTCAATTATGATATCCGCGAATAGTCTCGCTAATTAATCAGTGCCTGTTCGTACAATTCATTAAAAGATAAAAAAGGCCATTTATTACAGATATATTGGAAACGAAAGACTAACTAAATCTACCCAACAACTTCTAGTAATTTTACAGAACTTTTTTTTTTCATATGACAAAGGATGACTGAACCCACTAGTTGTTTGTTTCTATGCATCAATTAATTTGAACGTATGCCAAAGGGGGTGGGGAACCCTCTAAATTAATCAGACTTACGTCTGAAAAATTGTAATAAAACTATTTCCTTTTCTCTTAGAGTCGGGATGTTTTAGATTTCTGTTTGATAATTGAACGAAGGCGAATTAAAGAGACTCACGTCATACGCTAAGATAATAACGTAGAAAATTAATTTATCTGCACACGAAAGCTATTAGCGGATCAGTGCGTCGTCGACTGATGAGCGGAAGTTAAATGAAATACGGCTCTTCAAAAACCAGTATTTTCCTGATTAAGTGCAAACAATGGTAACCCCACCCCTCTATTCCCGATTACCCACGCACGTTGACTCGCGGTGCATGTTGTGGGTTAATGAGAGCGATGTTTAGCAACCCACTTTAAGCATCACCCTCCCACGGATTACACAGAAAGGGCTTCGTCATCAAATATATTGTATGCCCTTTTGTTAAACGCTACAGGCAGGTAGAAAGACGCCTCACCTGACAGATTCTGTTCACTAAGAAGTCTTCGTCTATCCCTCTCTCTCTCTCTTGGTGTGTTTGTTTTGTTGAAAAACAAAAGGGAGTGCTGCTTTTCGTCATTCTCATTATGAATTCGTTTTTCTTCACGCCACAAGTAATTTGAGCTGCCAATAATAACAGGAATAATTTGCATATGCTTAACTAAATTAAACTCTTTTTGTTTTATTTTCGTAATTAGTGGAGGATTTCTAAAAACAATAGAAAAAAAAATAAGTTATTCTAATTATAGAATTGTGTAATTCCAAACCCAGAGTGAAAACAAATGGAAATAGGAATCTTTCATTAATTTCACCACTAGAGGGCATTTGTTAAGTTGGTCCTTGGAATTTAGTAATTAACGGGTTTTTTTTTTAGTTTGTTTATAAAACCAAACGTGTCTACCGTTAGTTCTTTATTGTTTTTCAATTAATTATTTAATATCTTTATATATCTTAGTTGATTTATAAACATTATAATACTAATACTATGCTAAATAATACTAAAAACAGGAAAATATTTACTAAAGGAAAATAAAGATTAAAAGTTGCCCTTATAAATTGAGTTAACAAGTTATTGAAACTATATCTGAGAAGGATGAAACCCTGGGAGGGTAATCGATAGCAGTGCTGTAGCCAATTAAGTTCTAACTGAGGCTCGACTATTGCTGTTACCCTCTTGCCATGATCAGAGCTTTAAAAGCTCAATAACACCTTATCTACACTGTCCTCTACAGGTAACGGGGATTATGAAAAGCATTCTTGCTTCGCCCCTTTAAGACAGTCCTTATAAGGACTAAAATTGAAACTATATCTGGCAGTAGAAATGAGAATCCTTTATTGAGAGTAATTAGCATACTTAACACATGTGGGTATACTTTAATTCTCCAGTCATCACCTTCATTTGATGAATTACAAATTAAATGGATCTTTCTAGAGCACAGTCAAAATGGCAGACTTTTTTTTTTAAGCTGCGAAAGGTTTCATGCTTGGTGAGTATGCCAATTGTAGTTTGGGTGCATCAAAATCCTTTTCCACTCAAAGTAAAGGCAAATAAATTTATCACAAAGTTATGAGACAGAAATAAAATAGAATATCCTATTACGATATAAGGCAACTCGTTGTAGAACGAAACTTAGCAAGTAAAACAAACAAGAAACTCTTCAATGATGTTGGTAGAATCCTTCCACTTCCATATAAACTACAGCAAAGAAATACCGAAAATAAGTAAATTATTTGGAATATTCCCTGCAAAACGAAGACAGTAAACCTGCATAGTGACGATGTCAAAGTGTAGACGCAGGATCTTGTTTGACCCAAGAAGACTTTTACGATTTAGCAGCAGACAGAGAGAAGATGTACAAAGAACTTTGATAAGTATATGCTCTTCTTTACTGATGAAAATTTACTGGAATGGAGATCCAATCTTTTTTGAAGCATCTGACATATCGATTACTAGTGGCTAGAATAATTAGTATTCCACTGTTTGAAAAAGAGAGAAAAAAAGAAATTGTCACCGAGATAAAACAGTTTGACGAAGTATACTTTTACTTAAAAACAAATGTACTTTTGTATATTCTGTGGCATATTTATAGAATGAATTCAGGGAATAGAATGTTCGTATATCGAGCTTTAAATCAAAACCAAACAAATGTTCACGTTTGAATAGATTTGTCCTGTAGTTACTTCTCTATTATTTTAAAATGCCTGCACTGCAGAGATATAATCGGTAGGCGAGCCTGGGTTTTGGCATAAAGAATGAATTGTCGCCTCATCACTTCACTGGAAGCGTTAGAAGAATAAATAGGGTAGGAGACAAATGGATGTGTAATCTTATTAAACAAGAGATTCTTAAGAAAAGGACGATGTAGCAGAAATACCATTTGGATAAGGATGACGTCCGTTATGAACGTTACAAGCAGCAGGCTAGAATAGTCACTGTTGTACGGAAAGCAAAGTCTGAGTATGAAAAGAAACTCGCTCTGCGTGCTAAAAACAACATACAAGAATTCTATCGATATGATGCAAGTAAAAGAAAGAATGAATATGAAAGAATAACTCTTAAATCCAGATGGCATGAGGTTTACAGAGGAAGAAGAGGTTGTTCAGTTAATGAGTGCCCATTTCGTTAAAAGCTATCAACCAAGTGTAGGCAACATTGAGCTCACTGATACCTCTTCACTAGACGAAAAAACTCAGGTGTATGAGGACGAAGTATTAGAGTTGTTGCACCAATTGAATAAAAATTCAGCAACAGGAACTGATGGGATATCAGCACGTGTGCTAAAAGAGTGTTCAGCTGAACTGACTATTCTTTTGACTAGGCTGTTTAATATGCGTCTCAGAACAGGGAATATTCCTCAGAAATGGAAGGAATGTATGGTAATTCCACTGCAAGAGGGTGGTCCAAAGACCACCCTCTATACTTTGCAATGAACAACATTGGTTTACTAAGCGAAGGTGATGTTTTAGCAACTTGCTCATATTCTATAACAATGTTAGCATTGAACTAGATAAGAGGAATGGGTACACCGTGATCAATTTGGAATTTTAGCTAAAGCTTTTGACAGAATACAGAATGATAGCTTCTTGCATAAATTGGAGAAAATCCTACACAGCGGAGTTTAAGCTTGAAGTGATAGAAGTAGCAAAGGAAAAAGGGAATCGTAAAGCTAGTAGATTGTTCAGTGTTGGAAAAAAGTAGTGTTCGTGAATGTCCAAAGGCTGAAACAGTCTTGAAATACGAGGAAACGTGCTATGAGGTTTAGAAGGTGCTTGTGGCGAACCATAGAAAAAAAAACGGCTTGATTGGGTTGTTAGTGAAAGAGCTAAAGGTATGAAAATATCTACTGTCCGTGTGTTGCAGGAATAGAAAAGAATTGCACAAAATGATAATGTGAAGGATTTCAAGGCCTACCCATCTTGGGGTTTTGGATTTATGAAGAGAAACAATTTAAGTGTGTGCTCCTCCACTAGTGTTGGACAAAAGTTGCCCTGCGACTGGGAAGCGAAAGTAGCTAAATTTCGTTTGTTTCTGAGAGAAAACTTGTGCGGGGTTGATGCTTGTCACTTTGGGAATATGGATGAGGTTCCCGTAAGTTTTGATATGCCTAGTTCTAGGACTGTGAATCTGAAGGGAGCAAAAGAGGTTTCAGTTGCTACAACAGGGCACGAAAGGTCTAACTTTACTGTGATTCTCTGCGTAACTGCAGATGGTTCCAAACTGCCACCGATGGTGAGTTTTTTTGGAACAATCTTTCAAAGAAAGACTGTTCCAAAAGGTTGTGATTCCAAAGATATTATTGTTACTGCTAATGATAAAGGTTGGATAAATTTGAATTTATTTGAAAATAGTTTGAATTCGTTTTGAATTCAGGTAGGGCAGACACGACAGAAGTTAAAACAATTGTAAGTATTACAAATTGGCGGTCATTTCAGGTGCTTTAACAAAAAAAACAAAAAAAAACTGCAATCCCTTGGTCTTGCAGTAAATAAACTATTCAAAAACAATTTGCGGGCTAAGTGGGAAAATTGGATGATGAATGGTATCCATAAATATTACAAAACAGGGCAGATGAAAAGAACGTCATATAAAGATATAGTTAGGTGGATTGTAGAACGTTGGGCTGCTGTAAGTGAAAACTGTGTTCGAAATGGTTTCATTAAAGCACAAGGGAATGCAGTGGTGTCCGGTGACAATGATTATGAAGCTGAAGAAATACCAAAAGAAATTTTTAACGCAATTGATTTCTTCAGTATTGAGTCTGATGAAGAATTTTTTGGATTTGAATAGTGTAAGGTTCAATAAATATTAAGTAATACTTCTACCTTAGCTTTGTTATTACATTTGATTTACCTCTCATACCTTTCAATACCTTTCAAATGTATACTGCACATGTTCATTTTTAACGAATTTCGACTTTTTTGTATAGATATCTATCGAAAAAAAAAAAAAATATATATATATATATATATTCTTATGATCCCAATGACCATCAATCCGTTATACACTCAGTGAACTGGGATAGATCGGAAATTAATTACAAATGCTATGATGAACCTGAAAGAAATTATGTTTCAGAAAAGAAAGAAAAAAGAAAAAGAAATAGAAACTGCACTAAATCCTGTTCATCTTAATATCATCCTCAGCCACAACCTTTCTGATTGTTACTCCTCTGCTATTCAGCTATGGCGGTCTCGAGACCACGTCCTTCAGCACAAGAACAACAAATGATTAAATTAAATAATATTTAATATATATGAGTGGCTTTGCGCTTCGCAACCATATTCCTGGGGAAGGAGTGTCCGAGGTTCGATTCCCGTCGAAGACGTGAGGAACTTGAGGATCTTCCTCAATCATAGCCAAGTTAACCGGTCTTGGGCGCGGGTAGCAGGGTTTTTTACGCTTGTTTATCTGGCGTTTTTAATCCCGCAAGCAGGCAAACCGGCCCTGTGAACATACGCTTCTACAGTCAAAAATATATCCCCCATAGCGGCAAACTAGGCGACAGGTCGGTTAGGAGTGGAACTAACAATAAGTGGCATCTAAGTAACACGCGGACTCTGCAGAGGAAGAAAGAATAACGCGTAGTCAAAGAAGAAGAAGAATATATGATGACTTTATATTTAACATTTTATATGTAAGTTCTATCACAGTGATGTGCCGATGTGGAAACTAATATTTGAATCAACGTTTCCCATAGCTAAAGCGCGTTATGTAAATTACGCCTCACACTTGATCCACCTTTTCTACGAGTTGGCTTTGCCTACTTCACATGTGAGTACAAGCAATTGAATAAATAATCTACCACCTGAAGACATTTTCAAATATTCCTGTATGATGGGAGTTGTCCATGTTGTCCATGTTGTGTTAGTTAAAGTGCGAGATAACTATTGTTTGGTCTGTAGATAGGAGAAGAAATTCTTTTTAATTAGTGGTTGATTTTCATTGCCCGGTGTGGAACAACAATTTTTACAACAGCTATTGACGGTGTGGGTTGAGAATTAATATGCTTCGTATAGAGATGGGTTCCCTGTTTTCTTAACCCACCGACGTTCGAACAATTCTACGCTACAGTCAGCTATTTGAAATAGCAACGTGCGCGCGCGCACGTTGTTAAGATCAACACTGCAGTTAGAAAGTAGTTTTGTTCCACGGAAATGAATTCTAGTTAACTGTGGATTTTATCTCAGAGAAAGAGAAAGTTTGTTCAGAATACAAACTCAACTAATAATAAAACCCTTTTATCTTCAGACTCCTTAATAAGATTCTTCAAAAAATAACCATTGAATTTATATTATTCGCACTCTTAAAATTTAGTAATTTTATTGATTTTAACGACATCAGCAAATAACCAAACGTTTGGTTAATAAACAACAATGATGTTGCCTAACAAAAGATTGTAAGAGATTCGCAAAGTCAAATTAACATTCAACACAGAAAACGCAACAGTGAGATTGTTATTCGTGTTACCATAACTTAATTAATTGTTTCAAAGGCTTCAATGTTAAATGCCATCATTGCGACCATTAGGACTTACAGCTTAAGATGTCCCTCACAAAATACTTCTACAACCAACCTTGCAGGTACGGTAAAATTTTTGACTTTATTTTGAAGAGTTTTCTTTACTTCTTTCAATGATAATGAAGTTTACTTGAATCAATGATTTTATCGGAACAAATTCAAATACTTATTTTTCTGATTGCATGAAAATTAACCACTGAGTTCTCGATGTGTGCAATTAGCAAGGCAAATATCATTATGCACATTCTTGAGGGAAAGAATAAAATAATTGTAATTCTTTGCGAATTAAAAATTATATCAATATATTTTACATAATATGGTTAGAACTACTGATTATCTTTGGTTAGAAGTTATTTTAATTATTATTTAATATAATAAACAATAGTTGATTTATTTCAAATGAGAATGTTCGATGATCGTATATCTGATTAACACAGAATGTGTTCTATAACACGATTATTTTTGGTAAATTACTGTGATTTGTAACAGCTAAAAAAAATAGCCTTTTTTCCCGTACTATAGTTGAAAATAGAAGCTGATGCATGTGGAGCATCCTTATCTTACTAAATAAAACCCAGGTATAATTCATTTTGACACCTCAAACGTTTTTTTGGCTAGATGGGTAAAGCAAGAATGTTTTTGATATTCCCTGTTATCTGTAGAAGAAAATGTATGGATGGGATAATATAGTGCTATACACTGTGATCATGGCAGGAGGGTAACAGCAATAGCCAAGCCTCAGTTAAAACTTCATTGGCTACAGCATTGCCATCCATTACCCTCCCTGGGTACGCATTTTAGTCGCCTCGTACGACATGCATGCAGTGGGGGCTTATATGTAAGTAAAGCCGTCTCTAAAAATTAGGACGATCCCTAGACCACTACATAGTTGCCGAAAGACCGTTCAACTCAGCGTTGGTTCCACTCAGTGACGCCCCCCCCCCATCACCGAGCAGAACAGCTCATATTCCAGGGGAAAGCGTCCACCGACGAGGACCCTCACGGGCCACGTCAGAGAACCCCCTCGCCATAGATTCAAAATGCTCTCCCAGGGCAAACCCCCCGAAATGAAGTCCCCATCACTGTGAGCAGAATTCCGGAAGAAACCTGAGAGAGCGAAATTCAGCGTCTATTTTGGTCGCCTCTTAGGACACGCATAGATTACGTTGGGGGGATTATTAAGTAAAGCCACCCTCTAAAAATTAGGATGATTCCTAGACCACTGCATAGTGGCCGAAAGACCGTCCAGCTCAGCGTTGGTTCTACTCAGTGATGGGCTCACCCCACCACTGAGCACAACCGCTCATATTCCAGGGAAAAGCATTCACCGACAAAGCCCCCTCACCGGGCTGTGCCGGAGAATACTCTTCCCGGAGACTCAAATTGCTCTCTCAAGGCAAAAACCTTAAGAGAGCACTCAAACTCTCGAATCTCTGTGTCGTAAGAGTTAGTCGCCTCTTACGACACGCATGGATTTGCGGTGGAGCTATACTTATCCCGGCCACCACACGGAGAGGATTACGTTGGGACTATTCTTATCCCAACCTCCATTCGGGATAACACCCCAAACGTTTTTTTGGATAATTATTTATATGAATTTTCTATGTTTTCTAAAAATAGGTGTGTTTTATACATGGGAATAAATTTAACAATTTTTAAATATAATTCTTAATATTTATAGTTTATTTAATGCGAATAGAATTCGTTACAATTTTATTTAAATTATTTATTATCTCGAATTTATATAAAGTATCGAAACATAATTTTCTCCTTATAGTGCAGTATTCTCATAAATTTAGTTTCTCTTTGTCGAATACAATAAGTTGATAGGAATATTTTTAATTATTATCCATTATCACAACCTGAAGATAACTAAAGTATTGCTATTCTGTTATTTTAATTTAATTTTGAAATGTTTAATGTTTAGTTACAAAATCAATCTTTTTTTAGTAAGATGTTTTTTTTCCCTTAAAATAGAATCACTGCATTATTTAATATAGTTGTTTGCATAATTACTGAAACTGTGATTTTGATTTATTTATCAAATATAATAAAAACTATTTAATAATTCGTTAATAATATACTCCCTCAGGTTGCATACCTCACGTTACGTTCTGACATAAACTCCCAGAGGGCAGCAGGTGTACAGCGAATCTGATCTTATAGAGGAAAACGCCCCATAAGACAGATGTTCTGTATCTTTCAATGCAGCCCCTTTGCTTTCCCCCACTTATGTCACTGTAATGATCAGCCCCATCGTTTAACCTAGTGCATTTAGCATTCGACCTTGCCACACCAGGAAGGTCATCTTAGCTGTGTCAATAGTCCTCTAAAGTTAATTTATACAAGTAGAGTGAAAGTGTCAGCTGACCTTCAGCCACCTGTCTCGACGTGTGGTTGTTAGAAACACCAGATGATTGCAAAAGATAAAAACGTAATCCATGTGACAGGTTGGACAGAGAGAACCGTACAGCTCGTGGTAGGTGTGCATCCCCGAGCCTCTTTAAAGCCATAAACATGCAATCGCTGGTTATGAATGATTGCAGTAATAGTTTATCATTAACTATGAATTTGTGAAAAGAGGTAAATCATTTGCTATTTTCGCATCATTACTTTATTTCACTCATTTAATCAATTAGCATACAATGAACTTCAATTGTTCAGTAATAAACAGTTTATTTCACATTTCTCATATTCTTCCTTATTTTGGTATCTTAAAATCGTAGTGATGCCATTGTTGCTACGGTGTTACATAATACTGACATTATATTCTTATGGGTTTAAGGAAAATATTCACTTTAAGCTTATTATAAAACGAAGAATGAAAAGTTTACAATTGCATTGGAAATAAATGTTGAACTCATTAAAATTTAATCACACACGTGCGTGCGCGCTTACTAGAATAGTTTCATCCGTGATTTTGAACATGAGAATTTTGTTACAAAACGTAGCCAAAACGCCACTTTTCTTCGCTTCGACAGTACGTAACACAACCAACGAATGATTCTTCTGTTGCGTTTTTTTTTTTTTTGAACGAAAACCAAAAACAGGTTGTTGCACCATCAAAACTCATGTTTTGCAATCTGCTACGAATATTACGTCTGAAGGCCTAGCAGAATCCATCTTAACTACATAAAGAACAAGAAGATGCTGCAGGTATATATTTAAAAGTCTTGGAAACAGAGGAGGGGTGGGGGGACTGTCATATGACTTCTGGTTTTTGTTCCGCTCTGAAAAGAATCAACATCTACATCTGGCGAACATCTGCCGTTCAGATTTCCCGCTTCTCTTTACGGCGTGCGACTTGTTTCAATTTTTTTTCCAACCCGCTGGAATTTCTCAAATGTAGTTAGCAGTTAAGATAACCAGGACGTGATTATTATAATACTGGTGATACTGCGGCCGCTTTCACGGATAGTTTATTTTGTTGATTTTCTTTAATCAAAGTTGTCGATAAGAATCCAATTTTTTACATTTCGGAAAAGGGAACCGCCGAAAAAACTGCACGCATGACTGCTCACCTGTTTCCTGAAGTATTTTACAACAAAATGCGCATTTATTACGAGGTTTTGAATAAAAGGTGACCGGTCGATATCAGTAGACTTCGATTAGTTAACAATAATTGAAACAGCAGCATTGAATAAATCAGCCACTTGCGATCCACAAACCGTTTTTCATACAACGGATGTAGTTCGGAGGGTAGTAATAAGAACGGTCACACCTTCTTGCTCAAAAGAATTGAGTTCGAATCCACTCTAAGGAGGAATATCCATAAAGTGCTTTTCAATTGAAAGTGCGTTAGCTAGTCTCATATGGTCTACAGGCAGGGCCGGTCTGCGAGTATCTGATATCCCTAGGCAAAGAAACTTCAGGCGCCCCTATATATTTTGTCATACTCACACAAGCACACGCACACCTACACATGTGGTGTACATGTGCTTGTGTTATATTTACTTAGCGTCCCTAGGCGATTGCCTAGGTTTACCTAATGATAAAACCGGCCCTGTTTACAGGTACTACTAATGGTTTACTGTACTATTAATACTCTGCTTGGAAAGAAGTCAAAGGAAATCTTAGTGTGGGGTACAAACAGCCATGGCGCCCACCTTAACAAGATGTAAGACCTCCTTTCTGCGATGACTGTAGCAATCCTATGGGGTATACGTTCCACAAGTGTATGATAGCGATCAATGGGAAATTTAGACTGATGTGGGCCCGAAGTTACTTCGATATAAAAGTCCATTAAGCCTAACGTGTCGTTAGGGTTTAGTTTGCATCATTATGGAAAGCAACTCTGTCGTATGTACATGAGGCGCTTTCAGAGGTTATTTTGAATGCAGTTTCTTTTCTTTTTTTTTTACTACTGAACGCATGTAAACGATGTTTAAAACATGATTTAACACTTCTTTATGTATTCTGAGAAAGCAGAACAAGTTAATTTTAGTGCTAAAAAAATAAAAGAATGAGGACGATGCCGACGACTGATATATTTAAGACATGCAGTGTCCATTAACTTAGAATCCATTTCAAAATAAAAACTAATTACAAGTATTAAAAAATAAAATAAGAAATGGAGTGACTTATAATGACCTTCTTCATTTATTTCTTTAATGTTCCCTCCTTGGATATTTTCTGTATTCAATATTCAGATGTGAACCTTATTTTTGATGTGACTGTTGTCAGCAACTTTTCTTTTCTTTCTTTCTTTCTTCCCCCCCTCCCTAAACAGCAAACCGTCCCGAAATACCATAGTTTGTTTTCGTTCCATCACTCAACGAAACCAGGTCAGATAAATACTACAGGGAGCTTTTGTATCAAACACAAAACTAGAATTACGTAAACAACTTCTTCTTTTTTTTTTTTTTTTGCAGAGATGGATTTTATGTGCGTTTTTCTGTCCTTATAATCCAATCAAATGGTGCGCGCATTTCGTCAAGAACGAGGTGAAAAGGAAAAGATCAGAATACAAACTGCCTTCTTTACATAACGCTTGCAGACGCAAGCAAACTAACCCTGAACGAGGTCAAACTAGTAAAGATAAGAAAGTAGAAATTGTATGGTGTGTTTAAACTGAAATAATAACAATCAACTAGTGAAATAATGAAAATTCTTCATTTTTTGTGGTTTCCAAGTTAACGTTGCTATTGGCATTAATAGAATTTTCAAAAAGACTTAAGTTAGCAGAAATAAACATAAATTCAAATTCATGAAAAAAGATTATTAATATGTCCTTAAAGTTTGAAATTTTCTTTTGTGTGCATTAACAGCGATTTATTTCTAAGGAAAATCATGCTTCTTGTATTAATTTTGTCGGAAATATCGAAGAAATAAATGGCCGTGCAGATAACAATGACTGTATTGTGATAATTTCATTGTTATAACTTAATTACCGATAAAAACATCGCAGAAAGAACTATCCTGAAATATTAAGAGCATTTCAAATTCAGTGAATCTGTTTTAACGATTACGCGTTATAATTAATTATAGAATTCTTTTTGTCACTAAAACTGATTTGCTTGCTATTTTATAGTACCAACTGATCTTCCCCCAAAAAAACCTATTTCCTTTTTTTTTTTTTAAATTTGTTGCATTAATGAGTCGTCACCTGTATCCGACATTGTCCACCGGACAAAAAAATGCTTCTCACTAAATTTAGGAATGAAGTCGCAAGTAAGGCATAATGTGCACCCTTTACAAGCGCAATCCGGATGACATTTTTCCTTCTGTCGGCGAAATCTGCATTTCAATCTGTCTAGGACAGACTGACTACAGAACACGCCGAAGCAGGAAAATACATTGAAGGGTAGTATTGTCAATATTATAAAAAGCTTTTATTGGTTGTTGAATTGTTGTTGTCAGTATGATGTCAAGATGCATTGTTTCCATGAGACGGTAGGTTAGACATGCGCGCAGTAACTTCTGCATATTTTTACTGTTGTTAGAAAGATGTAACCAATGAACGAAGTTTAATTTTTTTGGACAAATTGTCAAGAAGAATAGGAGATAAATCTTATGCAGTGAACTGGATTCACGCTTTAACACCATCCACGGGTCAAAATGCGAAAAAAAATATCCGTATTATTGCTGAGCACACGCTGAAGGGTCCCGTTTAGTTTTGTTAATAAGGAAGGGTTCAAATTTAGTTAATCTTTAACTGAGTATATGTATTCATTCTTTTAGCGCTGGAAGAGAGATAGAGAAAGAGAGAGAGACTAGGTAGTTCTTGTGGAGGCGCTTTAAACTCTTTAATTTCCTCACAATAAAATTATCACGTGTTTCTGTCGTGGAGTTTATGTAAACATGAAATTATAATTGAGGTCAACATCAAAGGAACCTCGACACGTTGTTTCCTGCAACAAATCGTACAATTTATGGGATAGCTCGCACCAAAGTTGCTCACTTAATTCGCTAAGATCACGAACGAGAGATTTCGGTAATCGCCTTATCTCCTCCACATGTAATCCGTATCCAATGGTGCGCATGACTTCCCTAGCGAGAAGGATTCAGATAAATCTGACTAATGACAGATTACCGAACTGTTTGTACTTTCCGCTTCCATGAAAGTTTCATCAACAATACTTCCGTCTCTCGGTCTCTCTCCCTCTCTCCCTCCCTCCCTACCTCTCTACCCCTCATCTCTCTACTCTTCCCACAGGATGAATGTTATCCTAACAGCTCTTTTGCTAAGAGAATGAGTTTTAACCCATTTGTGTAAAATGCATAAAACATGAACTGAATGATAATTTAAAGCTCAGACTTCTTCAGTTTTTTGTTTTGTAAAAACGATATAACTATTTGATAAGCGAATCAAGTTTACAATAAGATCTAATCACACGCACACCAGGAAGTGATAAGGATGAAGTGAAATGTAATCCCGTACAACAAGAAAGGAAGAGGATTGCATTCTGTCTGATTATCTGTTTTGCAGAAAAACAATCTGAATTTCCAGAAGGTAAAAACCTCCACCTCCGTTAGAGACAGGTCATCTCATATGTATCAGCTTAGGAACACTCTACGGACTATATAATTTTATACGTATAAAAAGTGAAGTTGCTTTTAATAACCAAGAATTATATTTTTAGTTTTTGTTCAAAACAAAATAAATGTAGAATTCAAACTCGCTAGCAACACTATGGATAAAATACATTGCTGAAGTTTTAATCCTAGAATTTATTTAATGTGCATTCACGAGGTAAATCCTTTTGTGTTATCATCTTGCTCGAAGTCTTGTAATTTTTATTCAGCTTAGAGTCTCACTGATGTTTGAAAATAGGAACTGTTCGGACTTACCGAAAATAATCTCTTGTTGAATTCATTAATCCCATGAACCATTTTTAAACCAAAGAAGTAAACTGATGATGTAAGCGTCAATATCTTAGTTTGGAGAGTTCGAAGATCCTGAATTTGGCATTGCTCCGATACTCTAGAATCCGAGTGATTGAGTTGTTGTCAGGGCCCAAAGTGTGTTTACCATATCTTAGATATCCTAAGCCTGTTCTTCTTGCTTAGATTTAGTTGTTAAAAGTTGTGTTTGCCACTGATTCCATAGTAAGTCCTAGGAATGTGATTGGAAAGGGCTAATTTGGTGGACTGATCAGCATGACTTTATGTTCATTTCTGACTTCTACTATGAGTCCAGTAGGGAAAACTTCAAGAACACTTAACTGTTTCTTATTACATCTTCGTATAAACTGTTTATATAAATATTAAATATAATATAATATTATATTTAATAATATAATATAATACATAATATAAAGCCATTTAATATAAATACTTAATCCTTTTCATGCATTGACATTAATGTCTTTAGGGGTGAAGCAATATGCTTTTCATATTCCCCGCTATCTGTCACTGCTACAGTGAGGGTAGAATTTTAAGAGCAGTTTGCTCGCCGTGGAGATTATACATTGCTCTTTTTATGAAGTTCTTAAAAGAACTGGCAGATAGACTGAGTCCTTGACTCTTTATCCCGTCATCTTATATTTCTGTAAATAATTAATATAAATATTAATTATCTCCAGCAGCTACACTTAGCAATATTTTCGAGTCAAGAATGAAAAAATATTTGTCTTCCAGGAACTATCCTGTGAAAGTCCGTGTCTATAGAAAACTATAGATTCTATAATGCTCTATACACAAAAGATTATATAGAAGATTGTCCGTGCGGTTAGTCTAGCGGCTTTGCACTTCGCAACAATGTCAGGGGAAGGAGTGTCCTAGGTTCGATTCCCTTCGACGACGTGAGGAGCTTAAGGATCATCCTCAGTCATAGTCAAGTTAGCCAGGCGTGAACAGCAGGGATTTTTCTGCCAGTTTATCTGGGGTTTTGCATCCCACAAAAAGGTCCGTGGACACACACGGATTACAGTCAGGAATACTGACCCAGCCATAGGACTGATTCGTCAGCTATACCGGTTCCGGAGCCCGGATAAAATTTGAGTGGACTGAGTTGGTGCTGTACATTCCCATAAAGGAAACTCACCGCCGCTGTATCATCATACGATAATTAATAAATATAGAACATTTCTATATATTCTTTAATTTTATAAACAAAATAAATTAAAATAAATTAATAAATAATTATTATCCGTAATGTTGCATTATAATTCTGATTATTTCAGCTTGTATGCGAATTTTTAAATAAAAATATGAAATTTATATTTTTCATTTGAATTTTGTTGTTCTACCAATTCCCTTCGAACACCCCTCTTTCTAGCGAAGTATGTTTTCTTCTTAGCTATTTTCATGTTTCTGTTTGTCTGTTGCAGCATCGAGAATCGGATATTGATTAAGACAAGGCAAAATGCCCACCCATGAATATCTCATGTTTGGGTATGCCAGTTGCTAGCGACAACATCCGGATGTGCTTTGTTATCACACGTGCAGCTACTAATATCGTGAGGAGATAGGGTCCTTTTTTTTAACCATGCTACAAGACTAATCACTTTACTTTAGCGATCTTCAAACCACAACATCCACTTTAAATGGGACTTTGAATTCCATGTAACTCAATTTCTCTTACGGAAACAGGTTAGTAGAATGGTAGGAGCTTTAAACAAGATCAAGATAAGATAAGGAATCGTGACGTGATTGGTTATTGAGGTGATGACGCCATGTGTATGGAATTTCCCTGGGGGCATATGTGTCAATGGCTTCAGTTCTTGTGTTTTGTTCGCGTATGGAATTATGGGTGATGTTAGAGATAAGGATTGGTGTCGTGATTGGTGGGGCACTTCGAACAAGATCAAGATAAGATAAGGAATTGTGTCATGGGTGTGCGTTGTTATCAGATGTAGATAAGTGATGTAATTTGTTAGTTGTAAATAAGTGACGTTATTGTTTTGAATGGAAAAGTAAGATATATTAGTGGATAAGGATTCCTGGCGTGATTGGTGGGACACTATGAACAAAATAGGGGTAGGGTGAAAGGAGAAGAGACATCTGTGTCGTGGATGTGTGTTGCTATGAGTTGTAGATAAGTAAATAGTTTGCGTATGGCATTATGGGCGATGGTATTGATAAGATAGAGTTTGGAATGTTTGGAATTTCGCTCCCCCCCCTTTCTGTCAGGGAAATCACGTGGTGTGTTGGGTTTGTGTAAGCATTGTGGGTGATATTTAGAGATAAGGAGTCGTGATATTATGTGTTTGGAAATTTCTGGGGAACATATGTATCTCTGTGATATCACATAGTGTTTTGGTTTGCCTATGGAATTGTGGCCGATCTTTTTTGAGATAAGATATCTTGGAATTTTCTCAGGCTTACCCAAACATACGACCAGCGGTTATTGTAAGTACAAATCACTTGTTATGTTTAAGTTTAAAAAAAAAAAAAAAGATTAACTTACATTTCTTTCCAGAATGGGACATCTTGGAACTATTAAGGTTTTCTGAATATTCCGAATTGTTGATTTTAACATATATTCACAGCACAAAACATACAAACACAAGATCTGAAATGAAGTTGACTCTTTTTTCATTATAGGTTGCAGGGGCTAACATATATTCAGCACAAAAACACACAAAACATAGGAGTTGAAAGATATTTCTGTAAATAACCAGAAAATCTAGTTGACTACTTAATTTAGATTACTATCCGATTAGTTCTCTGTATTAATTCCTTCCCACAGTTGCTGATGCTATGTTTTCCCAAGCTTGGTGGGAAAGTGTATGCACCGTTTTGTTGAGGTTATGTGTTATTTCCTGTTTGGAATTCAGAGTGCTGTTAGAGTATGGAATTCTGACAAGTGAAATGATTTTTTTTTTCAAATTGATTGGCTATTTTCTCTATTTTACTTTTAAAATTCAGTTTAACTACATATTCTAACAGAATAACTGAACAAAATAAATAAATAAATAAAATATATGTGAATTTATTTTCCAACACTGTAGATTTCTCATTAAGTCTTATCTTAAAGATATGTCTCTTATCCGGTCGCCAAATTGTTGTATGTAGGTGAGAAATCGTGTGTTTAGGTTGGAATTCTTCGTTCCCATGGGAAATTACTGCTGTAGTAAATTAATGCTTAAATTTATTTTTTTAAAACCAATATGACTATTAATTTTATCTTCGATTCCTTGTGCTCTTAATCTATTTCTGTAACTGAAATTTATTTATTTATTTATTTTTCTTCTTTAGCATTAGTAATTTTAAGTAATGGATATGAGTCAAACAATGTTTTGAACTCTCCGTAAGCATAAGCTTCTTTTAGAAACTTCTTTTGCCAACACAACAAATAAATAGTTATTTCTTCTTATTATTTCAAATGAATATTAGCTTTGTAATATATACTTTGTTAATTTCTATGTTACCTTTTATTTGACTGTAATATTATTAACAAATTGTATTTAATGAATCTAACATACAGAAATTAAATAAAGTGAAAAAGGCAGCATTTGTTTTTTCTTATTCTTCTGATTTAACATTTGCACTGATGTTCATAGTGTATGATTTGCCACTGGTGTTTACGTGTAATCCACGTGATTTTTCTCCATGTGACATTTCAAAACAAGTTGAACTATGGTTTTTACATAGTTCAACTATGTAAAACTCATTTCCGTTAATCCCAATTGACTGTTGTCCTCTCAACCCAACATTTATTTCACAGTTGGGATATTAATATATATATTTAAAACAATTATTATATTAGATATTCTTTCCAATACAAATAAAGAATTATTTATTCTTATTTCAAATGAAAATTAGCTCAGAAAGAAAGAAAGACTGTAAAGAAAAAAAAATGTTTACCCTCAAATAAATATTTATGATCATAGCAAATAAGAAATTCATCAGCTTTTTCAAAGTTTTAAAATTTATGCACATATTGTTTTCATCATTTGGTATCATTTAAATGAAGAACGGGTCTGGCTATTAAGTTCGTTAATGTTTTTTATTTTTTTCTTCCAATGGAGAGAATTTTTTTATATATGCATGTTGATTCACTTGTTATTTGCATGCTACGATACCCTTTTATTTTTTTGTCACTTTTCAGGTGAAATATTCTCCACTAAAATTCTGGCTATTAATTTAATACCCAATTCCTTTTGCTTCCAAGAGTTGACACAGTTTCTTGAAATATTTGAGGGCTTGCATGAACAAATGAGACTTTTAATTCACTGAGTGGATTAAAAAAAAATGTCTGGTTATTATGACCTTTTTTTTTCTTGACCACTAGTGTTAATAAATTAAAGACTTAATTCGTTATGTTAGTCAAGTAAATAATTGCTTAATATCCGACATGTTTCACTGACTAATATCTGTCAGCATTTTCAGGGATACATTGGTAAGCAATGGAAAGTAACAAAAACTAGGAAACTAACCGACAATTCTAAAAATTATATAAAGTTATCACTGTGCGTGATACAATACGCGTGTCGCAAGTACAACGTTTTATTTGTTGAGATATTTATTGTAATTTTCATGAAAGTTCATTTCTTTTTGGTTAAATGATCTGATTAGAGTTTTCCATATATCTGGTAGGATTAGGCCTTGATTCTTATTTAAGTTACCTGTTGAACGGGCGACTGTACCAGCTTCTTTGAATGTTCTGGAATGATAGTTCTCTTCTACGTAGGGCATATGACTCATATCCCATTCAATATTATGGTTGGTAGAGGCGAAGTGGGAAGAAAGTCCTGATATATCTTGTCTGTTATTCCTTACATAGCCTATGTGTTCTTTCTTTCTTGTTTCAAAACTTCTAGATATCTGTCCGATGTAATTGATGCCGCATGAACAGGGTATGCTGTAAACTCCAGAGTATTTGTAGTAAGGATGACTATTTTTTGGGGATCTTATAAACTTTTGAATGGTCTCCATAGGTTTGAAGGTTATTCTGATATTATATGGTTTTAGAAGAAGAGCTAATTTTTTATATGGTACTAACAAATGGAATTGTTATAGAGCTGATGTATTGGGTTTCATCTCGTTGTCTTTGTGGTATGTCATTAAAGAGAATCTTGGTGATGAGTCCTGTAGAGTAGCCATTTAGGGATAGATCTCTGGATATTTTCATTAATTCTTCTTGTAAGTCGCCAGGGTCTGTGGTACACTGTATATCTCTTTTTTTAAGCATATGGATAATGCTGAGTTTCTGGGATATGTGGTGAGACGAGTCGAAATGGAGGTAGCGTCCAGTGTTGGTAGGTTTTCTATATACCGACAGGTTGATGCTATTGTCAGTTTGTTTCTTAATAAGGACGTCTAGGAATGGAAGTTTATTATCTTTTTCTAGTTCCAATGTGAACTTGATACTTGATAGTGCTGTGAAAGCAATTAATTTTGTTTAGATAATCCATTAATTCTTCTTTTTTGTGATTCCAAATGATGAAGATATCGTCCACATACCTAAACCATGTGGTTGGTTTAGTGGTAATTTGGGATAAAATTTGAGTTTCCAAATTTTCTAAGAATAGGTCTGGATGGCTAGCCTGGCTGTCACATCTCTATTCACAAACATTCCAGTTTCAGAAGTCATCGACATCTTAGAAAACTTGTTCCCACCAAACATCACCAAGTTGTTCAAGCATTGTTTAACTTCGAATTATTTTACATGGCAAAAAACCTACTACAAACAACTTATTGGATTAGCTATGTAGTAAGTCAAAATGTGCAATCGGTTGTTGCTATATGCCAGGGGCTTCCACAGATGATCTGGAAGACATCCATTACCAAATTAGTACAATGAGTACAGGTCGAGTAATTATCGTGCCATGGGATCTTTCAGGAAGAAAGATCCCATGGCAGGAAGGAAGTGGAATTTATGCACCTACTGAGAAATAATTACTTGAGGCAGCACGTGATGGAGGAGACTAGGTGCTGAAATATTAGATTTGATTATAGGATCAGAAGAAGAGGTATCCATAACTGAGGTGACCACATTGGTGGTGCATGGGAGATAGTTGAGGGTCGTCTAGAGGAAGCTATATTAGGGTCGTCTAGAGGAAGCTATATTAAATTGTATGCCTAAGGTAATAAAGGTTAATCAGGTAAAATTAAATCGATGAATAATATCATTAAACACGAGATGCAGAAGAAGAAAGTCCTGTGGAGGGTATATAAAGAGAAAGGTGACCAGTTACTCACGAACAGTAGAAAAGTGAAAGAAAGGCGACCAGCATGGCAAGGAAAGCAAAATCAGATTATAAGAAGAATCTAGCCGAGAAGGGCAATGGAAATCTCCAAGATTTCTTTCGTTATGAGGCAAGTAAGAGGAAGAACGACTATACAAGACTAATGAATGCTTCTACTGGTCGCGACGTGACAGAAGCAGATAAAATAATTGACTTATTGAGTGACCACTTTGCAAGCATATATCTTCCTAGCGAGTTACTGCTTTAGCATGTGTGACAGACACTAATTTGGGAACAGAGGCGGGATGAATTGGAGAATCTTGGAATATTGCAGAATCTCAATGCAAATACAGCTGTGGGATTAGATGGGATATCAGCTAGGGTTTTGCGAGAATGTGCAAGGGAACTGGCAATGCCTTTGACTAAGCTGTTCAATTTAAGTCTCAGCTCTGATAGAGTTCCAAGGGAGTGCAATATTATTCCTTTGCATAAGGGCGATTCTAAGACTACAGTAGCAAATTATACACCAATCAGTATCTCAGGCGTGGTGATAAAAGTATTAGAAGAATTGGTAAAAAGAGAATTAAAGAATGGGTAGCTAAAAACATGATGCTGTATGAGGGTCAACATGGCTTTGTGAAGGGGTGGTCATGCCTTAGTAATTTACCAGTTTTTAATTTAATAATAGAGTAACAGTTGAGTTGGATAAAGCAAATGGCTACACGATGATATTGCTGGATTTTGCAAAGCCATTTGACAGAATACCACATGTAATACTGTTACGCAAATTAGAACAAGAGGGGATAGACTTGACACTAGTTAAGTGGATAAGAGGGAGGCTGCTGGACAGATATCAAAAGGTGGTATATGGAGGGGCAGAATCGAGGCGAAAACAAGTGACTAGTGGTGTGCCACAAGGTTCAGTGCTGGGACCATTGCTGTTTAATTTGTATATAAATGATATAGGAAATAACCTGAAAGGAAATATTCAGCTGTTTGCTGATGATGCGAAATTAGGTAGACTAATAGTTAATCATGGCGATGCTGAGAGTTTACAGGAAGAGTTAAATAGGCTGTCAGTATGGGCAAAAGTTAATGGTGTCAGTTTAATATTGAGAAATGTAAAGTTATGCATTTTGGGATAAATAGATTACAAGCAGTGTATCACATTAATGGCACTGTACTCCAGAAAAGTGATGAATTTAGAGATTTAGAGGTGGTGGTAAACAGACAGTTAAAGTTTAGAGGACATATTGCCAAGGTTTCTAAATTAGCCCATTAGATTACTTAGCTAGTGAAGAACACATTAACAAGTAGAAATAAGGAAGATGTAATTCCTCTTTATAAGGCCTTGTTACGTCCACATCTGGATTACTGTGTCCTGGGTTATTGGGGATGAGGGAGCGGTGGAGAGGATTCAGACGCGAGTGACCAAGGTGGTGAGTGGCATCTTGAATGTTCCCTATGAGGATAGATTGAAGGTGTGTGTGTGTGTTGCAGAAGCTGGTTGATAGGAGAAAAAGAGGGGATGTGATAAAAACATTGAAGTTGCTTGAAAGAGTTTATAGGATATGTTTCAGCATTTGGCTCGAGGAATCATAACAAGGTCACCCTGGTATTTGAATAAAGGTGGGGTTAGTAGGGGTGTGAGGACTAGACTTTTGCTTGGAGAGTTGTTAATGAGTGAAATGGGTTGCCAGAGTCAGTTCTGAGTACTTTTTCTAATAATGCTTCAAGGAGAGGTATGACAGATTGAGCGGATAGTTTGGGTCTCCTGCCATGAGTCCTCGGACTCCATGGAGACAACAATTCCCTGTACAACAACAACAATAATAACATTTAACCCATTAAAGAAGTCTAGTTCCATTAGCTTCTTCCTCATTAATCGGGAATCAAAGGTTAATAGGCTGCTTCCTTATTACTAAGGAACCAAACTTTAAGTTGATTAGTTCTTCTGTAATGAAGAATCTTACTGGTTAAATGAATTAAATTTAAATTTAATTTTGTTAATGAATAAGTTAACGAGGTATTAGCACTGATAAATGAATAACTTCAATGAACACAATTTCAAAATTTCTTCTTTAAAGGTTTCTGGATTTCCAAAAAGCTGGTGGAACTTTTCGTTGTTAAGATTTCTCACATGCTATTAAGACTTTCAATTACTTTTTAACGTAAAATCTTCAAAACTGACGCGACGCCTTTCAATAGGAGTCCTTTAGTCCCTAATGAAGGCAAAAATGGGGAATTGCCTTGCAGTTAAAAGACGGTTCTGCTCAGTGGTGTAGCTAGAGCTTTTCCCGTCCGGGGAGGTCCCTAAGTTTTCCCCCTCTCTCAATGCACACCAAAAATACTACAAAAAGTCGAAACGACGTGTAGGGAAATAAATGAAAACACTATGTTTATTTTTGAAGTGAAACTTTAATTTCAATTTATTCTAAAATGCTATTTTTCTTATTTTTATGTTAGTAAAATCGTCGATGAAATTTGCAAAGTCTATTTCATAGTAATGTAGGTAATTCTTAATCACTTTTATTTATAAAAAACTCCTCTCAAAACTAGCGACACTTACAGCAGGTGTGAGGAAAATTCGCAGTAGTATTACAATATTTTGAACTGATTTCTTGAGACTGTATTTTAGAATTAACCTGCAAAAGTTCAAAAAGGTTCAAGTTCCGGCCGGGGGGGACCGCTCCCCCCCAAGCTAAGCCTCTGGTTCAGCTACCTCTTTTGTGGGATATTCAATCACAGCTTCGCATTATCAGAGGCATTTTCCGTGAAAATGTCCTCTTCTTGTGTTATTCGGGGGAAAATAAGAAAAGTAAAATGACCCTGGGGTTCGAGTGCGTCGCAAGCCGAAGTGAGCAAATCGATAAACCTCTCTGGAGAGAAATCGAAACGACTTCTTTTTAAAATACTTAAGACAAAAACAAGATATTAGATTCGTTGGAAGGTCGTCCGCAGAAATGTGATGAAAACATCCCCTTACGTCAAATCAAACATTTCGCCTCTGTCAAGTAAGGAGAGATGCTATTTTATTCATCTCACAATGAACTTCGTAAGGTTTCATAAAGAATTTCTTAACTATACTTCTCTCTCTCTCTCTCTCTTATTTTTTCCGTGAAAAAAGAAAGAAATATTAGATAATAACTGTAGTTTACGTTAGCTAAGATAAATGGCCTTATTTCATATTGTATTAAGAGGAGCACTCTTTAAAATTCATTTTTCGTTTAAACTACACGTAGAATGGTGTTGTTGGTTGGAGATGATTACCTTTGTGTGTGTTGTATGTTTTAACATTGCTGTGTTACCTGTCGTTATTTTCTTTAGTAGATGCTTTTCAGGGTAAATGTGACATTTTAATGACGATTGTTGAATTCTTAATAGAAAACCCAATTGACTATTCAATATTTTTCATAAAATATTCAGTCCAAAATAATAATTTAAAGAAAATCAAACTACTTACAATCTGTGAGGTTACAGCAGAAGGCGCGCGTAATCCTAAACATTATAATATTAAATAATGAAAGGTGTGTATTTGTGTTTTTAGAATTTTGATAGAAAATTCAAAACTTTTGAAAAATAAATCTAAATTTTCGATTTAATATAAGTTGCATTATTATTTCAGAGAAAAGTAATAATATCTCTAGAATAAATAAATGAATCTTTAAATCTTTTATTAAATTATTAGCAAGCAGTCTAGACCAATAGGCCTTACATTTTTGTAGGGCCTATTGGTCTAGATGTCAAGTAGGGCCTACTTGACATCCAGCTCTAACATAATTGTTAGAGCTGGATGTCAAGTTTAATACAAGAAATGATTTTTTTCCGTTCATCTAGTTGCATTTTTCTTTCCCAATTAGATTACTTTCAGTGGAAGTTATTTAAAATCTGTTAATTTATAAGAAGAGAAGGGAACCTACATTCATTGGATACGTATGATATTTTTGTTTTCAACAATCCGTAAAACCTTTTCACTTAAACATGGTTCGACAGATTTTTGTGGCTTCCAAAGGAACACTGAACTGTTTGAGCACCGGGATGTTCCGCAACATAGTAACGACTCCGCCTAACGATAGGCAGTAACTTCCTTGTAAAATGAACTGTCGGCTTTAAGTGAGGTCGTTGGCAAGATTTCCTCCAACTTACAGGCTATTTATCACGTGCGCTGTCCTAGTAACCTGTCAAGTGACTGCGTCAATTTCTTCATTTGTCAACAAGTTCATGGGTGACTACTAGGAAAGAGTTCTCTACCTCCACCATCTCTGAACGTTACTCCTCCATTTCCTGCAGTTCCGAGCCGTTGTTGGTAGTTAAAGTCACGTGACACCTCCTCGATTTCACACGCGTTGCAACAGCATTGCACAATAGTCGTTTTTGATTGTCGGTCATTCGACTCGATATAAAGATCTTAAAATTGTCTTTTGCACAAATCATCGCCAGTTAAAGAATGGTAATGATCATAACTGGATTAAGCGCAATTTAAGAATATTAAGAAGCCACAGAACAATCCATTTCTTTTTCTTTCTCTTTCTTCTTCCCACACGGATGAATTCGCACTGTGGCATGCAAATGAAGACTTGTCAGCAGAGAGTTTTTTTTTTTTTTGATGAGATTGGACAAGATGATGGTAGAGGTCAAATGCATCTCTTTCTTAACACTGAAACTCTTGGAAAGAGAAAGTTGTTTCTAATGTTGTTATAAACCATAACAGACGAATAATTTCTGTGCGTCCGACCATACTTCACACTGCAATTTTTATCTAAGCCAAAGTAAACAGTTGAAACCGTATGTTGGTCATTGCAGAAGTGCTAATGTTACTTCATGATACATCGTTTTTGATTGTCAAATTACATTTCCAATACCAATAGCACCGTAACTGCTGAGAATAAAAGAAATATTCAAACGACATTTTTTTTACTGTTAAGGACCTCAAGCATGATGATCTTAAAGTACCATTTACACGAAATCACCGGATATCCGGTATATATAACAAAAACATATAGTAACATTTGGGTATTACTTGAATGACCATTAACTTATTAAATAAGTAATTTGACTAATTTATCAGATTTTCTACCTATCTGTCGGACTAAAGATTCCTCTAAGAAAATCCCTACTGTAAAATGATGACACGTTTAATCTCGAGATGGCGATGCTTCGTGTTCGTGGTTTACTTGGTGTCCTTCAATCTAGTGGTGGGGACATGCATTAAACAATCTCTACCTCTTTCATTTTATCCCTTTATGGCCTCGGTAAGTTACAACTAACGGCTGCAATGGTGGATAGTTTACCTCTTGGCCGCTAATCACTGCGACACCTCGTCGTTTCATGACCGCCGTAACACCGAAATTAGCAGCAGATCATAAAGACGCTCTTATTCTGCACATCTTTTAGTGCAGCTTGAGGGTGAGATTTATACGTCCCTTGCAGGTAGCGGCAGATGGAAGCTTTGGCTTTTGGGAAAGTTTTTGCAATCTCCGTACTGCTAACTTATCTGCGAAACTCAGAAGGCGTCTGCACTTTATTCAGAAGAGTGACGTCATGGGGTGTTCATAAGAAAACAGAACGAGCTGAAAGAGACAAGATTTAGGTTGACGTTTATTTAGATTTACGGCCGAAGCTACTGAAGTTATGAAGCCAGTGTGTGTGTATGTTAATTGCGTGTGTTCTAATGGACGGTTTCTGTTTTGCAGGTTGAAAAACCAATTTCCGGGAAGAAAACCCTGCCACCACCTAAGGAGACAAGAAAATTTACTTTCGGGAGAGTGATCGACAAGCGAATCGATGCACAGCGTTACGTGTTGACAAAAACAGCGACAGATTTGAAAGAACTCTCGGTGCCGACCAATAGTGATGAGATTCCATATCACTGTAGTAAGCGTTTGTGTAAAAATACTGGAAAATTCTAAAGACAAAGTAATACAATTGAGAAAGGGAGAGAGAGAGAGAGAGACTCAGAAGAAGCTTTTCAAGGAGCTACTTCTGTTCCGAAAGCTGCCATCGGTGTTGACTGTTCACTTGTTTGTTTCTCAAACGGATTACAAATGTACAAACATCCGCCTTTTGCTCTTTAGATTGAAATGGTTTAATCAAGCACGTGTGTTTTCATAGCATCAAGCATAGCCATCATCTTTGAAAACTCAAACACAATTAGCCATCTGGTTTGTACAACTGACAGGTGGCAAAATAGAATACACGAATAAACTTTAGCACCTTGTGTAATGCAGAGAAGATATTTTTAAAGGGAAAAACCTATACGTTTATTTTTGCAATCATTATTTTAATCAAGAAAATTTTCCCTGCTAAACGAGATTTGAACATATTGAATTTGAGAAAATTAAAAAAAAAAGCCTGAGATATTAATGAAAAATTTACGAACTATATTAATTGAGAAATAACTATTTCATATACTGTTGTATCACTTTATGTGTATCTCTAGCTACAGTCTATAGAAAAATAATAATTTATACTCTTTATCCTTGAGGAAATTCTGTTTCCATCCACAGCACTAAGCAGCTGAAAGAAAGACTGTTCAATTCTAATCGCCGACATGAGGAAATGTTTCCTAGGCCCTTCTTAGACCGGTTATCGAGATTAATAACACGAGATTCCTGCAAGAACCTCGTGTTATTAATCTCAACTAAAATTAAAAATTAAAAATAAAAAAAAAAATCGATCATAGAACTCGCACTACTTCAGGTAATAATAATAATAATAATAATAATAATAATAATAATAATAATAATAATAGTAATAATAATATATAAAGTGTTATTTGTAGTGAAAATTCTGTTGCACTCCTCTTTGGCTGCTTATTAAAATCATCGACTGACTTGAGAAAACTCTCTGTGATTGATACAGACTGAAATTGGCCGTCTTTCACTCTTAAGAAGATAGGGATGAAACGGCCTACCGAACTTCTTTGGGAATAAAGGGCGTTAGGATATTTTTTCTATGTTTGAATTTTTTTTTTTTTGAATGCCTCTCGAATGAATAAGAATTTTTTTCCACATACATTTTATAACAGATTACATTAAATACCATCGAAAGTTCGCCACATTTAACCCCGACTAATACTATAGTTAATGTGTTTTTTCCCTAAATGACTTGCAATATAATTATATTTTGCGCAAAATAAGAACACCAAGATACATAATAGTTCATCAATATCAATATTTTTTTCATTAAATGTTTATTTAATGAAATATTTTCATCATCATCATCATCAAATTCCTGCCATGTACCCTCAAGGGGTGTACAGGATATGATGGTACAACATGAAAAAAATTACATCATTATTAATTTCCTATCTACAATTTTCCTCCAAATCAGTCTGTTACTTGTCAAGACTCCAACATTATCAGATCTTATATTTCTATCGTCTAAGGCACTTTGTACCGTATCAATCCACCTATATCTTGGTCTTCCTCTGGGTAGTTTTGCTGCCAACTTGGCAGAGATTACTTGTTTTGCTAATCTTTCCTCGCCCATTCTGTTTAAGTGACCATGCCACCTGAGATTAGCTCTGCTAACGCATTCCTGACAATGTCAAGTTCTTTCCTAAATTATTTAATGAAATATTTTCATTAAATAATTTATTTATTTTTTTAAAATTATTCTTTTCTGAAGATGAAACTATTAAGTTTGAACAATTTTTATATAAAAACAATTATTGATAAAGATCTCACAACTAATTTTTCCAAAATGTTAGGTGAACACCAGACTAAAATGTTTCCACATTTTAATAACACATTTTACATAAATATAACTGATATGAATAGGTATATAAATATAATAAAGTAATGCATTTATAATCATCATTCTAAGAGACAGTCCCTGTCGCTAATGGTAAGGTCCTTTTTCTGGATCTGCTTACTTTTGGCTTTTCTCTTAATAGCTTTTAACCTTTCCGGGTTGATCAAAGTGTATCTGCTAACGTATAGTTGAGTCGTCCTCTTCATCTTTATCTTAATATCTTCCTTTCTAATTAGCGTATACTCCATTTGTCATGTATACGTATGTGTCCTGGGAATTTCATACTCTTCGATTGTCTTCTTCAGTACTCCATTCTCTTTTACCTCATGTAAGACGTCTTCAATTTTTTTTCCATTTCTCTCCAATTTACCATTCAGTTGTATATTTCAAATGCTTCAATGTTTTACGGTTTTTCTATTGTAATAGTCTCAAAAGTCTCAAAAACTCGTACGAATACACTCCAAGCAACAGATTCATATATCTATATATTTTGTTTCCCTTACATCTATATTTATCTTACTTGTAATTAATTTTTTTTCCCTTTAATATTTCTTTTGCCATATCAGTTCTTCTTCATATTTCCAACTAACATCTTGATTAGTCCTTCCAAGTTTTGGCTATTCTTTTCCTTATAAGGACTGGCTTAAAGGGGCGAAGCAAGATTGCTTTTCATATTCCCCGTTGTCTGTAGAGGACAGTGTAAGGATAAGGTGTTATTGAGCTATAAAGCTCTGATCATGGCAAGATGGTAACAGCAATAGCCGAGCCTCAGTTAGAACTTCATTGGCTACAGCATTGCCATCCATTACCCTCCCTGGGTACTAATTTTAGTCGCCTCATACGACATGCATTAGTTACGTTGGTGTATATATATATATTACGTTGGTGTGTATATATATATATATATATATATATATATATATATATATATATATATATATATATATATATATATATATATATATATATATATATATATATATATATATATATGTGTGTGTGTAACTGGTGTCTTATAATACTGCAAATTTTCTAAATTTTGTTTTTATTTTTCGCTAAAATATAAAGAAACTATATTTTCATAACTTATTTATACAATAACAAAAGGTAAAGCAAAGATATTTCAGCCTTCTGAAATAGTATTTTGAAAAAAATCGAAAATGTTTTTTTTTTCCATATTCTTTCTGCTGTTGATGATATTGTTTAATATCCGATGATAAGGCATGCTGTCAGTTTCTTTAAAAATGGAAAAATGAGAGCTACTACACACAAAAAAAAACAGAAAAAAAGATGACTGTATTATAAGCAGAAGTTTGTGAATGTTTCTTATATCTGGTTGTTTCACAGATGAAATATTCGTATCTGTTTGCGTAACGCCAGGCAAGAAATTGGTTTTCTTTATACAATATAAAACTCCTTCAGTTCATTATTCCTTTCGCAACCATTATATTTCATTTGACTTCGAATTAATGGAAAGATTTCAAATTCACACGTCTACCCGTGTTTGTTATAGGTCTTTGCTTCCTCTTCCGATGCATCACTGATCACATATTTTGGAAAGCAATCGCACATCAAACACTCGCAGCTGTCAGAGTAAATGTAACCAAGTGCCGAAAAGCAAAGAGACAATCAGCTGTTTAATCATTATTACACATTTATCATCGTCGGAAGAAGAAAGTGAAGACGGATTAGTTTTTAGCTGCGTTAGTGTAATTGTATATACCATTCACAAAGAACAATCTCTTCATTGTGATATATCCAGATCATACTCTTGAGCCGAAAGTCACACGATAACAGAGGCAAAGAAGTTAAAAGGAAAGATGTAAAAAAAATAATGGTGCAAAATATTTTTTTTATAAAAATTTCATTTCACTTTCATTTTCAAGTTAGCAGATTTACTAATTAATCGTTCATTTAAAACGACAATTTATTGTTTAATTAATTTAGAAAATACCTAATACAGAAATTCTCAACTCAATATTTAATCTTCCACTGGCTTGCAGTAATTACTTAAAGTAACTTTCTCTCCTCCCTCTTTCTTCCTTTAATTATTTAACCCGTATTTATAATTACAATTTTGTAATTGAATATATATTTATGATTTTTCAATTAAAACAATTGAAAATGCATAATTAAGTATTCATTAATAAAAGTACCATCAAAATGAACAATCAAATGGACTAGGGGAGGGGGGTTGTCTTATGAAAATGCTTTTACTAGTTTTGTCTCTAATTTCGAAATATTTGGTGAAGATGACCTTTTAATTTGTTCGACCTTACATTGCAAGAGAGCTAAATAAAACTAATTGATAAATACGATTAATCAGATTTTCTTTATTTTTGGTTTGATTTACTTCATTTTTCTTTTTTATCCTTTTCAAGCCCTATTCACTATTTCTATCTATTGCAAAAAAGAAAGAATGAATTATTTATTATTATTGTTGTTGTTTTGTAATTAAATACGCATTTTTATTTAATTGTAATGAAAAAAATTAAAGCAAAAATTTAATCGTTTTTAAACAAAATGAATTTTATATATAAAATTAAGCTTCTTTATATTTTATGGCTTTTGATTTTTTAAATAATAAATGTATACAATTTTTATTCTTCCTTCATTTGTAAGCAACACTGTTTCTTTCTGTGGAACACAATATTTGTTTAAAAAAATGTGGGCTATTTTTGACAAATGGCCTCCAAATGTTTAAGCAACTTCTATTGAGTTCATGGACTGAGCCACTCACAGACATTTGCATTATGCCACTGCCAACAATTAGCAGGTAAATTCGTCAACAGAAGGAAAGAACAATACGATACAAATAATATTCATTACGCATTATCCTTTGCAATAAAAGGAACCATAGATGTGGATTGTGCTTTTAGGAGGAAGGGATAGAAATAGTGAAATTTGCAAACGTAATTGCCTCTTTTATTTATTTTCTTTACAGGTTCTCTTATGGCTGCAAATACATCACATAAAAACAGCGCAACAGACTCATATAGAAAGAGAAGTAAGAACATATTCTGTCATCCCTCCGGAACAGATCTTAGTCCCCTCCACCGGCAATTTCAAAGAAAACATTAATTGCAGGCAAATGATTCGGAGCATTCGTCGTTCAGTGTGTACTGACGATGCTCTATAACTGAAAAGATTCGGGTTCGAAATCCGTTAGTGTCGCAAAGAATCTTTACACGAGTATTCAAATGAAGGTGATGTAACTTGTATCATACAAAGGGCAGGTTTGTTCCTTCTGCAAACTCGGTTTTTCGTTTGGCAGAACAGAAAATCCTGCCTGCTAATACAGGCACTTGACTGACATAAAAAATATGCAAATAGGATTATCGGTTCTATCACATCATTAATTATGTTTCCTAACAAAGTTACATAATTGGGAATGGCCTAATACTAAGAGAAGGATGAAGTAAATGTTTAATCCTTACACAATTTTTATCGGACATCCGGTATTAGCTGAAACTCCCTTCGTTTCATTTTCAACACTTTGAATAAACAACTTCCGGCTTTAGTCTTGGGTTTGAAGCAAGATTTTATAGAAACAGATTTTCAATAGATGGAAGCAAAATATTTTTTAATTAAGCAGAGCTTTGTATTCGTTAGTATTTTGTATTCATTTTTGTCGAAAACTTTGATAACTTTTCGAATATCATACTTTTCATAACTTGCGGATGGTGGGAATCAATTAATGGCGCTACGAAGTGAGCAGAAAGCTAAATTTATTTTATTTTATTTTTTATTTTGTTATTTTATGTTAATGGATCGCATTCATTAAAATTCTTTGCAGGAATCCAGAAAAATGATAAACTACAACTAGTATTATGCACATTAAATGCTAAACAATACGAATAAAAGATTCTGTGGGTACTATAGTCCTATTATTCTTTAATCAGCTAAGCACATCTTCTCTCTCTCTCTCTCTCTCTCTCTCTCTCTCTCTCTCTCTCTCCCTCTCTCTCTCTCTCTCTCTCTCTCTTTATACGAATAGATTCATTTTCGCAAAGAATGTCAAAATCAGTGTGTCTGTGTGTTCTTCAAATTTCCATAGAATTTCATCGATAAATTTTTCTTCGTTCTAATCTTAGCATATGATGTTCTACTGTTTCGGCGATTGGATCTACAACACTCTTGTAGATCCAATTGTAGGGAGAGAGAAAGAGAATTGCTCTTCTGTTGAATTTCAATTCTCTTGCAGAGAAACAGTAACGATGAGACGTGACTCTGTTCCTATTTTGCAAACATCAACACATGCGCTTTAATAATCGAAAGTTAGAGTGTGCTCATTACTTGATTGAGTGAAGGAGTATTGGTTTGTGTGATTACAACAGAGAGCGTGAAACACAATAAGCTGAACGCACTATCGGAATGTGTACAATAACCACGTATAATTATGTTTCTAAGATGCACGGAACCCGCTTTATTCCCATTGACTTCATATTTCTGGATAAGATAAATCTTATTTCTGGATGCATCATCATTACTTTTGTATAAGTAACTAATATGTTTGAGAATTTCATACTTCTAAGGTTTCGTAAAATATGTTTTGTCACTCACTCTGTACCGTTCTGGTTCCACTGATTTAATTTTTATTTGTTATTTGAAATCTCTTATGATTATATGATTACGATTCTCAGTTTTGATTTTAATTCTTAATTTTTAATCACAAAATATGTTAAAGCCTCTTTTTTTTTGTTTAATTTCAAGTTTTTGGTTTGTTTATTTTCTAATTTTGTGGTTGGAATAAACCTGAGCTAGTCAGAAAAAATATATTTAAAATGATTAAAAAAATATTTGAATTAAGAAACGAAATTTATTGAAAGAGACTATTTTCCGAGTGTGGACAACCTTGTTAGGAATTGCCTTGGAAGATTTAACATTATTCTTTCATGTTTCCATGGCAACAGTACCCTCTGCAAGTCAGCAGTCGCTGACTTGCCTTCTGTTGCCTGAGGGTCATCTCGACTAGGTCCAAAGAATTTCTGCGTTTTAGCCCTGTTCACAGCACAAATATGAGAACTGTACTAAGAGAATGAGAAATAGAAATCACTTGTTGAATTTTTTCATATTTTAATTTTTTTATTCGATCGATGTGTCTGTCTTCGTTGCCCACTTTTTCATTATATGTTTGTTTTCTTTCATCATTCTCGAATGAATTTTCTTATTCCCATTACTTCCTAACATCTCATTCAAATGAACATTTCTTAACAGCAAAAAGAAGAAATTATAACATTTTGCAGTAACATGTTATTCCAATCAATAACCTGGATTGCCAAGAGAATAAAATCCATCTTTCTTTTTCTCCATTAATTGACGCAGTTCTTTTTACTGAGATTGTCTTCATCTTCACGTCTTTTAGATAAAAATGAATTCTGAATAGCAATATAATAATTCTTTCTGTATAAAAATAAGAAACGAATGAATAAACAAGGATCTTGTTTAATTAAACGCAATTATAAATGTAATAACTCCGAATAATTGAAGATTATTTAAAGATCGCATGTTAATGAAACAGATAATCAAACATTTTTGCGAATTTTATTAAAATAACACGAAAGAAAAATAAAGAGTGGGAGAAAAATATTAGGCCAATAATGGAAGCCCAACAGATGACTTATGGACACGTATATTAGAAATAACGGGCGAAATCTTGAATAATGTTTGTTTGTTTGAACCACAGTAATGATTAATCAGTATCTTTCTACCGCTATTCATGACTGATGATGCATTTTCCCCTCCGGAACTGAGTTAGTGAGTCTCGGACTTTGAATTTGCAGTTGTATTTCCTCCACGTAATTTCTATTTTCTTTTTTTTTGTTCAAAAACGTCTTCGCCTCGAATACATTTTTTTGGCATTAATATTACTTTTAATTAGTTAGATTATGTTAAGAATATGATTCGTGTTATTTGATGGACTGATGTTTATCAGTTTAGATGGGGTGAGTTTAGGATTAGTTTTTAGTTTGGTTTAACTCAAAAACAGTGCAAAACAATCGCACGTCCGGAAGTGACGCACCTGCATGTCCTTTTTCATCTGTTATTTACAAATATATCCAAGTCCGACAGAGGCTTCTACTTTTGAGTTCTACATTTGAGTTCTGATTATCGCAGATAGTCAGAACTCAAATGCTTGAAGAGGGCTTTTGAATTCCTGGTAGAGAAAAAGAAGAAAATAGTATTTTTTAGATCGTTATGATACTCTGGATTCCTTGCAACTTCCAAGGATATTGAGCAAAGTTAGACTATTTTCCCGAAGCAATGCTAGTGAATAATACTCTGCAATAAAAATTATCGGTTTGTTGAGAAGATGGATGAAGCTCAGTGCTTTCGTGCGATCTAAATCCGATAGAACAGGGGTTCTCAACCTTTTCCAGTGGTGTACCACTATATTTAATTCAAGATATTAGATGTACCAGTAAGCAAATCTGTTTTCGTACCACCCGGCAGTGGCTCACGTATCACCAGTGGTACGCGTACCATAGGTTGAGAATCCCTGCGATAGAAGGTTATGACCAACTCATTTACTAAGTACGCTCATGCTAAAATCTTTATGATTAAGCAGCGGTATGTCTGTTTACTTAATATCAGTTTGGTCTAGAATGCACCCAGCAAACTACAGTGCTAAGGTTAAGAGAAGAAATAATTGAAAAATTCACTTCTTTCACAACAGACGTATGGGATTTTTTAAAGTAAAGGATAAATTCTCCTACTTGGATCAAACTGCCCTTCAAAAGATGCCTTCAGGTTCAAAAAATAACTGAGTGGTGATTATAATCTAGGTGCAAGGTAATATTACAGCCCCCTCACCTGTTTCTATAATGATATTTAAAATGCGAGCAATTAAAACTGCTTTCTAACCCTGAAGGAGTGCATCTGATTAATAAAAAAATCTTGTGTGGTTGTTAACGTAACCTTTTTTAATCAAAGGTCGAAAACAAAGGCATTCGCTTCGTTTTGGGCTACATTTAGATAAGCATACTGGAGCAGATAACAAAGAAACGAAACTTTTTTTTCTTTCAGTTAAAGAGGTCAATTTTTTAAACTAAACTGAGTAATAGTCATAATTTCACAACCAAGTTCTGAATAATCATATTTAACAAATTTAAAAATGGAATTCTCATGCTTTTCGTAATAATTAGCATCCTGATTTGATGAGGAGGATACGTTGGAGGCCTTTTGAACTGTCTTTCAGTTAGATATTTTTTCAAGTCAACCTTCTTTCTCATTGACTATTTTAAAGTGTGTAGTTGCTGTGTTTAACATTTCTTAGTTTAATTTCTGACATTACCAGTACTCTCAAGTTAGATATTTCTCGCAAACACAGTCGACAGCAGGGATGCGAGGAAAAGCCGTTTACCAAGTTTACACAGTGCCAAGTTTGATAATCTAATTTGTATTTTTGGCGACTCTCTTCTGTAAGATAATCAGTCAGCATTTATTTACTGTTCAACGTAGTTAAACAGTAAATAATATTCGTTGTTAAAGTTTTCATCTAAAGTATGTTTCCAAACGAAGTAAATATTATCGGGAAGTTCATAGGTGAAATAGTCAAGAATTCCTTCACAAAAAAAGGGGAAAAATTGCAGCTTCCATATACAGGGTGTTCGGGATAAATTTGACAGTTTCGTAAGGAAAACGAAAATCTTCTTTATATCTATTAAATTTAATGAATTGACAAAAAAACATTACAGGCAGAGTTAATTACAATACTATCAACAAGATTTACTCAAAATAACCACCATTAGCATCGATCACAGCTTCAATTCTGCTTCGGAACCTCGAACAAGCTGATGCTACAGTCTCCCTGGGAAGGGCCGCAAAAACTGTTTTAATTTTATCCATTAACTGGGCTTTTGTATTACTGGAAGTGCGCTTGGTGTCTTTTTCAACTGCGCCCCATACAAAATAATCCATGGGGTTAAGGTCTGGGGAGTTTGGAGGCCAAACATTTGGACTGGTGAAGTCGTAGAAATTTTCAGACAACCATTTTTGACTTTTCCCAGAGGTGTGGCAAGGGGCCGAATCCTGCTGCCATACATACGGCCTACCATTGGCTACCCTTGTTATCCAGGGCTTGACTACAGTTAGCAACTCCACGAACAAAGCCCGAATTCCAATGCCAGGGTTCTTCAACACCTGTTCCTGCAGATTTGCGAGGAATTCTGCTGTACGAACGCAATCAGATCGTCTGCTAGGGATCTTTCTTCTTGCTACATCCTCGTAGTCACCATTGCAAGTCTCTAGTTCATGCCTGATTGTTTTTACTGTATTCAGGGAGCATTGGGCAGCAGTCGTAATATCCTTATTTTGATGGCGGGCACGAATCATCATGATACAAGTTATTCTCTTCCATGATTCAGGTGGGTTCCAGCTATCCATCCTTTCTGACATCTTGTATATGAATGAAGAAGGGTCCAAACTTTTAAATGAAGAGAAGTGTGTGTTAATACATGTAACTTACGGAAAAATATAATTAATTATAAATATGTCAAATTTATCCCGAACACCCTGTACATACTAAATATCCGATGATCTTGTTTTCAGAGATAAAAAATTGACCAACACTGTTCTAAACATTTCTGCTACTCTAGAATGGTTTGTGACTGAATAGAAAGTGTTGTGTTTTCTCGAACCGAATTCTGTTGAGTTTAGCCGAATATCAAATATAGTTTAATTTGAGCCAAGAGTGAAGTAAACCTTCCAATAGTTTCAGTTGAAACCTAATGATGCATTAATATTTCAAAGAAAGAAAAATGAATAAAATAATATATCAATAAATAGAAAGTAAAATATAAATAAATATAACTAATATAAAATTTGAGCTGCAAACTATGGATAAAACTCGCTTTAAAAGAAAAAGGGGGCGTTGATTTCAAACATTCAAATACTAGCAACTGGAAATAATCTAAAAAATAGAAATTTTAATTTTAATTGATAAATATTCTTTTACATATTAATAGAAATGATTCGACCAATCTCATATTTTTACAGTGTAAGTTAGAGAGAGAGAGCGAGAGAGAGAAGGAAAAAAATTGTCATTTTTTTCACACATGCCAACCATCATTCAATATCGTTTGGGAGTGCATGCTCTCACCAGAAAAGATATTTCTTTCTTTTTTCTTTTTTTTTTTTCTTTTTTTTTTTAAAGACAAGCCCTTAAAATCTCAAGGAGCCATACAAATCTCCAGAACAGGCATTTAAGACACTCATGCTGAAGGTGGGACTAAAAACCACGACCTATTAGTTGGAATGGGGGCTTGCCATCCACTTGGTCGTCCAGAGGGAAGAATAGCAAAACTTCTTCACCACAATCCAGGCATCGGAAGAACATCGATTTCCATTAAAGTTTAAAACATTTTTTTATGTCTCATGAAATATCATTCTAAAGTATTTACATGTCTGAAGGGAGGTTCAAAAACGTTTTCTGACTTGCGATATCAAAATGTTGATCTCGCATTTTATTATGCATTTCGCATTCCGTAAATGCCAATGAATAACAGTTAGTCTTGTTTTGCTGTCGTATAAAAGTTCTTATTTAGGCAAAATTTGCATATCTGTGTAAATGACAATTTTTGACAATACGCGAAAAGAGCCCGATGACATTTTTACAAATATTTTATAATTGCTGCGCACTGTCGCTCATTTCCCAGTAATTAAAAGGACAACGAAACTAAAGTATGAGATGTCTACAAAAGCCTTGTAACCAATTTCGATCGAAAGCTGTATTTCTTGTTTTTTTTTTCTTTTTTTTCGCGGAAGACTAACCACAGGAGAACATTATTTATCAGAGAATTTTAACTTGATCTTTGATTACGTGCATGAAGGTTAGCATGGAATGTTTACTAATTTACTTTTCTAGATCTTTTGTTACGGTGATAAGGTCGTTTAGCGAGCGATAATGACCCCGAAGGATATTATTGCGATTCTGCAACGATGGGCTCGGAGAAGGGAAGTGGAACGTTTACCTCAAGCGAAATAGAGAACAATTTGCACTTCTTATATTAAAATATGCTCGGGACGTATTCCAAAAGTCCTCTTTATATTACTTTTGCCATTAGCCAAAACAATATATTCACCCCTTCTGCTGTACAAATTACAAAGCCTAATCGACGTTTCTTGAACAGATAAAAAAAAAGGTATAATGCCATATTTTAGTAAAAAAAACCGACTATGGTGAAAGTATAGTATTGGCCCTGATGTTTTTTGATTTTGTACCAAATATGTTTTCAATATTTCTTTCAAGAGAGCCTGTGTAGCTCAGTGGATGTGGCGTTTGCACACCACCGCGCTTAGCCGCACGAAGGAAGACTTCATTTCGAGTCTAGTTGGCGACTAGAGGAAGTTTTTCTAAGCCTTTTTTCCGGTTCCCGAGTTAGTCGATCTCTGGCACGGGCAAGCAGGTTTTTCCTCCCGGAAACTCGGGTTTTTCGTTCTGTAAACTCAAGAAAATCGACCGTAGAACCCACATTATTTCAGACATTAAATATATTGTGTTACGGTTAGGGACCACGAGATGGCGGCATATTTGAGCCGTCTCTCTTGACTGCGTACCGCTTAATTAGTGATAGCTTTGGGTCATCTATCTCTGATTGGGTACCAGTGGAGATTGAACTGCCCACTCAGTCTCCAAAAGTTAGATAGGGCTAAATGGCCTCGCCTACTCCCGTATACGGGAATAAAAAGGCGTTAGCTGATTTTTTTTTTATTTCTTTCAAAGAGACAACTTGAAACAGAAGACAATATCGAGACATACTTTTTCCATTTCATTATCATTTAATGGTGTACTTCTGGAGGAATTATCCTTCTGTATAAATCAGCGTCAGTCTGCTAATATGAGCGAACTTTTTTTATAATACTGCCGAAACTGCGGACCTTAATACCGTGATCACACACATACTGTATTACCATGCGCTGTAAGCGCCGTAAGCAACTGCATGCTCTTTTCCTCTCTCTCTCTCTCTCTCTCTCTCTCTCTCTCCCCTTTCACCTGTTTGCACTATTTTTTACTACTCCCCCGTCATCAAGTCCCCCTTGATTTCGGAAATCACAAAGTGGCCAAGTACCCTCTTATACTCGCTGCTGGCAGTGGTATAGTTCCTTTTCCTGTGGACGGAACGGCGAAGCGTCACGCACTTCAGAGACGCCCTCAGAGGAAGGCAGACAGCTGTTCGGTAGCAGCGTTAGGGTGCTATCGACCAACAAGTAAGCATGCGTGATGTCGACCATACTTCGTCTTCAGTGTGCCCAAGTTGTGTTGCTACGCGAGCAAAGAGACTTTAAGTCCCTGATATCGAGAATTGTGCTCAACGCAACATAGAATCGGATTGACAAAGAGCAGAGATTTCCGTACTCACCAGATGTATGACGAGGATTATGAAGAGGGGATTTGTCCTGGATGTTATTTTCTGACAGGTAAGTTTTTCTTTCTTAATTTTTTTCCTTCGCTTTCCGTGGATTTTGGAAAGTAGAGATGAGGCGAACAGAAGAAATTGTTCGGTCGGATATTTTCTATGCAGGTTTCTATTGAATTTTTCTATGCAGGTTTATGCTCATTTTCATGTAATAATAAAAGCGAAAGAGCGAATAGAGAGACGGTTGCACAAAAATATTTTGTTAAAACTCGCACCTGTACAAATAATCTTGTTAATAACTTTTGGTATGATTATTCGATGATATTCTACTCTTCGATAACTACATCGAAAGAGAAACCACGTGACTTTGTGGATGGAAGAACGACGAGCAAGTCACCGGAAGCAACGTCAGTGTAGCGACCGACCTCCCTCCACGCGGAACACTATAAACTATCATGAGGATATAGAGATATAGGTGTGCTCTTGATCAAAGCATAAATATTTGGAATAATTATTTTTTGCTAATTCATCATTTAATTTAGATTTTGCGTTTTGCATATTGTGAATTGTTATTAATTGTATCTTCGAATTAATTCAACTTATTAATATTATGTGTAAAAAATTGGAGAAATCTAACTCCAATTGTCTATAATTTTGGACTAAACAAATACGAGAATCACAATCTGTCATAGATCAGTGCAGAAATGCTTCCAACAAACCGATATCTGCTTTAGGCCTCCACAAAACAAATTAAGTCCAAGGGAACAACTTAAGGGGACGTCTGTTTTCGTCTTTAGAAGAAATGTTATCTTCAGAAGATTCGTTAGCGAACTGTAAGTTAGATGATCGTTGATTGTGAATTTCGAGAATCGGCAACAATATCAGAAGCTATGTACCAAACATTTATCAGTCTCAGTATTTTTTGTAGTTCTCTTTCTTCTTCTTCAATAATACACCAATGTCATCTGCTAATCTCAGATTGTTAATTCTCATTCCATGTGCAGATATTCCTTTTGCGTCATTCTTCATTTTGTCCATTGCTCTTTCTAAATGTGAGATTGGTGATATTGGGTTCCCCTGCATAGTACCTCTGCTTGTTCTAAACCATTTCCCCAAATCATTACCTATTCTAACTGTTGCAACTGCATTCTGATAAATATCCTTTAATATAGCTATTAGTTTTTTATCAATTCCGTAGGATTCTAGAACTGCTAATGTCACTTTCTGATCAATACTGTCAAATGCTTTTTGAAAATGAACAAAGCAAGTATACATGTTTTTTCTCCCGGCTTTCTCTGCTATTAACCGCATTGTCAAAATCTGTTGAATTGCATTTCTTTTCTTCCTAAATTCCTTGCTCGTCTGCAAGGTATGCTTCCAATTGTGTTCTCAATCTTTCTGTCAATATCATCATCATCACTTTACTAAGATGACTTGTAAGCAATTGTTCTATAATTTTTACATTCTAGCTTATTTCCTTTCTTGTATAATGGCACTAATATTGATTTCACCCACTACTCTGACATTTTCCCTTATTTCCATACCATATTAAACAGTTGGTGCATTTATGTAACCATACTTTCGCCATCATATTTAGCTCCAGTGATCTTATCGTTACCTGGACTCTTGTGTTTTAGTCGTCTTATTTCTTTTTCTATCTCTCCTCTTAAAATGTCCATACCATGCTCATTACCTGGTGATGATAACTGCTTCAATTCTTCAGTCAGTTTTCCAACGCTATCTAAATCTAATTTTTCTTCACATAACTCACTACAGTATCTTGTCCACCGCTGTACAGTGTTTTCTTTATTCATCAATATTTTGCCTTTTTCATCTTTCATTTTGATCTGTTTTGGGTGCAACTTTCTATTAATGGTTCTAATCATTGTCTATACCTTCCTTGTTCTTATGCTCTCCATAGTACTGTTCTATATTATTGCATTGGGCTTCTAACCATTTCATCTTATCCATTCTTACTGCTTTTTTCACCTCATTACACTTTCTTCTATATTGCTCCTCTATTTGTTCTGATGTATCCCTTCATTCGAATCACTCTTAGATTCGAATGTTTTTATTTATTCACACTTTAAGTTTCTCTTCTAACACTGTTCTCTACCTTATTCCTATTTCTGCTTCACTTATTCATGCTATATCTCTTCGTTTCTGATGATGGGGTTCATATTTCTTTTTTAATTTCAACTTTATGTTTGCAATCACTAAACTAACTATGGTTCGAGTTTATATCCGTTCCTTGAAAAGTTCAACACTACTGTACTGATGTTATCCATCTTCTTTTAATCCTAATCATATCAATCATGTTCTTGGTTTTCCCGTCATTTGATCGCCATGTCCATTTTATACACTCCTTTTGATGGAATCTTGTGTTACAGATCATCATGTCGTGGTCCACAGCAAATTCTAGCATTTTTTCACCTCGTTCATTTCTTTCTCCAAAACCATATTTTCTCATGACTCTTTCCCAACTCATTATCTATTCCGACTTTGGCATTCCAATCTCCTTCAATAATTAGCACATCTTGCTTTGGTATTGTTTCTGCCAGATCTTTGTAAAATGAGTCAATATCCTCATCTGTGCTACCAGGTGTTGGTGCATATCATATATCTGGACTATTGATATGTTAAATGGTTTTGCCTGAAATCATGCTATTATGATTCGTTTATTGAGTGATTTGTAGCCTAACAGTGCCTCTCTAGCTCTCTTGTTAAGAAGGAAGCCAACTCCTGCTTCGTGCTTGGTGTCATGCCCCTGACCATATTACTTCGCATCCATTTATCTCTCCTGATGATGTCCATCGCATCTCCGCCAATCCTAGTATATCACACCGAGAACTCTTCATTTCCTCGAAAACTAGATGTAATTCTAGTTTTCCTGCCATCCAAAGTGTCCGTACATTCCATGTTCCTACTGATAATAGTTCTGTTAGTTTCAGTTTCTGTTTCCTTTCAGTATCCCACTTTTCGATCCAACCCCCGATCGCTCGATTGGTATCGCGAGCCTTGTTGATCCGGGCGACGTCCCAGTTGGCATGTTTTAGGTGTTAATCTTATAGGCATCAGATAACAATCGTGTTTTTCTTTACAGTCAGAGCATCGACACTCATCTGACCGACCCTCCTCTTTCATCCAGACTTGGGACTGGAATCAGACCACTAAGGATTCCATGGCGGAGGTGTTCCATTTATCCCTTAAATATAAATTAAAGCAGTGGGGGAGTAAAGCGAACCTCCTTAGCTCAGTCAGTATAAGACGAAGCCCTTTGGTCGAAATCACCCGCGTTCAAATTGTGTCAAGGGTTTGAGAAGGAAGAATTTATCCGAGGAACCTTCTTTTTACTGCAATTCTGCAATTCAAGCAGACAAACTGGTCAGTATAGATCAACCTTTATAGAGCTATAGACAGGAATCCCAGAAAATTATACTCGCAAGCCTCATATCATATGAACTGGATTGTCTTACTCATAACTGCCTATAGCTGCGTAGCCTTATGACTGTGCCTCCAACTTAGCCTTATGGCTCGGGTCTTGTTGCACCAGTGTAACAGAAATCAAGACTCGTTCGATCAGCACATCTTTTTCGCCTCCTTTTTCTATTTCTGTTGGTTGTTTTGGTTGTTTAGATTACGCAAAGGCTATTATGACGATTTACCTATAAAGGACATGCTTGCTCTGGTAGGTTTATATGTGTTTCGGGAGAAAAAGCTCTGCCAACTTCTTATAAGACTAACTCACACTTAGTTGAAAACGTGTTCTACAGGTTTTTCTTCGTGCTACTACTACAGGAACCGAACCCAGATCCTTCCAGCAGAAGCGTTATTGCTATCAAATGCTGTTGTCAAGTCCTGTACTTTTTTAAAAAGTCTTGCTATGGTGTCTGTAACCGACCCGTATTTTTAAACAGAGCACAAATCTTTTTTTAAATATATCTTTGAAATGTCAACTATTTCTGTACTATAAAAATAAGTGGGTAAATATTGCTTCTGCTTATTCAGCTATAGCTGAATTATTGCCACAGTTCTTCTCCTTGTAACTATGACTACAAAGCTCTTAACTCTTTTAAACGATAAAGAAGATACCATCGAGTTCAATATTTTTCTACAGATTTTTCAGGTTCTAAATGTCATCTACTTTAAGTATTTGGAGTGAAATTTTGGAATACATTTTCTTGGCTGCTGTAAAAATTAAAACGAAATAACTAAATAATGATAATAACAAAAAGTTTTGTCAAAAACTATAAAGTTTTATTGAAAGATGGCGCTTCTATTTTTATCGTCAGATAACAATGGAGATAGTTCTAACCTACGTCTTGTCTGGTACAACAAACCCAAGAGAATCTCCAGTAGAAGCATTAACTTCTTTCACATCAATGCAAAATTAAAACAAGAGATCCTTATAACAGGTCATAAAGAAATCCTACTAAAAGTGACTTTTTGGAATGAAATAATATCATTCAACTGTGGCATCACGTGAACTGTTGTTGAGCTACAACACTTCCTTATTATTAACTCTCGTTCTTCCAGCCTTCTCCTTTTAATTTTTACCCAATATTGTTGTTCACTTTAGTCTTTCTGAAGCGCCATCACAAAGGTTGCTAATCTCAAGTGACACTTTTTTCTTTTAAAAAGCACAATACACCCCATGAATGTATGCACCAGGATATGCTGTGTTGGCTACTCAGAAATGTTTCTTGTCGGTCTTAAAATTCTGTGTCAATATTGCAAATAAACTGTGCTTTGCAAACACAGGAATAATGTTTTCAAAGTTAGCAGAAGTTGAAGATTTTTATTTATTTATTTTTTACAAAACAGTTTTACTGAAAGATGGCGCTTCTAATTTTATCGTCAGATAACTATGGAGATCATTACGTTAACACGTAGCATAAATTAGATTTTAAAAAAGCACACTGTAGATAGCTAATGATACTAAAGGAAACAACGGCAACTTTTTTGACTGCTACATTATCATATTGCTCAGGGAATTCTGGGTTGAGACTCTCGCTAAAGTGAGATTTAAATCGAAATAACGTTGTTACCTTTCAGACGCCCTTCTTATTATATGCGAGAAATTCTGTAATATATGAAATTTTGTAATATATGAATAATTTTTAATATATGAAATCTATTTCATATATTACAAAACATAATAAGATTATTTATTTATTTATTAAATTTACTCGAGGGAAAAATAAATGAATTGAGGAGATGAATTTTCTAATCGTATTGCATAACTAATAATCCAAATGATTACAGCAGTTTTTATTAAATAATTTCCGAATAGTTCATACTCAATAGATCTTCAGCATTTTAAGTACCCCACCAATGAAAAATCGTACCACCCTCGTACAATACCAACTAACTCATCTTTAGCTGAAATGTCTTTTGGAGTCTAAACGAGTTCAAACTCTGGTCATTCCAACTAAAGGGTCTTCTTCTTCTGATTATGCCATATTTTCGAGAGCAAAGTATTTCTCAGGTGATATTTGTGTTGGCAAATGAAGAGTGTAGGGGGATAAATGAGCGGTAATAATTTATTAGTTTCCAGACCGGGATGTTATTAAAAGAACTCGAATCCTTCCCTCAAGATATTAAGTGATTTTGGTGCTATCAGTCATTAATAGGGCTTAATGAAAAACTTTTGAGTGCAAAATCTGGTCCCTCAATATAATCTTTTCTAAAAAGGAATTGTTTTACAGAAAGAACATTTCCTAAATTAGCTAATTCACATAAGAGAAAATCACAATGAAACGTTACAAAACTCACATTTCCTTCTTAATACTTTTTAAGCAACTAATCGACATTTAACATTAAAATATCTTTGTTAGCAAGTTATCTGTGGCTGTGGAATTAACGACTGTCAATAAAACCATTAGAATTTATTTCCATCCATCCATTCCCCTCTCGAAAACAAACAAACAAAAAAACTTTCTCAATCATTTTATGGAATTTGTGATTTTTGAAACCCACAGGAAGAATGAGTAGATCGTATTTTCAGTAAATCTTCGTCGCACAAATTTTAAACACATTGGATATATATTTTTTATTGATGCTTCTCTTTTAGCCTGTGCCGAACATATTCATTCTGCCTTTCTCAAATCCATTCAGTTTTAATATTAAAGTCCGGTAAATCATCTGAATGACTTGGTATTCAAACTAACTACGAAAATTTCCAGTGTGTGAGTTACTAAATCTCTGTGTCCAAATCTTGAGAAGACTTCCTTTAAGTGCATGCCACTGTCTGAGATTCGTGTAACTTCTGAAGCATAATTGTCTCCCTTTTTTTTATTTTGTTCTGTTTCTCATCAATTCTTCAGGAATTTATTAGAAATCCAAAAGAGTTACTGAGGCTTTACACCTTCTTTCAAGTGCACACAGAATGCTAAGTGCAGGTGTCAAATTCATATTCAACATTCCATTTCATATTCTCTCTTCCTCTCTCTTGGTTGATATTTAACAACAAAAAAAAACTCCCCCCCCGCTGTATATTCGGCAAAAGAAATTACAATTTCCTTCCCCTCATCTAAACTCTCGGCAAGAAAAAAACTTTATTCTCACAGTTATCAGTGAACAGTTCTTTCCAAAAGCATGAAAAGATCTCAACAGCGTATCAAAGGTTGTATGCAAAGCACGAACAAGTTTTTGCTTACACGAGTACCGCCTCTAGGGGAAATATATTTGACGACTGCTGTCACGTCGCTGCAGTTGAGGGTCCTTTTATTCTGAAAGAACTTTAAACACGCACTGGGTTTTTATTTGTGCCAAATGTTCCGTTCCTCTTCTACGAACCTGTTGCCTTGGTAACGACTGCTGTGTCGTGTTTCAATATACATTGCCGTAAAACTCCCACTAAGCTCAATTCGTAATGGGAGGGAAATAATGAAAGATGTTATTGCAACTGCCTTTCTTTCCAAGAAAAACTTAAAATAGATTTTTAAAAAGTGCCATTCCTTGAATAAAATGAGTATCAAACAGTAATAAACAAATAGTGCCAATTTTTTAACAGAAATAACCATCCACCATGCTGGAAGCAACTAAAAAAGATAAAATGCAAACTATGTGATTTGCATTTGTCATTTATAGACCAATCTGTATCTGTGGAGTAAAGAAGCTTGTAAAAATTGCACCCAGAGGTGAGCAGATATTTCGATCCTTTGAGGGAATAGCATGGCTTTGTTAAAGGTAGATCTTGTATCATCAATCTAACCACGTTTTATAGCATTGTGACAGTGGCGTTGGATAAGGAGAATGGATACCAGGATTTTTTAGAATTTGGCAAAATATTTAATACACGATTGAACACAGGTGGTTAAGTCGCAGTTCTGTGATGTGACTTAACCACCTGTGCTCAATCGTGCGATGTCAATATGCTTACTGAACGAAGTGCTCTGCGTTGGGATTACAAAGATTACACAAAGATTTATCATGACAAGTAAAAAAAAAAACCGAACAAGAAGAATATAATTATTGAAATCGATCCAATATTGAGGATAAAACTGGTTAAACCGGTGTTAAAGTGCTGTGGAGAACTACTACGTAGACTACGTAAGTGTTCTGAGGTGTTTTAATTGCAATAAGTTTCACTGTCATACACTAAATTGTAGGGTAAACCCACTTGTCTATTCTGCTCTAAAGAACGCAAGATCAGCGAGTGCCAACGAAATCAATCCAAACTGTATAAACTGCCAGAATCATAATAAACATGGCAAAACGAAAACGACTACAAACGCTTGGCACTAAGCAAAGACTATCCGATATCAATTACTACAAATAGCCCAAAATTCAAAACGTCGCAGGTGGAAAGCAACAATAAAGTTAGCAGAAACACCACTACCTCCCTAGTATGTATTCAAATAAATCTTCAATGCTGCATGTAAATAACTTAACAGAATTCATAAACAGAAGAAATATAGGACTAGCATTAATCCAAGAACCTTAATTACTCAATTAAGAGATTTCAAATATTCACAAATCCTACTCTACCTTACAAAACATTATTTCACAGATATAAGAGCAACAATGCCATTGAAACCCAGATCTGTAACGAAAGAAGTCAAACGAGGCTGCCATCAAGGATCCTGCTGTGGACTAGGCTTCTGGCACATCCAGTACGACTCACTAATTAAGACTTCCTTTCACTACTGAAACAAAATCACAGCTTTCTCCGATGACGCGCTGATAATGATATGGGGACGCGACGGCTTACAGGTAGAAATAACGGCAACGAAAAACTTTTTTAAAATTGCTGAGAGGGCGCTTGAGACTTTGAATAGTACCAAGTCTTTCAAGTGCTCCACATCAAAACAACCTATGACCGTCTTCCTGAAAGGTGAAGTTCTACAGGTGGCAAGTGAATTAAAATACTTAGGCGTAACAATAGACAACAAATGTAACTTCAACAAGAACATCTCATATTGCTGGAAAAATCTTACAAATTGCAAACTTTCTAGCTAAGTCGACAAGGATGAACTGGGTACTAGGTCCACGAGCGTTAAAAACAAAATATATACCTTGGTTATACTACCATTTATATCGTACGCTGCACCTGCTTGGAAGATGTACTAAAATCTAAGAAAAACAGATGAAAGTTATACAGAGTTCAACGCCTTTTAGCCATATGAATAATTAAAGCATACAGGAGACAATGTTTTTCGAGGCAGCTTGTATTACTGCTGATCTAACACCGATCTGCCGGTAAATGCAAGAGTTCCGTCTCATATATGAAGCCAGTTTCGGAAAATACAGCGGAAATGCCAGCATTGATCCTGCTACGAACTTCCACTTCACTTAAAGTAAGTGGCCTCACCCAGCAAAGAAATCAAACATCAAAGGGAAAGAAAGCGCTGAAATTGACGAATATCACGTATATACCTACGCGAGTAAAATAGAAGGAAAAGTTGGTTGTTCCCTTATAGTTTATTACAGAATTGGAATCCTATTCCTAGGGATGAAAATTCCTTTAGCGTTTTTTCGACATCGAAAATGCCAACTTTTAACCAGCTCACATTACTAACTTCGTGTGGATATCGGACAGTATTATACAACCCTTGAGAGAATAGACAAATGCTACCGTTTTTGTATTATGGTAGATATAAATCACAACATAAGCTAGCAGCCATTAGTAGCACATGTCCTACTAAGCATCTGTTTCTTCATTGTCTCTCCGAGAAATTTTGATCAAACAAGAATTGTCTGATTCTGGCCTGCATGCACTACATCTTCGATTGCACTGAGCGCACGGAACAGATTGGAGAATACTTACTCATTGGGAGGCAGAAGAATAAACCAGTCGTATCAGTTGTAAATAACACAGCTTTGAAACATCTGACGCTGCTTTATAGATAAATCAAAGGAAAATGTTACATCTTAGACTGCAAGATTTATTTTAAATAAATACACGAATAGCCAAAACAGAAGATCGAATTATGGTTAAACTTTTCATAATATTAGCAATAGATTCCAGCTGAATGTATTCATCTTTGTTTATTTCTTTACTTAGTTATTACCCAACATTTAATGGTTTTCAGTCATAGTCTTTTAAATATTTTAATTATTTGACTGGTTAAATGACGAATTTTGCAATTTCTACCGTAATGGTGTGCATAAATTTTTTTGGTTTTTTTTTTACTATATAAATAATTACCGCGATAGGCTTCAAAGAAATATATGTAGTCCAATGTTCGCTTTTACAGGTTTTACAAGTATTTTGATGTATAATCGATGCAGTAAATTTAAATGTAGATCCCCCCCCCCCCTTCTCCGGTTGTAAGAAGTTTTCTTCACGATTTTTGCAGTCAGTCCTAAATAACACAGCGTTTTTTTTTACGATTGTCTAGTGGAAAAATGAAAGTTAATATTAACTAATATTTCGTATTATTTACATTTACAGTATTAGAATAAATTACAGTATGTTTATTTTTTACTTTACATTATGGTTTACTCTTTGCGTTTGTTCATCCTGCGCTAGTGAAATAATACCATGTGTAAACCACTTTTATTGTTTAGTATAAAACATGTGTTGCGTCAGAACAATACTACTACTACTAATAATAATAATAAAAAAACAGTTGAATTGGACGAGGTAAATTGTACAGAATTAGCTTCAGCTGTTCTTTTTTCATTTTATCCAAAAACCTTTTTGCCATTGAGTTTACATATTTTGGACAAAAATGTATGAATAAGTATATGTGAATAATGACTGAAGTGTATAAAAGAATTGCAGTATCATTATATATATATATATATATATATATATTACGATATATTACGGAGAATTACGATTTATATTTAAATTGAATAAAGATTTGTTTGCGGATTTTCATTTTAGAAACATTTACCAAATATTTTCTGATGATTTAAAAATTTAATGATATATTTCATTCAAAACTTATATATAATATTAAACACTTATTAAAATATTTCTTTATATAATATTTTCCATTTGATTTTATAGCTATAATTATTTATTTTGCAATATTATTTGTTTTAACTCTAAATTTGACATTGCAGAGCGTTTACTTCATTTGCATCCAAATAGTAAGGAATAAGAAATAAATACCTTCCCTTCACGAAATCTAAAATGTTAATTTTGAGTGATGTTGTTTCATTTCTGCAGGTCTTAAATTACGTACGTTTTCAGACTGTCTTTTTGTTTGTCTCGTTTCTTTGTAGTTTCTTTCTTCGTTTAATTGATGTACAAACTATTGGTTTTTCTTGTTTTCTTACTAGATTTATATCCCGTTACTTTTCAAGATCAATACAGAGACAATTAGTTTGCGTCACCCACTCCGTCTTTCTTTATTTCCTCACCAGTCTAGTATCGAAGTTTTTGTACTTTTTTATGCCTGTTTTCTACTTCAAATGTCTTCTGCATCAGATATTGACTGTTATTCATGTAATCTTATACAAGAAGTCAGTTAATCTTTACCACCTGACAATGCACTGAGTAAAACAAATGTCACAAACGGCAAACCGTCGTGGCTCTTCCGCTTTTATCCTTTCACCCAAATATCAAGCCATAAATGAAGTATTATGTACTATCTTAGACTAGCTACCTCGACTTGATTAAAAGAAACGTCAAGAATAAGAAAGTCATAATTGACAGGGTGGACTGCATGATGATGATCAGCCTATATTTTCACCCATTGGAGGGTAAAAGCTTCTCCCATTGGGTCTACTTCTTCCATGGTGACCCAGTACATCTTGAAAGAGTGTACACATATTTGTATGAATGAACGTATAAAGGTGAAAGACATCACAAATATCAACGCCCTAAGCGGTATTCGAACCCGCAGACTTTTGGCTCTAGAGCGGAAACGCTAACAACTCCGCCAAGCAAGTCAGCAGGGAAGAATTCATGCTTTCTTATTTATTTTGCACTGAGTAGAGCAATATGAAAGAAAGAAAAAAAACTGAAATAAGCTCTACAAGAAATTAACAGAAAATATATTTAGTTTCTTTAAACATGTTATTTATATTTTTATTTTATGTATTTTTAAATTATATTTATTTAGTTATTTTATCTATTTAATTTTTTTGTAAATAAGCTTATTAAATATGTGTACATCTAATTCTTACTTCTAAAATCTTTTTTTTTTGCTATTTGGTTTCGATTTTAAACGATTAAAGTAGAAGTTTTTTATATGTTTGCAGAGGTCCATGAAACCTTTATCTAATTTTACCACTTTCATTCCATTGGCTATCCAAGACGGCACAAATTGGCTTGCAATAAAATGTCTTTACGGTTTATCTTCACGGTCGAAAAGTCATCTAAACACTCAGTCCCCTTTTAATGCTCCGGGAGTCTTCGATAACTTCTGCTGTGAAGAATATTCCATTAATTTCACCGAATTCTCTCTTACCAAGCGCTGAAAACACTTATTAAAAGTGTGTGTTATTTTCTTCGGTGGTATTCCCATAACTTCATAATTACAGCCATTGAAAAATATTAAATAATATTTTTTTAATCGTATGGATCACAACTCTTATTGGTTCTGCATCCTGGTGTCTGTGAAAGGACTGATTTAAAATAGCAGAAATATTCGCGAGAGAATTCGGCAATGTTTTAAAACTGCTCGAGTTCCAGTTTTAAAAAGAAACTCATGTCCACTAAATATAAACTCTCTCATTTCTGGTTTCCCCTTTAATATTCTAAGTACAGTTTTTCTGCGATTAATGTTTGGGAATATTTTATTAATCCTTTGAAGAACGTTTTTCAAAGTGCATGTGGTGACCCATTATTGGGTGGTGTAATCATCACAGACTTCATAATGATCGGAAAGAATGGAATGAACGACTGATTGCGTAAAAATGTTAATGATCATCGCATTCATTTTCTCGTATTTTCGAAATTGAAATAATTCAACTGCTATTTCAGGCCTAATATATTTTCTAGATTTGTCTTTAGCACATTTTCTTTCTAATTAATTACTTCATTTATCATAGTCCGCTATAGTTTTCGAAATGTAATGTACAATCTTCTATGCTAACTTGCATCACTATGATCTTCTCTTTAAGAACCTAAATTATCGTTGTAAGAAATATTTCCAATGTTCATAACATTCATCCAAGGACTCATCCAAGGAGATGCAGAACAGTGGGTTTCAGATTAAATAGCTAACTGTCGGCGAAAATGAAGGTAAAGCGAATAAAAGATTAATTAGTGTCAATTCATGACCTAGCATTCCTAGCATCACGCTAAAACCACGAGCTTTAAAGATAAAAGAGGAGGTCGCGATCGTGGATCACTTCCGTGATTGTTAGCTCTCAAAGGATTACTTTGCGTTGTAGAAAGGATGGGAAAGTCTTTCATGAACCACTTCCTTTGCAGCCTTTATTTTGCTGAATCTGATGAGAGATGCTTAAAAGGATTTTACGTAATCTTATCGATTTCATTGATTCATCTTGATTTCTTCGGTGTTTGTGATCAAGAGAGTTTTGGTGAATTTGGTGAGTTCCAATTAGTTCTCTTAGATTAGAATTTTCTGAGTGAAATCTATTTTGTTTTCTGTATAGGTAATATCCGTACATTTGTGCAGTTCTGTTTTGCTTGTATATTAAATAACATTAAAATCGAAGATAAGCCGTAGGAATCTGCTAAACGAATTTGCTCTAATATAAAAAAACAAACAAAAAAACTGTTGTTTCGTTTCGAAATGAGAGCATTGTGTGTGTGTGTGTGTGTGTGTGTGCGTGCGTGCGTGCGTTTGGATTAGGAAGTGTCTTCCACTTTCGTTCGAGAATTCTCAGATTCCAGGAAAATAATCCTGGAATCAAACAACATTAACAATAATTTATTGTTTGAAGCGATTGATCGACTGTATTTAGATTAGATCAAATGCTTTCTGTATTTAGTGTAATACTCGTTCATGTTTTAGAAATAAATGACGTCAATTGCTTACTTGTAATATTGTTAAGACAAAAACGTTCTGCCCAGTGCATGCATGAATCTTTGTAAATTGCAGATATGAGGCCAATGTTCTTCCTGAGCAACCACAAGTGATCATCAACCTGCCATTCGACTTACGAAGAGTAGGATGAGCATATTATAAGCAACAAAAGGTTGATACAACTGTTATGATGGTTTTTTTATTTTATTTATTCTTAAATTGACTGCTGGCAATCTCTGGGGAAATTAAACCAATCATTCTGTGTCTTTCAGGTCCTGTTGGAGGGACTCAACACCTGAGAACGCAGAACTGATATTGTGCAATTTTTATAATTGTCATACTTTAAAAAACATATCGAATAAGCTAGAAGTTTACGTTTAGTCTTCTATCAACAGCGTCACACTGATTTTGATTAAAATATTAAAATATTGGAAAACATGCGGATGAGTGTGAACAGGTGCAGTAGGATAAACTGCACTATTTGATGCTTTCCTTTTTCATTTTCGAGACCAAGCTGGAAGTGAGAGAGCGAAGTATTTTCTGGAAGAGATACTGATGTATTTGTTGTGAAACGATGACCTCTTTATATTGCATGCCATCTATTTACCCTTCCCCATAATATTAGATAGTCCTAGATGATACTCCATACTCTTCCAAATCCCTTGATCTTGGAATCAAGGGATTTCGAAAAGTATGGAGGCCAATACTTTCTTTTCAGCAAAAATCTCACTTTATCTTCCCCTCATCTCTAAAAATGTCTAGAGAGAGAAACTCGATGCTGTTTGATAACTGTAATTTAATGAACTGTGTCTTGCTTTCTTATATCTTTTCTATAGATATTTTCATTGGCCCTGTTTCACTGAACCGACTACTATAATTCCTACACTTTTTGCTAAATCTATAATAAAAAGAACTGAGCAATAAAACTGTTTCGCATTGCTTCTCAAACAACTACAACATCCAAACTAAAAACGAACATCAAGAAGATTCTTCTATCTTAATCCCAGCTTTCATGGTATTAAGGTAACGAAGGTTTTACAATCTCTTATGTGTGTGAAACTTACATAAGGAGTATAATTTCAAATTATATCCACAATCTGATTTTTTGTAAATACCTTGCCTTGTATTTTATACACACTGGAAAATATAAGAATTTATTTCTTATATTTTCCAGTTTTCGATGCAGATATAATGACTGAGTTCTTTTTCACCTAATTATTTGAATTTATTTATGTGTAAATCATCGGAGAAATTTAATATTGATGATGAGTCAAACTGTAGAACGTCTGTACATACAACGGTCCAGTTATAAATATCACCAATCTAAGGGAATACCAACAAGAAAATATTGCATATCTTCAGAAAAAATACGTGATAACTTCTCAAGACTAATTTTATTTTCTTCAGGCCTAAAAAATAAAACTGATCTCAAAAGATTGAAAAAAGTACTTTGAAGTATAATTTTACTTGGTATTTTACATGTTATCTACTTCTCTGTCGTCAACATTTATTTTTTCCACACACGACACAATTTATTTTCCTTAAATTTTTCCTCAAACCTAATTCCTTAAATGCTATGCAATAAAGAGGTTGCTGGGAACGATCCATTAAAAAAAATCGTCTTAACCTCACCGAGCAGTATGAGTCTATTTTGCTAGATAAAACACAGAGACCTCCCATCCATCACTTGACTAACTAAATAAACTTGTACTTCCTCCTCACGGTGTCACTGGCTGTTACATCAGCTACAAGACGAGTACCGTGTCATGTGTAATGACAGTGTCCTCATCCGATTGTTGGAAATGGTCCAAATTAGTCTTCTTTTGCTTTACAACAGGAGTCAAATGAAGATCGATCCGATATAAAACAAATTATCTTCAAGAGAACACTTTCTGCTTACTGTATTTCATTGTCAAATCCTTCTTAATCGTTGTTTAATCTAAAAAATAAAAGTTGGTTATGAAGATATTTTGGTTGTTTGGAATCCAAATATTGAAGTTCCCTATTTTTCAATATTTGTATTTTAATAACAATTTCTCTAAAATATGCAAATGTTTTTAAACTAAAAACTATTATAATTATGTAAGGCCATGCTAGAAAATATTATGTTCACGATCTTCTGTATTTACAATATTTTTTTTTATTTTATCGACGAGAAAATCAATTAAAAAGGGAATGATTTTCGATATTTTTTGCAATGGAATTCGTTGAATTATTATTGACAAAAAGTTTATTCTGGACGCATATCCTGTCCATATTTCTACTCAAAATACGCTGCTTAGCAAGAAGACAACGGAAACCAGAGTTAGAAACAAACAGCCATACTGCCCACTTTAATAAGGTGTAGGACCTCCCTTTGCTGCGATGACTCAATGGGAATTTTGGACCATTCTTTCTGTAGGCACGTAGTGAGGTCATGGAGCATTGTGATGCGGACGTACGTTGACCTCACCTGATGCTCCAGTTCATCCCACAGATTTCAATAGGGAATATTATTATGCCATTGAAATTCAACAAAAAAAAAGGATATTTGGAAAGGCTACATTTTTGACAACTACTTCCCAACGATAGACTGTAGAGAATTCAATAGCTCATCTTACCATACCATACCATGACCATATTTCCATAAATAAGAATTTTAAATAAGAAATAATTCTCCTAAGGGCATTTTGCATTAAGTAGTACACCAAACATCAACCAACTTATCATGTCATTCTAAAGTCCATTGCAGGTATTATTTTATTAAATTATGAAACAAACAATATATATACACTGCTTGAAAAGAAGTTAATGGATACTTCCCTGGGCAAGGTACATCGTGCCATGTAACAAGTCATGTGTTTGTAGTCGGTATAAATTGGAAGAATATGATGCTCCCAAGTCATCCGGATGAATCTAAACAAGCATTGATACCATACTTAGATGGAAGCAAAGGGAGTTAGCTGCAAGTGTTATCTGTAGTGGACGATCTACTACACTTACTGAACGTGACCACAGAGTGCTACGAAGGATAATATGTAAAAACTGACATTCGTCGGCCGACACGTTTAATGCGGAGTTCCGGGCATTGACTGGAATAAGAATCTGCACAAAAACATTCAAAACTCACAAACATTCAAAGTTCACAACAGGAGTTTTCAGTAGGACTGCAATATGCAAGTCTGATATTACCTGAACCAACAGCGTCGTCAGTGGTACAAAGAGCCGTGTATAGTGCGAAGTTGAAGTTGTAGCAACGAATCACTCTACCTTGCAGGTGGACAGGTTCAGTGTGTGTGTGTGGGGGGGGGATGCCCTGTGAGCGTCTCTTACCACAGTGCGTAACACCAACTATGAAATTCAAAGGTGACGGTGTGATGGTATGGTCTTGTTTTTCCTAGCTTGGCCTCTGTTTGTTGGTGATGCCACGAACATTGAACTGCCACGAACTTCAAGTATCTGAACCATTCAGTGATTCCTACTTTGTTGGGGTTCTATGGAACTGACCATTGTCTCTTTCATCAAGACAATGCACCGTGTCACAAGGCTGCTGCTGTAACTGCATGGTTTGTAATGAACGCCATGACACTTAACTGGTCTCTACAGAACCCTGATCTAAACCCTATTGAACATCTGTGGGATGAACTGACGAGTCGAGTGAGGTCAAGGGACGTCCGCTCAACAACAGTTTAGGACCTCTCACATGCCCAGAGGAAGAATGGTCCAAAATTCCCATTGATCGCTATCGTACGCTTGTAGAAAGTATGCCCCGCAGGATTGCCGAATTCATCGCAGCGAAAGGTCGTACATCTTATTAAAGTTGGCGCCACTGCTATTTATTACTCAGACTGTAATGTCTGTTAACTTCTTTCCAAGCAGTGTATGTTTAGTAGGTCAAAGATGTTCCGTTATTTTATTTAAATTTTCAGTTTTTATTAATAAAACAATCTTAATTGAATACACCAGTTGTTTTATTTCCAAATTATACTAAGTTACATTTTTTTTTAAATTATTTCTTCTAACACTTAAAAGATGACAATCAATCTGAATAGAAAGCTTATTTGGTAATAGAGCTGACCCAATTTTTCAGTCTGAAGTTAAATTTGAATTTAGTTTTAAATAGAAATTTGATTTATAAATTATATTAAACCGGAATGAGAATGGCATACTTGCGTATTTTTAGAAGGTGGGAATCCGAAGCATTTGATGCCGAACTTCATCGATCCAAAAACTTATGAAGAGAAAATACTGAGAATGAGAAAGAAATATGTGAAGGTAGAAATATACATGAATTCGTGTGTACATTGAGATCGCATTATCGACTGGTTGTGTGAGATGTGCAAGTAAAAGTGTTGATAATCTACATTTACTTCATCTATAGCGATGAGAGATTATTTTTTTCTTCTCAACCTTCCCAATTATATGTTAGGACATTTCACTTCAGCAGGAGATCTTGAAAATTTTTATTAAAAATCAAAATAGTAAGCTGCTCCTGATTTTGGAAGATGACGGTTTAATTTTTTTCGCTCCTCTGTCGTTTGCTTGCATCTGAGGTTTCGGTAGTTCACTGAATAAGTATTGTACTGTCTGTTTTAGACTACAATAAATCTTACCATATGGTCAAGTTTCTATATTAGATAAGTTTAGCGAATGTGTTGAGCAACATATTTTGACGAAATATGTTACTCAATTTGGAAAAATAAAATAAAAGAGCTTCTCATATTGTACACATCGTAATTTCCCTTGGACAATTTGGGAGCAAGCAGCAAATATCTAGTTGTCTGGTTAATTATTATGAAATATGCGATAAAAACATCTTAAGATGTTAAGGGGGGAACTATAACGAGAAAATAATCTCAACTGTGAAATCCTTGATGATTAGAACTAACTGATCACCGTGAGTGAGACAAGTTTGTTCAGCTAAACTTCTTGTTGTTTTATTTCAAACTACCACCTGCTTCTTTTCACACGTGATGCTGCAGCTTTTTTTTTACTAGCTTTTTTCTCTCTTCAGTATCCTTAATCTTATATTTTGGGCATCTTAATTCTTGAAGACCGTGTTGCATTTCCCTCCAACGAGCTCTTTTAAGCCTTTTTTTCTAGCGACTCCGTGTTTGTTTTCGTGTATTTAAATTTGGTCTAAAAGGCTTCTTTTCTCCTCACTGTTTTAGTATTGGAAACACCTATTACGCAGGCAAATGTAATAGTTTCTTTCTACAAAGTTCTTATAATGGCTAATATTCTAAAAAGTAAGAAAAGATTGTAAAAATAATGTTTGTTTTTTTATCAGTAAAATTAGTTTTTGAAGCAACTTGAAAAAAAAATGCTGTAATCTGAACAAAAAAAAAACTTAGAATCTCAATCAATCCACGTGTAAATTATAAAAGATATTGCAAATATAATTTAAATGAGATAAAAATAGATAAAATAAGATAAAATTTTAAATGACGAAAATATAGAAATTGCAGTTCATACAGAAACAAAAAAGAACCTTAAAGGAACAAAAGAAACAGCTCACTACAATATCATATATAGTGGAGTGGACAACCAAATGCATGCAAAAGCTGATGTAATGATTAGGATATATAAATTACTTAAAGCAAAAATAACTCATTATACAAACTGGAATGATAGAATATTAGAAGTGCGATTAAAATTTAAAAAAAATTACCAGTTGGTGGAGTGTATGCCCCTGAAGAAAGAAAAGAAGAAGAAAATGATTACTTTTACAAAACGTTCCATGGAATATATGAAAAATTAAATAAAACAGACCATAAAATTATAGCTGGAGATCTTAATGCCAGAATAGGAATGAAAAAATTAACGATAATATACAAAAATTTGGAGAACCAATAGTAAACAAAAATGGAAAGCGACTCATTGATTATACACTATATAATAATTTAAAAATAATGAATACATTTTACGATATAAAAATATACATAAATATACGTGGTATGCAGGAGGACAAAAATCAATAATAGACTACTTTATAGCAAATGAAAAAGCAGCAAACCTCTTCCTAGATGTTAAAGTTAGAAGAGGGCTAGAAATTGACACAGATCACTATTTTTATCACAAATCTTAGTTTCGCCTGTATTTAGTATAGGCAAAACTAAGATTTCCACCAAACTGGCTACAAAAAATACAAAAGAATAAACAAACTAGAGAAACAAAATCTAATTACAAAGTAAGACTACTAAATGATTCAAGTATAAGAAATTTATACCAACAGAGGATTAATAACTACGTGAAAAAAACAACAAAATGAAGACATTGAGAAAGAATGGAATAATATAAAATAAATTATCATATCAGCAGCATATGAAACTCTAGTAACACACAAAACATAAAAATAAAAAATTACATATATGGGACAATGAAATAAAAACAATAATTGAAAATAAAAAGCTGGCTTTTAAAATTTGGTTAAGTAGCAAAAAACAAGAAGATAAAATTGAATATAAAAAAAGACGAGCAATAGCCAAAAGAGAAACCAGAAAGAGACAGAGAGAAAGCTGGGAAAATTCGTATCATATCTGGAAAATGACATATACAAAATAAGACCCAGTGCGTACAAAAACGACATATACAAAATAAGACCCAGTGCGTACAAAAATACTAAAACACATGAATGCAGGTATAAAAGAAACTGCAAATATAAATTATG